>NC_061113.1:251976662-251987246 GCF_002878395.1 Capsicum annuum
ATAACTTTTTGCTCCGATAGACAAATTGGATGAAACCAATTTCATTGAAAAGAGAACTCGTAGATATTTCTGTTGATATATAGTAGATCACCCAGATCATTATGTACAAGGATTTATGATGGTTTAAATTTGTATCAAAAATACGCCAGCCCTCAGTACTTTTTCCTGCACGTTTTACTGTTCACTACTATTCATGGTTCGATCGAATGTTCATAACTCGTCGCTTGGGTGTCCGTTTTGGATGATACACATATCATTGGAAATCTTATTCGATACTCTACGCAATGCTGGGTCATAATCTAAGATATTTCGCACGGAAAATTATAATTCACTCTAGAAGATAGAACCCAACACGTTTACGCACAAATATTTCAACGAAAAATTTTTTGGGGTATTACATCATCCCCTCCTTGGAAACATTCGTCCTTGAATGATGCTAGACATGCCAAGATTAGATAGGGAATAAAGCATACAGCTGAAACCATTCATTAGACTCATCACCACATCGTTTCTCACTCCGAATGCAACAAAGAATGCATAAATTCAAGAAACTACAGCTGAACACATAATAAATGACAGCTTAACTGCTGCAACTTTTATTAAAAGTGCATGATTTAGGAAAGAACAGTACCTTTGGTTTGATTGGAGTTAGCAGAAAATAGGTGCGGGTACTTGGATCGCATATCCACCTCAGCTTACCAAGTTGCACCCTCAATAGATTGGTTTCGCCACAACACCTTGACCAAGGGAACTTCTTTGTTCCTTAGTCTTCGAACACTGAAATCAACAATCTCAACAGGAATCTCATCAAAAGAAATATTTTTTTTAATGTCAGCACTCACAGAGGAATTCACTATCACAGCATTGCTAATATGCTTTCTAAGCATGGAGACATGGAATATTGGATGAACAGAGGACAACTCGGAAGGCAACTCAACCTCATAAGCTACCTTACCAATACGGCTAAGAATTTTGTAAGGACCAACATAACGGGGACTAAGTTTCCCCTTCTTTCCGAATCTCTTCACCCCCCTCATGGGTGAAATTTTCAGATACACTAGGTCACCAACTTCAAACTCAAGGTCTCTCCTTATAACATCCGCATATGACTTCTGACGACTCTGCACAGTTTTCAACCTTTCCCTAATCAACTTAACTTTTTCCATAGCCTTAAGTACCGAATCAGGACCACTCACAGCCGTTTCACCCACCTCGAACCAACCTATGGGTGATCTATACTTCCTCCCATATAAGGCTTCAAACGGAGCCATGCCAATACTAGAGTGGAAACTATTATTATAAGCAAACTTTATCAACGGTAAGTGATCATCCCAACTTCCTTTAAAGTTAAGTGCACAAGTTCTCAGCATATCATCTAAAGTATGGATGATCCGCTCAGCCTGACCATCGCTTTGCAGATGAAAAGTAGAACTCAAAAGCACTTGGGTACCAAGACCCTTCTGAAAAACTTTCCAAAATTGCGAAGTGAACTGAGTACCCCTATCCGAAATGATAGACAAGGGAACTCCATGCGGTCTGACTAACTCTCGGATATACAATCTAGCATAATCCTCAGCAGTATATGAAGTATAAACAGGCAAGAAAAGAGCAGACTTAGTCAATCTATCAACCACAACCCAAATGGAATCATGATGGCGTCGGGAAGGAGGTAAACCAATCACGAAGACCATATTTATCTCTTCCCACTTCCAGGTGGGAATACTAAACTCTTGCATCATACCACCACGTCTGTGGTGTTCAACCTTAACCTGTTGGCATGTTGTACATTTAGCTACAAACGCTGCTATATCTTTCTTCATGCCACTCCACCAATAGATTTCCTGCAAGTTTTGGTACATCTTGGTGGCACCAGGATGAATAGAATATCGCGCCCCATGCGCTTCAGCCATAATCCTCTATCTCAGATCATCAACATTCGGGACACACAATCTACCCTGCAATCTCAACACATCATCTCTCCCTTGGGAGAAAACCTCTACTTTTTGGTCCTTGACTGACTCCTTCAGTCTGACCAAACTAGCATCTAAGTATTGCTTTTTCTTCACTTCCAAAACCAAGGAGGATTCAGAACTACTTTGAACCCCTATACTACCTTCAACAGAGTCAAACAACCTAACCCCCAATCTAGCCAAACGATGTACATCACGAGCCAACTCTTTCTTACCTTCTACCAGATGCGAAACACTACCCATGGACACTTTACTTAGGGCAACCGCCACAAGATTGGCCTTGCCCGGATGGTACATCACACTCATATCATAGTCCTTTAATAATTCTAACCATCGTCTCTGCCTAAGATTTAATTTTCTCTGGGTAAACACATACTGCAGACTCTTATGATCAGTGAAAACATCAACATGGACACCATATAAATAGTGTCTCCAAATTTTCAAAGCAAACACAACAGCAACCAACTCAAGGTCATGGGTGGGGTAATTTTTCTCATGGGGTTTCAACTGTCTAGAAGCATAAGCTATCACGTTACCCTTCTGCATCAATACGCAACCCAACCCAACTCTCGAAGCATCACAGTACACCACAAAACCATCAACACCATCAGGCAAATTCAAAATAGGGGCTAAAGAGAGTCGAGTCTTCAACTCCTGAAAACTCTTCTCACAGGATTCAGACCACAAGAACTTAACTTTCTTTTGGGTCAATCGAGTCATAGGAGATGCTATAGAGGAGAAACCCTCAATAAAACGGTGGTAATAGCCAGATAAACCCAACAAACTTCGGATATCAGTCGGAGAAATAGGTCTAGACTAATTTCTAACAGCTTCGGTCTTTTGGGGAACAACTCTAATACCCTCGGAAGAAATGATATGACCCAGAAAAGCAACTGACCTTAGCCAAAACTCACACTTACCAAACCTGGCAAACAACTTGTGATCTCTAAGGGTTTGCAAGACAGTTCGGAGATGATCAGAATGTTCATCCTCACTACGGGAACATTGATCAATACAAATTGAAAACAAGAAAAAAATTTCTCAAAACTTTCGACAATTTTTAACAACCAATGAGAGGCTTCCAAATCATCACCGAAAGTGCTTAAGCTCAAAAATTTTAGATTCTTAGTTTCATTTTATTGTTTCATTAGTTTCATGTCTTGATTCTAGAACTAATTAACAACTAGTAATCACCTACTTAGTTGTAGATTAATTATTGAATTCATTTCTTTCGTGTCTTCGTTATTTTTGTGTTTTTCTCATTTTTAACTCGTAGTAACTTCTTTGTTTCAAGTTCATAAGTAAATTTTATTTTTGTGTCTTGAGTCTATCAAACAAAAATCTATTTCGGCCGCCAAGTAGAATTGACATCCTATTGACTATCGGAGTATAAACAACTTTCAATATTCGCCGCTCCAATTGTGAGAATCATAAAGGTGGGTGTATACAAGTGTTGGTGAGGAGCTTTTACTACTAGTTTTGTTTGTTTATTGTGTAGGTACAAAGGTGATATAAGGGGAATATGTCTTCGATAGACGGGGATTATTGTGACTACAACATGGGAGACTATGATTGTAGTGAGAGGTTTTATGGCTATGAAGTTGAGGGAGATTGCGGAGGCTATGAAAATAGCCATGATCAAAACTTGGGCAGATTTGAGAGTTACGGTTTTGAGGGAGAAAATGAGGTAAATGAAGTGCCTAGTGCTTATGATGAACTTGGAGATGATGTAGGATCTCGTAATGGATCTTATGATGACATTGAGGCATGTGAGGAGTCTTACACTTCTCACTCCGAACCTAGATTTGGTGTTAGGTATAACTCTTTCGTTCGCAAAACTTATGAGAGCTATGATGAGAGTACACGTGAGGAGTGTGAAGATTCATAGCCTCCACCTTGTAGTGCTTCTTATCAAGGTCGATATAGTGTGAATGGTTATACTAGCTCTAGTAGAGGTTGTCTAATGAGAAGAAAAGGTTATGCATCTCCAAAATCGAGAGGTACTCGTGTGCCTTACAATGTTGATCCAAAAAGGAGTATACACTCCGAAAAGGTGACCATTTGTGGGTTACCAGTCTGCCTCGTTGTGTTAAATGATAGGTACTATAGAAACTACATCCTTTCATCCATGGTTGACCACTTGGGATTGTTTCGCGAGCCTTTACTTGTTTCATACTTCTTGGACGGGTTTAAGGTTACCAAGAGGGTCAAAGTTGTCTTCTCCCAATTTGAATACCATGAGGAGGTATGGTGTGATATTCTTCCAATGACATACGGTTATTTATGCTTAAGTGCCGATTGATTTGCACAACATAGAGTTCCAAATGTGCAAAATTGGCCCAATGTTATAAGAGGCCGGTGGGGAAATCACCTCGTGACATACATGCTACCCGAGCTACAAAGAGAAGTGAATACTTACTCCAATCCGAATGCTTATGAGAGACAAAAGATTGAGAGAAGTAAGGGTGTGCAAGTTGGTAATCCGAGAGTGGAAAAATGAGAGGTTGTGTGGAGCGAAGTGAGGGGATTGCAATCAAACCGAGCTAACATTGTTTGTCCTTCTATTTCTAAATACATTTGTATAGGTACCGACATGGCAAGTGAATGAGAGAAATGCCGAAGTGAAGTTGCTGCTCAAGCTTGTGGAGGACCTTCACAACACAACAAAGGAAAGTCGACTCAAGAACTTCAAGGTAAAATAGCTAATTCTTACACTTTTGTGCATGTGAATGATAATTGTGTGGCTAGTAGCCTATTGTGTGTGAGTAGTAGCTTAATTATTTGTGAGTCTAATGATTCTTTGCCTTTTTTTGATGATGTATATATTGTGAGTGTGGATACAATAATTAATCCTATTGATTACCAAATTGACTCTTCTTTTGAGATCAATTTATGTTCACCTAGTGTTAAAGCCTATATGTTGAACGAAAGTACATCGTCTTATGTAATTGGTGTTGATCAACCTATTTGTGAAAATTTTCCACCACTTGAGTATGTGTGTGATGTGATTAATCAAACTCAAGTGAGTGAAGTATTTGAAAAAGTTGGTCAACAAAAAGGGAGTGAACCCGAGACCTATTCTTGGGACAATCTTGTGTTTAAAACCGCTTTGAAACTTGATATTGATCTCTTCGAGAGTGAGAAACTTGCTTGTTCCAAATCTGCCCGTGGGTTGGATCATGCACTCTTTAGGTATAATGTCTTGTTTGAAAATGATATAAACACTCATAATGAGCCTAGTGGTGAAAAAAATGGTATAGCTTACCTTGGAGGCTATAGCCTATATGTTAACCCACTATGGTGTGACAATATTCCTCATAAAGATGAAAATCTCTTCTTGAAATATGAGAGTACTCTTAAGGTTAAGGAATGTGTAGTCTTGAAAGTTACTCCTTCTACTTTATGTGACTTTATTGTTGAGACCTTCATGGTGATGATTGGGAAACTAGTAGTGAGTACACACATGAGGGCACCTTAGTAGAAGTCGACTTGAGTGATACTTTTCTCTACTCTCTATTTTCTTTCGATGATATGTATGCTATTGTAGAGAGTATGTCATTTAGTTTGGGTAGAGACCACGAAAAAGGGGAGTATTGTCTTGACCTGTGTCTATGTCCACTCTTCCCGTTTGACCCTGGTGCCAAATATGGAAATGGTGATGTTGGTGCACCCAACTTGTTGCTTGGTCTACATGACAAGCAAAGTGCCACTCTTGGTGAATCCCATAACCAAATCCTTCGTACATCTTTCATTGAGTTTTTAATATTTCATTCAAATAATCCTTGGTTATATTGCAAATATGTGCAACCTTGGAATGTTGAGATGATTTGTTGTGCTAATCCTAACCCTCATTCCATTAGGAGTTTGTATTTATTTATCCTCTCGATTTTGCAAGGTTTGGATTTGAGGTCGAATCCTTTTCAAGAAGAGGAGGACGATACGGGACAAATGATCATCTTATCTTTTGATGACATCTGTAGAGGCCAACACATAGAGGCTCAAGACTTGGTCACCTTGAGGATACGAGAACATGCATGGAGGACCCGTTTTGAGCATGCCATTAAACAAACTCATGTGTGAAAAATTGCGTGAGGGCTTACATTTGATGCCAATTCGAGACTACAAGTTTTGAAGTGTGACCCCATGATTTTGAAGCATTGAAGAAACACCCTTTATTAAGGGTATTTTGGGGTTTGCACATGTTAAAGAAACAACCCATGACCTCCCCTTTCATTAAGGGTATTTTGGTCCATTATACTATGTAATAAGCTAGGCTATATATAGTCTCTTATTAGGTTTTTTCTCTTTAGTTTATGAAAGATGAAAGATTGAAACACTTGAAATCCTCTCTGTTGAGAGTAGACTACCTTAGTATAGTCTTAGGACTTGGAAAAGTCAATATTATTCTTTACTTGAAAACGGTGGATCTTGAGGTGAATCGATTACCTTGACGGTCACCGTAAGAGTGTAATTTTGATTATTACATTCATTAGGAATTAATGTTGAAATATACTTGGTTCTTAATCTTGTAATAATCTTGATATCACTATCTATCCTTTCATTATTTTTCAAATCCGTGTGTTTTTGTGTTTGTCATCTTGTATCCCTTTGTGTTGCTTGTTCTTCTCACGTTTTATGGACTATTTTGACATCTTGGTGGACTGATTTTGTATCATTACTCAAACACTACAAAAGCATTTACTCCCTCTGTCACACAGTAGTTGTTCACTGTCTTGACATACATGGTAAGAAACTATAACTTTACTATTTCACCCTTTAAATATAATAAATCTAATATCGAGATATATATATAGAGTGATGAATATTATTTAATAGCAAGAATAAAATGGATTAAAAAGGATAAATTATTTATTGATTTTTCAAATTGATTAAAAAAAAAATAAATTATTCATAGATTTTTTAAACTGCACAAATATTATTGAACGAGAAAACCAAAAATTACTATTTTAACTTAAAAACACTTAAATTAAATCAATCTAAACATGCTCTTAATTTGAAACGGATGAAGTAACGTAAAAGAGAAAAAAGAAACAACACAAAACCTAGAAGCTTTAGTGATGTATATACAACATACTAATTACAACTTAATTAATGTGACGTAATTGAACTCGAGACAAAACTTTAAAAAGAGATACTCCTTCCGTTTCGCATTAGTTAATCTGACACACCCATTAAGAAAATTATTTATTAAGGGTCTATTTTATCAAATTATTCTTATTAATTATATTTTGAAAATATAAATTTGAATGTAATTATTAGAAAAATATATTAAAATCTTCTTGATTTCATCAATAAAACAATTAAATTGAAACTCGACTAAAATGAAACGGAGGGATGGAAGTATTTAATTTGAAGTGTACTACTTCTCATTTTAAACATGACATTACACGTGTATCTATGAGACCTTTGACTTGTATTGAGCATATGGTAACATTTGTGGCTCATAAAAGTATTATCATCAGAAGTAAAATAGAAATTTTGAAAAACAGAATAAATAAAAAATACTATAGTAATTAAGTATCACATAAACTTAAAACGCAGGAAGTATTGCTTAAGAGATTACTTTCATTTTATATTGCAATTTATAGAAGTAGATTTCAAACCAATCACTTTTTATGTATGGACATGGATGAAATAAATTGTGACAACCAATTTTCTCAATTATTATTATTATTACTATTTTCTTGGTTACGAAAAAAATATATTTTCCCACCAAGAGGACACGTAACTTCCCTAGATTTCCAGAAAAGAGGAGGGGCATGGATGCCCCGGTCCGTAGGTGTGAGAGGCTAGCGTTGGATGGTTTTAGACGGGGTAGGGGTAGACCGAAGAAGTACTGGGGTGAGGTGATTAGGCGGGACATGGAACAGTTGCAGCTTACCGAGGACATGACCCTAGATAGGAAGGTCTGGAAGACGCGAATTACGGCAGAGGATTAGGGCCTGTTCGGGTCGCTAATGTAGGGAGGTAATTGGTGGGGGTGTATTCCTGGTATGATTCCGTATTCAATGTTCTGTTCCGTGTTCCGTGTTCTATGTTTGTTACGAATCTGTGTGCTTTCCTCTGCTTTATATTCCTGCATTCCTGCTTTACTCTGTTTTATATTCCTTATGGCTGCAGTATCTATGTTATGTCATCTGCTTCTGTGCTGTACTATGTGTTTGTTTGATATCTCGTAACTTGAGCCGGGGGTCTTTCGGCAACAGCCTTTCTACTTCATCAGAGGTAGAGGTATGGACTGCGTACATCTTACCCCCCCAGACCCCACAAAGTGGGAATACACTGGGTTTGTTGTTGTTGTTGTTGTTGGTAATGAAAAATTGTGAAAAGTAAAAAATGAAGGGACAAAAAAGATTCTTTTTTTCTTCTTTTAGTATTCCAAAACATGAAAGGCCAATCGAGCTTTTTAAGCTGCTTGTACGTACAGAAGCATAATATTTTTTAGCTAATATCTCATGTTTTTCATTTCCCTTTTTGTAAGTGAAGCAATACTTTCTAAATTCCTTTTAACTCAGGGTCGTTTGGTAGGCCGTATTAAAAGAAATAATCTATGTATTAAATATTATATTACTTAATATTATATTTGGTAGGATTTTGAACCAATGTATTACTAATATCATGTATTGGTTATACATCCTATATGGTATTATAGGGTGTATTACTAATACATCACACATGGTGGTATTAACAATACATGAGTTTTAATACCATGAGATTAGTATATATAAAGATAAGAATATCCCTCAAATTCTTTTAAATATTTTTTTATTTTCTTTATTTTATTTTTTATATTTGTACTAATAAATTTATTCAAATAAATTAGTTTGCAAATTTTATTATTATTTACAAAAATGTCCTCAAATTTCTTTAATTTTTTTCTAAATCTTTTTCAATTTATTGATCAATATGAGTTACTTTTTTTCAATTTATCAAAATAATAATATCCTTCCAAATAATTTTAGTTCTAAAAAAACTACTCCATTAACTCAAAATATTTTTTTGGATTTTGACCAATAAATATTTTAGTTTTAACACTCTATAGAATACAATTTTATTTTAATAATGATTTTAGTGTCTCATCCAAAAGTTATATGTACCTTCCTCCAACTTAAAAATAACACAAAATGGGAACAACAAGCAAATGGTGCACAAACAAAGAAAAAATAAAAAAATAAAAAAAATTGTAAGTGAATAATTAAATCTTAAAATTCTAAAGTAAATAATTAGTTATATTGCTAACTTTTTTTATTTTAAAAAAAGAATAATAAACTTTTGCAAAAAAAAATACACAAAGTTATAATATGTCGAGGGTATTTTTATAAACAAACAATAGTCTTTTTAAAATATAACAATACATATTGTTTTTAATACATCAATCCAAACACTGTATACAAAATAATTCTAGTATTACTAATTCCATTATTACTAATTTTTGCATTACTAATTTCAATATTACTAATACAATATATTCAGTATTATCTTATACACTCTACCAAATGAGTCCTTACTGTATTATTTTGGTGCTGACAAAATAGGTCGAACATTTTTGAAAAATGATGGAAAACTAAAACAAACCAAGTGCTGTAAATTCGTTTGGGTTTTGGTCAATTGATATTACTACTTTTATTGTTGTTGTTCTTAATTAAGAGGGACACGTTGCCCTCTATTATTTTATTTTTTTCTCATTGAAAAGTCATACTATACATTTGGATATGACTGAACTAGGGCAATTGCCATTCAACAATGTATGAACCAATTTAATGAAGGAAAGAGTTCTAAGTTCTCTCTCTGTCCACAGTTGACTTACTTTACCTTATTAGTATAATTTTAGAGTAATAAAATCTTCTTTGTTTGTTTCTCTAATTCGAAGGAGAGCCATGAAGTAACCAGTAAAATTATTGTCATGTGATTAGAAGGTAATGAGTTCAAATCTTGAAAATAGCCTGACAGAAATGCAAGGTAAGACTGCGTATGATACACCCTTGTGATGGGGCCCTTCCTCGAACACCGCTCATAGCAATAGCTTTAGTGCATCGGATTGCCTTTTTTTGTTTCTCTTATTGCACAACCTGTATCTCCTATGGACTAATAAATTAAATACTCTTGTCAGTCAGTGGCGAATCTAGAATTTTTTACCCAAGAGGGTCGAAGAATGAAAATATAGTGATTGAGATTTGAACTTGAAATCTAAAGTTGAATTTTGAAACCCCCCCCCCCCCCCCCTCGCCCCCTCAAACACTAAGCGGACTCTAATCTTGTGTATAGAAGATTCAAACTCTATAAATACACATAAAAAAAAATGACATTATATATACAGTGTAATTTTTTGTCAAGGGGGTTCGACCCCCTTTGCTATCTTCCAGATCCGCCACTTGTCCATTTTCTCCTTTATATGCCTCTTTGGAACCATAAATAAGAAGACTACTTTTATGTTCTCTAATTATTTTTTTTGGTACAACACGTATTTATGTGTCTATCCATCGATATCATGGTTAACAATGGAACAGCTTTTTTGAAACTTTATGGTATTTATACTTTCAAAAAGAATTAAACTAAGGGCAAAATAAAAAAGATAGATTATCTTTATCTTGAT
>NC_061113.1:251987346-252051642 GCF_002878395.1 Capsicum annuum
ATTAAACTAAGGGCAAAATAAAAAAGATAGATTATCTTTATCTTGATTTTGAATTAAAAAGTAATTTAGGTGAAATATTTTTAGTAAGGTGGATAAGTAATACGAAGGGGGTATACTTTAAAAATTAAAGCTTAACAAATATTATAAAGATAACATTGGGAAAAAAAAAAAATTTTAATTAATCGATAAAAATAAACAATTAAACTACCTAAAAGATAAAACACCTAAAAGGGAAAAAAGATTGTTTGTTGATAAATTTTAAGTCAATTTCAATAGTAGTATTATTTTCAATTTCATAGTTAGATTATTAAGAAGAGTTATCTTAGGTAAAAACAACCATGAAGCAAATGACAATAACACAGAGACACATATGTTTAATAATTGGCTCTCTCATACTAAAATATGTTGTAAAAGAAACGTGCAACATTTATTTAATTGAAGGCACACAAGGTTTTATTATACTTAAAAATCTGCAAAACACAAACAATTGTGAAACACGCGAGGCTTTTCTCTGCGTATATTATATTACACTGAGTACTATGCATATATATATATATATATCTCTTCTAAAGATAGATTATTTTCATTTGCTTTTTCTATGAAGAAGATAGTGGAAAAGTGGAGCCCTCATATGATCAAAGGGCTTCATTCTATCTTCTCCTCTAAAAATTATAAGTAGTACTTCATTATTTATACATAGTTAAATTAACTTTTATATCTATATATATATACATATATTAAATCCCTTTTCACCTTATTTGTGTGTTTTTCATTATTTTTTAACGCCTTTTAGCAAAAAATTTGGCTCTATTATTATTTTGATATTATTATCTTCTTTATCTTTAAAAAGAATAACAATAGCAATACACTGACATTTCACAAAGTGAGGTATGGAAAAAATATATTTCCTCCATTTAAAAGAGCATGATCTACTTTTCTTTTTAATTCGTTTAAAAAAGAATGATCTATTTTGTTTTGACAATACTTTAATTTCAACTTTCCACATGGCATATTTAGGATCACAAAATTAAAGGATATTTTAATACATTTAACATAACTTTAATTTAAGATGACACCTTAAACTTTATGTCAAATTAAAATAGGTCATTCTTTTTAAAATGGAGGAAGTAATATATAAAAGTGTTGTTATTACCTTTAAAAGGTAGAAAAATGATTTCTAAAAGACTTTTGACTTAAGTAACACAAATTAAAATAATAGTTAAAAGAAAAGTAAGTGGTGGAGAGAAACATGATTTTAATAGCAAAGCAGTGTGATGTATCAACCAGCTAAACAAGAGATTAAGCTAATACGACGACAGTCACTGTGCTCTACACTACCAAGGAGCCAAATACATAATGAACTTTATCTTATAAAAGAAAAAGAAAAGAAAAAAAGTGTCTGGATTAGCAATTTACCTACTGGCAAAGGAAAGTAGCAAGAAATGGGGCCTCTCATTCTATCTCCAACAACTGAGAGAAAGAGAGAGAGGAGCTATACCAACTAAACAACTATTCGATGGAGTTACTGATAACCCAATAGTGCCACTGCCCCCTCAATCTCTTTCATTGAATAACATGTCTTCTTCACTAACTCCATTTTATCAACTTCACAAAACTCACCACTTATAAATCATCTGTGTAGTACTGTTAACCCAAACAACTCCTTCCCTCTTTCACATTTCTTTTTTTTTTTTTTTTTTCTTCTTCTGTCATTTTGGCAGCTTTCCATTTTGTATTTTTACTTAGTATATTGGTGTGTTGGACCACTTATTTTTTATCACTCACAACCAACTGTACTACTTTTCTACCTATAGCTCTCCCCTCCCTCTTTGCTTCCACTGAGGGGGCAAGTATTTAACTTGTCTACTTACTTCTTGAGTGCTCCTTGATTGCAAACAGTTATTATGGCCTTCCCCTCATATTCTGACTCGTCCTTTCTTTTATGGTGTTTAATCACTGTGTTTTCAAGAATATCTCTGTATTAACTTTTACTCTTCTTCACTTTGGTTAATGCTAAATTTACTTGTTTTTCTGGTGAAGAAATCTGCTTACACTGGTCATGACCAGATTTTCTTGACTTGGTTGTTCAAGTGTATTTTGTGTTATGGAGTGAAGCAGCACATTGGGTAGGCTGGTTCCCTTGAAATTGTGGAAAGGATAATTAAGTTAAAAGAGGAAAAAATGGAGTCTTGGAGTTATTTCTCAGGGGGAAAGGGTTTTGTATCAGATGAATCAGTTTCTGGGAAAAATGGAGTTATGGGTTGGGAATTGAAGACCCCAAGTAGCTATGGAAGTACTGTGATATGTTCAAGTCAACACGGTAGTGATAATCCAATATTTCAAGAATTGGGTTCTCCAAATCTGATGAGGAAACCAATGTTTAGTGACCAAATGAGAGGTGTTGGCAACATTTTTGGTTCAGTGGCAGGTGCATTTTCTGGTGAAGATAAGTCTAGTTCAATTTCTAGAGACACATCACTTATTGATTTGAAACTTGGAAGGTTTCCTGATCATGTAGATGCAAATATCTTCAAGTCCCCTAAGAGTATGCCTAGTTTCACTACTGCTGAGTCCATTGTCCCAGCTAAAAGAATGAGAGCTGGAGGTGTGAACTCACACAAACCATTTTGCCAAGTCCAAGGTTGTGGGAAGGATCTTAGTCCCTGTAAGGACTATCATAAGAGGCATAAAGTATGTGAGGTTCACTCAAAGACTGCTAAAGTTATTGTAAATGGCATTGAGCAGAGGTTTTGTCAGCAATGCAGCAGGTACTAGTTGTGTCTACCAAGGCAGAATTCTAAATTTGTTAACACTTTCTATTAATGGACTAGTTGGGGCTAGCTATACTACTTCTCAATATTTGTTCAGATCCATTTTAGTTCTACTTGTGTCTCAAATTTGTGAACTATGTACAATCCCTTTTTGAGCATACTTTTTTAACCTCTGTGAATAATTTGATTGATCATAGCATCTCCATTTGCAAGTTTTATATGTCAGCTGTTGCAGTAAAATATGTTTTCTTTGTAGCTCATGTAAATCAGTCTTTGCTACTTTTCTTAGGTTTCATCTACTGGCTGAGTTTGATGATGGCAAACGGAGCTGCAGGAAACGTCTTGCAGGTCATAATGAGCGCCGAAGGAAGCCCCATACTGGTACGCACTCGGGCTACTAGCTGTTTCAGTCATTTGCTATCAAAGTAGTCCTTAATTTTGCATATTATAGTTCCCCTCTCTGAAACGAAACTCGCCAGAGATGCATAACTACTAGTTTTCTTGACTATTTCCTGTAATCCATGTTCTATTAGTACATTTTATCACCAAAACTAGCACCAAGAGGGTGCTGAAATCTGTCCATGATTGAAAGACTTGATCTCCTATGTATATTGCAGGGAATCAATCATGTAAAACAAGGTATCAAAATGATCTACATCTTTCACGTTACACCAAAAAGCCAAGGATTATAAACATCTAGAACACTGCTATCATCTAATGTTCTGTTCCTTCCCCACATTCCATACTATGCACATAGGAGCAGTACTCACAGAACTTTCACCTGCTTTTTCATCCTCTTCTTCTCCAGCTAGTGGTAACCTACTTTAGGTTGCTTGGCATTGTTACTCCACTTTCAACATATTGATAAACATACACCACACTGCCAGCATACACAGAAACGCAGAAACATGAGGCTCCCACTATTTTTCACACAATAATATCCGCTGCAAATGATGATCCCCAATCCATGTGTTTTTTCTTGAGTAAGACTTAATGTATGCTAAGAAATCCAAGTGAAACATACCACTTTTGGTGGTGCCTTGTGTTTACTAGATTCTCAAGGCCCCTGATTCTTCCTGCTAGTTCTAAATAGAAAACTCTGACAATTACAGCCATCCTTTTCTGCTTTCCAAATCACAGTATTTGGTTTTGGAGATAGCTCTTGTAGCTGAGCTTAAAATTAAAATTCCTAGTCATAGAAAGTCTCCTGTAATTAAGACCCCATCTACCCCTAGTCCTACTTTCATCGATGGTAGCATCATGCCATTATGTTCTATAATTGCAGTACAGAAGAGGAAAACATCTTTTAAATGTATGTCTTCCAGCCACTAGTATAATTATATTCAATAGAGGGCTGCAGTCTTCTGATTCGATGGTTATAAAAGTCTAGAATGTTGGTTTGTTTGCACAAGATGTGTTGGTCCGAGAAATTATGCATCCTTTTAGATTGTTGTCTTGCTTATTTTAATACCGGGAAAGTGCGTTTTCCAAGCATGCGAATATCGTGTTGTAGTAATAACCTGTTTATTTTGAATATAAAGCAATATTTGTAGACAATTCAGATATTTGGGATCAATGTTTCATGATATAGAATGATTTATACATAAGATTAAGCTATTATGTGATTGGAAGATACTTTACAAAGTGAAAGGCAAGTTTAATAGAACTGTAAGGCCAACATTGCTGAATGTTCAGTCTCTAAAGTTATCCACAAAATGAATGCCCCAGAGATGCAAATGTTAAGATGGATTTGTAATCACATACGTTAGAAGGTGCAAGTAGCACCATATAGAGGATAAAATCAGAGATTGTTGTTTGAGATGGTTTATCCACGTGTTACGTACCGTCTCCAGATGCACTTATTCTTAGGTATGAAAACATGATATTGAAGATGTTAAAAGTGGAAAAGTAGAACTAATCAGATGAAAAGAAGTTGTCTCAAAAGATATCTAATATCTTCATATCCATTTAAATCTAGCAAAAGATAGAAATTAATGGATGTTGAATATCCGTATAGGTGATACTGACTAGAAGACTCTTCGTTTATTAGAGAGATAACCACTAAAGTATTGTTAGAGAAACCAAATGTTAGATATCCTCAAGTACATGATATTGAAATTTTATGGACCTAAATGGAGCATTTATAATAATGAGGATTCATGGATCCGATTCCAACAAGCAGTGCAGGTACTTGTAGGCATGCTTGTCTTTCTCAATACTTTATTTTATATATTGGGCTGTAAAAGATCAAAATTCACTCCTAAAAAACATTGTTGATACACAACATTCGCACAACAATGCTAATCTCACAACTAGTATTTTCGCATAGTACGCCTGCACTTTTTCATTTCGTTTATCATATTTTAATTATATGTGTCACGTCATCTATTATGCAATTCTCCTGAATGACCGACTTGTTATTGAATTGCCAACATTTGGGTGCCACAAATCTTTTAACGAGCTAAATTCAAGTGCATATTGAACATTGTAAGATATGCTTTACTTTTTACCTTATCAAGAGATGATATGCTTAAGCTTTTTACTAATTTATTGCACAAGTTTGTAATCCTTTCATATCATTCTCGTTTGGCATGTTGAATTCAAGAATTTTCATGTTCTTCCAAGTGAATTTTGGACTACAAGGCTTTGATGTTTTTCTATTGTTTGAAAAGTATCCAAAAAAATGAAAATTCATCTGTCCGGTATCATAACATACTCCAGGTTTTGACAGGTACCAGATTTCGTGGAACTTCTTTGGCAACGTCATCCTTTGCATGCCAAGACATACTTGGCGGCCGCTTCCTGCATCAGCCCAAATATGATATGAATGACTGGTATAAGAATGTAAAAGTTGAAGATGGTGTTGATTATAGCCCTCCAATTTCCTTGCCCTTTACAAATGCACAGTTACAACCAAAACCTCTTTTCGCATCATATCATGCCAAGAAAGGGTGTCCTTATGAAGGACTGCCTGCCGTAACAACAAGCAGAATCAACGAGAGTGCCAACTCATCTTTGCATGATATGCGAGGATCAGATTTTGTTTCCCCTTCTCTGTTCCACACCACCTCAGCTGGATCTGAAGTCTTGCATGCTTTGGACACATCTTCCGCCATTCAGGGGCTCTCAGGGATATCAAATTCCAGCAATGCTCTCTCTCTTCTGTCATCTCAATCACAGGGCTCGTCAAATCATTCCAATGTTTTTCCCACTGCCCGCCCCCTGATTCCACCAAGCAATAATTCACATTACAATGTAACTCAAACATCTAAAGAACTCCTGGGACTTGGTCCTCATGGCTCAGCAGGTAGAATGTCCCATACATTCAATTCATCTGGGGTCAATTCTACAGAAGGTGGACTGGATCAGATACTATTTCCAAGCAACACTTGTGGTATCAATCGCATCATTCAAGGATCAGATTTGGTGAGCCCCAAGAATCAACTTTCTTGTGAAGATGGACCTACTATTGATTTGCTCCAGCTGTCATCACAGCTTCAGCGTGTGGAGCATCAAAGGTTTTCCATGCAAGTGAAGCAGGATAGTAATGCTTTTCCCGGCCTTAGAATCACTTGAGCAGGTAGAAACATGTGCTGTATCACTATCACTGCTTCGCTTAACTCTTTATCACATGTTTCCTTGGGGTGATTATTTTTCTTTTAGCTTAAACAAATTTTAGCCTCGCTGTTGTTTCGACATAAGCCTTTGTAAACTGGACAAAATCACTTTCCTGTCAGGCTACCACATTCTTAAATTTTCACTGACACTTATTTTTCACATTTGTTGGGATTTTCCAGTACATATGCACCTCTATGTTACCTTCTGAAGCTGGACTATGAAGGTGTCAGGTTGATTCCTTATTGTCAACTTTCAATAATGGCTGATCCTATCCTAGTAGACGATGTTCCATATAGACGCAGACGCGTTACCTTCTGTAGATTTTGTAACAATGCGACGAGGATCAAATTGCATTAACTAATCTTGCCTTATTATGTTGCCCTTCTTTCCCTAAACTATACTTTATGTTAGCAGATGCAAATATCTTGATTATTGTCTAAAATTGATGGGCGCTGAACCGCTGAAGTGCGCATCAACTCGCTCAAGAAGCAGACAGCCTTCTCAGTTCTCTGTTTACATTGGTGGGAGCAAGTCTTTGGAATCTTGATGTTCACTACTTCGTTTTATTTTATTTTATTTTTTACCTCATTTGATACTGAGTGACAACTGTTCTGTCTCATTCAATAATGATGTTTTTTCTTCTTTTGGACAATTAACAAAAATAATCATGACTTGGTAGTCTGAGCAAATCTATGTACTAAATATTCACCTTATTCGTTCCTTTGTTTTGGAATAGTTGTTCAATTATCTTAACCTCGTGAACAACGCCGTGAAATGCTTGTAGGCACTAGAAAGAGTGCATGATTTGAAGTCGAGGTTGTCATGAATGTTTGTGACTGACACTCTATGGTTTGAACTCCAAAATGGCAATGGCAAGATCGCCCGTTGATGAACTGCAGATCCATAGTCTGCTAGAGCCCCCTCTAAGAATCTCTGATCACTATTTATATGTTTTGTTATTATTATCAACTTTCAGAATATGTAAATCAAGACAATATAGTTTGAATATAGCTTCTTTGTGTCCCATGAAATTCCCAAAATGTTCGATTTATACCAAATACAGGGGGGAACAGTAGCAACAAAGTTGTTGTAGTATCGTGGTGAGTATTCCCGCCTGTCACCAGGGCGACCCGGGTTCGATCCCCGGCCAACGGTGTCTTGTGTGTGTTGTTTGTTCTCTTTCTTAAAAAAACTACTTTATGACCGTTTTGCTTCAACACTCAATATAACTTTTAATCTGCTGCAGCAGTCTTTTCCATTTGAAAGTTCAAATAAATTCTAGAGATCTATTCGAACTTCAAACCATATAATATAAATAGAAAATAAAATTCATTTTGAAATTAAAATCGGTTGGTGAACTTGCGAATTCATTCAGTCACATTTAATAAATAAACAATCGCATGGTGCCAACAAAATCGATTCTAATTCCCATTTTGTGAATTAACTTATCAACGTGCTGGTGGACATTTATTTTGAATTCGATAGTTTTTTCAAAAACATATTCCCCTCTTTATAGTCTCAAAATTTAAATCAGCTTAAAAACTCTCCTAGTTTCACCCTGTTTTGCCTATCCAGTTAGTTGCCTGTAAAACTAGAGAAATGCCAGCTGTCATATCTTATAGCTGTTGCACAGACATTTAGTTTGGTGATGGCAACAAAGGCATTTTATACTGATTATAACCAACTATTACATGTCTATTTCCTCACTGCTTCAACAATGTTACTACTATTCCTAATTGATTGCCTACTCAATTAATTAGGCGGTCCAATGTGATGATTTTTCTTAAGCCAACCTGTCTTCCCTTTTGACTTTTCCACTCAGAAAAGTTAGCTCTATGCCAAACAAACATCATGGAAATTTTGAGGAACAAAACAACGAAAAGACAAACTTGCTAAGGAATATGCTTCTAAATCCAATAACAGCCTGCTGCCTGTCAAAAATAATAGTAATTTGTTTTGATTAAATTAAATGGCAGAGTCGCATAGATATTGCCCTCAACTCTCTGGACATTAACAAGAAAACAACCTCCTTACTGCAAAATATAATTTAAAAAACTAGAAACAAGAAAATGACAATGTTCTCTATTGATTTTGTCTATTTTGAGCTGCCATTAGGTAGTTTGGCAGATGGATTGAGCTCGTCCCATGCTTCAATCCATGTGACCATGGCATCAGCCAGCTTGTTAAAGTAATCATCCACCTTGCCAAGCTTTGCCTTGACTTGTTTGGAGAGTTCAAGGTAGCATTTTTGGACAGAAGTGCAGTCCTTTGGAAGTGCAACAGATTGGAAGAATGGGATCAACTCCTCTTGCCAGTAAATACCCTTGTATTCTTTCTTCAGGTTCACAAATGGATTGCTGGCTTTGCTGTGCCAGATGTATGGAAGACCTGTCTTCACTCCCAATCCTAAGTGGTCACATATCACCTATCCAAAACGATACAAAATGGTAGGTAGTATTAGAGGCAGACATGGAATGTTAAACTATGAACTCATTGTTTCAAGATCTCAGTAAGTTGGGATTAAAGCTATCAGAAGTTTAAATCATGGATCTGACTCTAGGCAGTAAATGCCGGCCATCGAACTAGTAATACCTTCATGCACCAGCCAGCCCACATGTCATCGTAGCGTCCAATAGGCTGTCCATCACCCATGAGTCCAAAGTACATAGCAGGGCCAATCAGCTCACGGTCGAATGCCAGATTCATGCCACACATGGGGAAGAGGGTTCCCTTTGGGATTGTCATAACAGCATCAACATACCTGAAAAATGACAACACCACAAGGTTAGGGACCGCATTAAGGAGTTAAGATCAAGAATACGAAAACCAGGAAGGCGTTCCTACCTGGTGTTCCTTTCAAGAGGCTTGACGAGCTGGGTAGGTGCATCATAATCAGGAATGTTAAGCCATAGACCATGTGAAACTGCAGTTGGTACACCTTCACGGAGACTGAATGGGTACCCACGGACAAAATCCGCTCCCTCTCTGTAGGGATCATACAAGGTGTTGAAGAAAAATGGACTTGATGGGCACAACAGATTCTTAATGTGCTGTTCAAGTGCATTAATTTCCTTGCCAGTTGGGTCTTTAGCTACCTGCAATGACGAATTAAAAACAAAATACATCCATTAACACCTCATAAACATTGAAATCTAATCAAAAATACATATGAGATCATCTCTCAGTCATTCTCTTCTATTAAATTATATAACTGTATCCGGATTTATATAAACACACTTCACAAATTTGAAACGGTCTAGGGTGAATCCCAGCAATCGGCAATGCTGCAAAATTTACTGTAATGAAGTTGGATAAACTCACAATTAAGAATTCACATCAGATCCAGTATTTATATTAAGAGTAACAAATATCAACATGCTCCAAATCTCTTAAATATAGGTTAAGAAATCCAGAAATCCAGAGTCGTGCCGATAAAATAGGAGCAGAAAATCCAAAGCAGAGAATATCAGCCCACATACTAGATGGGTAACAAAATTCAAATCAAAATCCAATTTTATAGCCCTTAATTTACAACATCAAACCAGAACTTAAAAAACATACAAATAAATCAGCAGATCAAGAACAGATAAGAGCAAAACTAAAAACAATTTCAAAAAAGGAACTTACAAAGCAATCGTCGTCAATGGTGTAGATATACTTCTTCTTCGAGACCATATAACCAAAGCAACGACAAGCAGAGTCCTTGAAAGAGATGCAAGAAGCCTTAGGACCCAAAATCTTGTTAATATCATTACGATTATAGAGCTCATAATCAAACCCTTGAGGGACCTTAATGACCTTTGAAGGATCACCATCTTGGACAATGATAAGATGGTAAGGCTGGAAAAAAGGCCTCCACATCTCCAAGAAATCAAGATTTCTAATAGTGGGAATCACTATGTCAAGTTCATCTTTCAAAACAGGAGTTGAAGGCTTTGCCATTTTTGTGAAAAATAGATGGGAGCGTTTGTGAAGATTTTGTGTAAATAGAGAGGGAGTTTATATAGAGAGCGGAGAAGTAGAATTAGCCTTAATTTAATTAGGATTAGAATTTCTAAACGTTTGCTTTAATTGATGCCCAAAAGTTTTTAAAGTAGTAAATTTTTATGATTTTAATTTTATTTAAAGCAATACTATTAAATGTATAAAATAAAAAAGATATAAAATTTATATTTAAAAAAGAAAAAAGAAAAATTAGCTTTTCGTTAAAAATATTTAGAATTTTACATTAAATTAAAATTTCCATATAAATAAATAAAGTTTTTAGAAACAACATTCAAATTAATTTATTACAACTAAATGGTTGGTATCTTATTAATTAAAGTTACTATTTGCTTTTGAAAATAATAATATTATCATGTGGAGTTAAAATATTTATGTCTTACTTATAATAATAATACATCAAAAAGAACTTGCACATAGAATCTTTTTTAAAAACAAACTTTAGGTTATTAATAGTTTTGTATGTGCATAAATGTATTTAGGATTTCTTATTAAAATTAATTTTAAGTCACTAATTTTATTGAGATATTAATGTCAATGTCATGTTCGTGTATTAAACTTAGGAATTATAAAGCATTGACTCGTCATATAATGTGTTAATTAATTCTTTTCAAGTGTATTTACTTTTGTTTCCCAACGTAACTTGTAGATTAAAAAGAAAAAAATCAATATTACTCATGAAATGTACAATTCTATTGTATTTGAAATAAATGTCGCTTAATTACTCCTTCTATGTTTTCGTTTTAGGTCCACATTGAACTAAAATTATATTTAGTTTCAATTTATTTTAGTATTGTTTTGATATGAAACTTAAGAAAATAAGAAATTATTTTAATTATTAATCCATTTTAACTGGTTATATTATTTTACTTGTTTGTATTAATCTATTGAAGGAAAGTCTTAGATTAACTAGTAAAGTTGTTTTCATGTGGTGAGAAGTTCATGGGTTCAAATTTTGAAAATAGATTCTAACAAAAATGTAAGATAAAGTTGCATTCGGACCCTTCTTTTTTGAACCTTACACATAACAAGCATTTTAATACAGTGAATTACCATTTTATCTATATTACCAATTTTATGTAATTAATAATGTGGAAAAAATTATTTAGTGTTAGTATATTTTATAGGACTTTGGAATGCAATGCATTTTTGAGATCATAAAATTTATTTTAGCAAGTTTAAGAGTATTTTTTTTAAGTAATAAACTTTTTAGCTAAACGTAGCAAATAAATCTGCGACGTTCACGTGAATACTAGATTTGGTTAAGGCGCAATTAAAGCAAAAAAAATAAAAAAATGAAACGTAAAGGGAGGGGTCACGTGCAATGACCGGCATTAGAAAGGGTAATAGAGGTGGACCGACCGGCCGACTTTTTTTGAAAAGTCTTAGTATTAGGCTCTCACAGTTCCATCATTCTCCATGGCCACACCAACTTACTTTTTTTTTGAAGCACACTTGGCAACCTTTCCAATATTCGCCCATCATAATCACCCCCACTTTAAAATTCAATTTTTGAATTTGAATAAAAAGTTGATGCTGTTTTCCAAACCAAGCCCAACTTAGACTCTATGTACTCACAAATTTCAATTGATTGTTGACCTTTTCTAAAGTTTACTATGAAACTTGATAGTCCAATTCTCATCAAGGATCCATTTAGCCATAGATTTCTCAACTAAAATTTTTAGTAAATAGTGTTTCGCTATATAATTTATTATTATTTAGTAAAAAAAAAAAATAGTATTTCAATTAAATTTCATTTTTGAGGAATATTTAAAGATAAAATATGTTCCTCAATGATCAAACAACTTCACCCAAATCTAACCCAGAAATAACTTATCAAAAATATTTTAAAATTTGTGTCCATTGAAAACAGTCTCTCTACTTCTTCGAAGGTAGCGATATGTATTGCGTACATCTTACCCTCCCCAGACCCCACGCCGTGGAAATACACTGAGGTTGTTGTTGTATGTCCAAATGTTAGCTAGTTTTTTTTCTCTTTCGTTTCAAAAGATGTTGTTAGTATTTGTCCTAAATTTCTTATTTATCTGATTTTTTATGATAATTAAAATTATCTTTCTTGATGAAAAAAGGTTTTCCTCAAAAATATCTCTTTTTTTATTAGGTTTATCCTAAACTAAAGTTTTTGACTTCTATGCACAATAAGTCATCAAAAGGTCGTTTGACCAATAATTTCAATAATATATTTTTAGTATCATATTTTTCTTTGTTATTTGATTTATTATCTCTATAATTTATAAATTTTAAACTTTATCATGACACTCTTTTAATTTCAAACCTAATAGATGTTAGTTTTTTTCATCTCTTCTAAACTAGAGAGTTTTTAATTCGAGATGTATGAGATAGAACTTGTTCTAGGTACGATTCGTAGGCGAAACCCCAACCTGGCATTAAAAAAAATAAATCAGGAAATTAACCTAATCATGCAAACATCATGGTAGGTCCAAACGACAAAAAGGATAAATAATGCATTCGAATTAGAAGAATTGAAGAGCAGATGGAAGGAGGCGTGTTTGGTTAACCTATATTTGTTCCTTAGTAGTAATAAGTAGTACTAAAATATTTCCACCGACACCTTATTGTGTGTGTGTGTGTGTGTGTGTTGGGACTTGGGAAGGAGTAGCCACCGACGTAGTAAATATCTTTTTGGAGAAGTATAGTACAAAATCACAAGTGATGCTTTTAAAATTACTCAAAGTAATTTAGGGCGTATTTGAATAAGATTAAAATTGGATCAAATCAGCTTTTAATTTTTTTTTTAATTTTTTTAAGTATTTGATAAAATTAAAAAATAATTAAAAAAAGCTAAAAACTTATTAAAAGGGCAAAAAGTGAGACCCCAATTTTTTATTTTCAATTAAAATTATTTTAGATTTGACAAAACTATTTATCTTTTTACCTTTATATTTTCCTCCAATTTCATAAATACCCTGAACTTGTAGCCCTTAAATATAGTTTTTCTTTCTTTTTCTCTTGTTTGCTTCTCTCCGTCTCTTTCCTCCAATTTCCTATTCATCTTTCTCCTTTGTTTTCAAAGAATCCATTATTATATCTGAGGTTTACATTTTAACTTAGCCAAAGTATTACGAGCTTGCAATATAACAATATAATACTATTTTTATATAAAAAATGTCCTATGTTTTTTATTTTTTAACTTTTTAAAATAAAAAAGTAAATTATATTTATAAATTGACCTCAGATAATCACTTTACGCTAAAAGTGCATTTAAATAGAAATGTTTTTGAATTATTAAAATTAAAAATTATAAATAATTCACCGTACTTATGTTGTTAACAACTTTAAGGATATTTAAGTCATTTTAACAACAAAAAAAATGTTTAGCATCATTTGTTAACCAAACACATCAATAACTTTTTTTAAGTTTCAGCACTTTTATCCAAACACTTATCTACTTAATTTATAAGCAGTTATTTTAAACTTTTAATCAATTAAACTAAAAAGTTTTTTTTTTTAATCTTATCCAAACATGCTCTTGATGTTAATATAATCTTTATCATATTTCTCACCGCATAATTATGAGTATTATTCAGTGACACGTTAAATATGCATATGTATTATTGATAAATCTCCATCATTATTAGTAAAATTTCTTAGCCACCTAAATAGGTGACTTTTAAACCAAAAATTATTTATGAGGAAGGGTAAAAAATACGCAAGCAACTTGATACATAAATTATGTAAAATAGTGATTACAACTAAGTGAATATTATAAATTGAAAAATAATTGAGTTTTACGAATTTGGGAGCATATAATTTCTGTATTTATTGACAAAAATAGATTTTTTTTTTTTTTATATTTACGAAGTTCTCACTCATAATATTTCATGTAGGAATTAAACTTAGTTTTAGAAGGAATTAAGGAGAGAGAAAGATTAAATTTATTAAAGGAACATCAAAGAACCAATTTAGTTCTTCGTAGTTTACGGTTAAAAATATTAATTTTAAGTTAAAATTTCAATTTACGGTACTTATTTGTATTTCTAATATATCAATTTTTCTTCAAATTGTTAGTTGATCTAATTTAATTTGGTTCCTAATTTAATCAAATTGGAAATTTCTAAGATTTTGTCAAAATGTACAACAACAACATACCCGATATATTAATTCTCATATAGTGGGGTTTGGGGAGGGTAGAGTATATGCATACCATACCACTATCTCAGGTGAAGTAGAGAGACTGTTTCCGATAGACCCTCGGCTTGGGACCGATAACAGTATCACCAACACAAAACATAAATGCATATAAACTAGTATAGTATGCAAAACTAACACCACTAGCCACAAGATAATACTACAGTCACAAGATAATACTAAAAATTATCTAACCGAAACTATAGACATCATACAACACCACAAACAAGAAACTTCAGACACAAAAGAACGCTCCCCTACTGTTACCGGCGCACTCCTACCCCTAACCCTCTATCCTAATCCGCGTCCTCCACATAAATATTCTTTAATTTTAATTAAATCAAAAGAATATTTATTCTGACTAGACTAGATATAAAAACTAAAAGTCCAAAAGCATCATATTATAACCGAATGAAGAAAGAAATAAACAATACTCACAAGAAGTTATTATAATATCAATATACATAGGGCCACGTAAAAAAAGATTTGAGAAAAAAAATGAGAATAGAGTGACAATTTATCAACAAAACAGATTTAACGTGCTTCCTTAGTAGAGTGAAAATTTTAGTCACCTATCAAGAAAAGTTAGGCATAACAACATCAAAAAATCAAATCTCTTATGAAGATAACAAAAGCTTATATACTTGCTAAAACATAAATAAAGTACTAAGTTATGTGAATATATAGTAGAATCAAAATATATATCAGCCAAAGAATTAAGTAGTGTAACGCAATAGTCACTATTAAAGTAAACCCTTCGATGGAAACTTCATCCATTTCAAAGCTGAATTCGGTTTATCCTTTCTCTGAATGCACATTTCTAGAAGGTCCTCCCTATATTACAAGATCGTAGTAATATTTGCTTTCCCAAACATTAAAGTATTATGGGTAAAAGATCTATTTAAAAATAAATTGAAAGAAAATATATACAAAAAGTTATATTTTCTTGTCAAAGGCAAATAGTACTCAAAAATGGAATCATACGTGACCAATGATTCAAAATTGAAATTGAATATTTGGGTGAGATTCTCAAAATTGGAGTGTTGAATACATTTCTTTTATTGGGAATAATTTTCGTTCTAGTTAAGATTAGTTATTGTAATTTTTATTCTCTAGTGATTTTTATAATTGGTCTTAATATGTCAATGGACTTTAGTGGACACACATGCGTTGTACACTGGACAAAGATTTATAAAAAAAATTTTGTTAAAAAATTAGAAGTATTGAAGCTAAATAAGTGTGAAAATGTAATTAAAATCATCCTTTATCATTTTAAATACTTTTTCTAGCTCACATTAAATGTATGTACGGCGCATAAGATGCATGTGTGATGCACAAAATACATTCATGACGTACAGATTTTTTTTATTTAATATATTTAATATCTCTTATTAAATTTGAATATAGACAGTAATTTTGTTGAGCTGTCATGTATAAGGATAGACCTAGGAAAAACACATTCATTTTCAAAGGTAAATATTGATATATCCTTTTGAAGTAAGACGTCTGATTGCATGTTTTCAATAGGTTCACTTTGCATTAACTGGTCATTAAAATATTTGATTCCCCCAAACATAACAGTATCAGTTATAAAAAAAGAAAAAATCAATTTTAAAATAAAATCTGTTAGAACACTCAAATGAATATGAAAAATTATATTTTTCTATCAAAGGCAAAAAATATCCACAAATGAAATCATACAGAATCAGTGACTCATAATTGATATTGAATATTTGGGTGAGATTTTGAAAATTGGGGTGTTGAACATCGAGATTTCATTGAGAATAATTCATGTTGTGGTTAAAATTAGTTATTGCAATTCTCATCCTCCAATAATTTTTGTAGCTAGTCTTAACATGTCAGTGGACTCTAATGGAATACATGTACGCAGTACATTGGATCCGAGGTTTATAGTCATTCTTTCCGAATGTCAAAAGTATTAAACCTAAATATAGAAAGTTCATCTCGTCAAAGCATAAAATTTTATCAAATGAACTCTTACTGAAGCCAATTTTTTTTAAAAAACGAAAGAGGTAAAATAGTGTTTGCTCACTCTACACATATTCCCAGAATCCCAGTTGAGTCTTGTTATTTTGGCAACCACATGCGCTAGTGTGACAATTTCTGATCATGTTGTTGTAGAAAGAAGACAGTGAGGCACAATGCATGGGTGTCTAGAGAGTTACTAGTTGTGAATATGTATGGGCAAGTAACATTTCATGTCATTGCAAGAAAAAAGACACAATTGATATGATATATCTTTAAATTTACGAACAAATTACTATTTTTTTCTGCTAATTGATATTAATGTAGTACATAATTAATAAGATGCACGCATGACACACAATTTTTTTAATTAAATATATCACTCTTATTAAATATAAACACTAGAGAAATCACAATATAAGCACTAGAATTTGATAAATGATAAAGCATTCAGGCATAAGACAATTGTCACCATCAAAGATGAACTTTGATTTATTCTTTTGAAGTATGAATTTGATTGCATATTTTCAGAAGAAACGACCTATATTAGCATATTGTTATAAAGTTAGTTCTTCAAAATATAGTAGTATCACTACATATGATTTACCAATAAATTATTACTACATATTCAGAATTTATAACTCACTCTTAACTTACTTAAAGCATGAATGAATCTTTTTTCATCAGATGTCGAAAACTTACTTGATTTCCCCTTCATTGCAGGTCCACTAGTATATCCAGGGCCTGGTGTCTTGAAGGTAAAGTTTTGGAAAAATCGAATTATTTTTTTACTAGTTTCTTCTTGATCAATTCCGAATTAAAATAGGCTAACATTTTTTTTAAAATCTTGAACTCATGAGCTAATTACTCTGCCTTACAACAATTTGCAATTTGTTGGTTATGCTGAATTTCTCACAACAAGTTGATGATGATTGAGTCTCTGTTACAGCAATGAGGCAGATTCCTTTTTAATCTTGAACAGTCACCCTACTTTGCGGTTTGGCTTCTACACTCAAAATTACTTTTTTTATTCATGTACAACTCAATTGTCACTTTAATACTTGAATATGACGGTATTTTGATAATTATATATTGTAACAACGATCTGTTTATTTTAAAGAATATTTTTTTTTTAATCAATTCAATTGTGATAAGCTTAATTGTTTATTTCACCAAAATATTATTTAAGATTTACTCCCTATTTTCATGCTGTTTGAAGAAGTCAAACACCTGTTACCATATATTTAGTCTTGCGTTGTACGCTATTTCTTTTTCTTTTCTAGTTCATCAATATCAATAAAATTTTATATTGAAAATATTTTGTTGTTCATAATTATGATTGTAATTAATCCTACATTGAATTATTTCAACTGTTATAAGTTGCAAATAATATCTCGTACGCCATAAATGCATCTTATGCACTCTACGTGCATCTCATTCGTTTAATAATAATTTGTTAAAAATTATTTGGATAAGTCATGTAACTTATTGCATATAGGAAAAGAAATAGACAAATGATTTGGGCCAACTTCCTACTCAAATATCTGAAATGTGTTATCAAAGTCTTCGTAATTTTACAATATCATTGGTCCAAAGCTTGTTCCGAAGCTAGATATAAGTGAAGAGATTCTCAAAATTGTTAAACGGTTAGTAAAATGTACAACTGTTCACTGACAGCTAAGCTGTATATAGCAGTTAGTTAGAAACAGTTAGTTAGTTTGTTAATCTAACTTAGTGACTAAGATACGCGTGATAGTAATGAGCTAAGAGAGTCTATAAATAGGAGCTTGAGGAGTAGCAGTTATTAACACTTGTACTCAGAATTTTACTTCTCTTTCAGTTGTTGTATACATAGTTTCTCTTTGTTCGAGCTTACAAATTGCTTTGTTCTTCCTCTTGCATTGCATAGTTAACATGGTATCAAAGCATATTAGGCAGATCTAGGGGATTATTTCGACGATTCACACTAGAAATTCTGCAGATTTTGTGTGAAAATGGCGATGGACGGAGTATCGCAGGATGGCGGAGATAACAGAGCTCGAGGAGAACCAGTGACTGGGAGTTCGATCATAATTGATCATTAACATCCATTGTATTTGAGTTCAGCTGATATACCAGGAGCATTATCAGTTGGGATTCAATTGACAGGGATGGAGAATTACACGTTGTGGAGTCGAGCAATGGAGATCACACTGCTTGGAAGGAACAAGCTCGGACTCATTGATGGCTCTGTTCTAAGGAGTGATTACGATGGAGAATTGAAGAAGATTTGAGATCGTTGTAATGCGATCGTCATCTCATGGTTAACCTGCAATGTGAGCAAGGATTTATTTAGTGGAATTCTATACTCTTCTAGTGCACATCGGGTATGGCTCAATCTTAAGGAACGATTTGACAAAATCAATGGATCACGATTGTATCAATTGCATCGGAGCATTTTTACTTTAACACAAAGAGTATCAACTGTTTTGAATTACTACCCTAAGTTGAAATACCTCTGGGATGAGTACGATTCAATTTTGCCTCCACCTAGTTTTGATTATGCCAAAGCAAAAGAGTATGTAAAGCAATTTCAATACCAGCGTCTGTTGCGGTTTTTAATGGGATTAAATGATAGTTACTCGCAGGCTAAAGGCCAAATCCTAATGATGCATAATTTGTCTACTGTGAATCAAGCATATGTCCTAGTTATTCAGGATGAGAGTAAAAAAGGCATTGCTGGAAATATTCATGAAGAGATAGAATCAATGGCTATGGATACAGGAAGGAACAAAGGAATTGATGGTCCTAGTTCAGAGGGAGCGGATTCCATGGCATTATACACAGTCAGGAACATCAACAAACAACAATTTCAGAAGAGAAATTTCAATAGTCTCTACTGTGACTACTGCCACACGAAAGAATATGTTAGAGAGGGATGTAACAAACTTAAAAAATGTGACTATTGCCATGCTACTGGTCATGTGAAGGATGAATGCTTCAAACTAATTGGTTATCCAGAAAATTAGAAGGGCAAGAAGAAAGTGAATACAACAACAGTAGGAATAGGTCATCTGCTGCAACAGGGTATACATGACCAACAACAAAGCTTAAAAAGATTAAATACAGTGTTGGGAGAGCAGTTGTTGACCCAAAATCAATTAGTGCATTTGATGAACAAAGCTACTCCAGATCAGCTTCAACAAATATCTGAGGTGTTGAATAAAAATAGCAGTGGTGAGTCACATGACAATGCCAATATGGCAGGTAAGTCTAATACTGATTTACTAAAGTGGATTGTTGATTTCGGTGCTACAGATCATATGATAGGTAATAATATGTACCTGAAAAATGAAAGACTGGTAGGACAAATAGGGAAAGTGCAATTACTTACAGGTGACTCGGCATCAGTTTCCCATATAGGTGACTTTCAATTAAATATAGAAGATAAGATTAGTGATGTGTTGTGTGTGCCAGCATTTAAATTTAACCTTTTATCTGTTAACAAACTGACAAAGAAATTGAATTATTGTGTTTCCTTCTTCCCCACATGTTGCATATTTTAGGACCTTTTGTCTGGGAAGGTCAAGGAGATTGGTGATGTAGAAGACGACTTATATGTCCTAAACTGGAAGAAACAAAATGAAATATGCAAAATCATATCTGCTGTTACTAAGTCTGAAAATCCAGCTATTTGACACAAAAGATTGAGTCATATTCCCATGAGTGTTCTTAGAAGAATAAAAGAATTCAATAATAATAATAGTTTTGCTATAGATCATTGTGATATTTGTCCTCAAGCTAGACAAACCAGAATTCCATTCCCTGCTAGTAGCACAAGTTCAAATGTTGTTTTTGATTTAGTTCACATGGATGTTTGGAGACCTTACAAGGTCCCTACTCACTCTGGAAGGAGATATTTCTTTACTTTAGTAGATGACAAGTCTCGATGGACATGGACTTTTTTGCTCACTCAAAAATTTGATGTAATTTTTGAATAGAGATACTAATGATAAAGAACCAGTTTAACAGGTGTGTTAGAGTGTTCAAAACAGATAATGAAGGAGAATTCTTTAATGCTAATTGTCATGAAATATTTACTATGCATGGTATTACCTATCAAAGATCTTGTCCTTACACTCCAAAAAAAATGGTGTTGTGAAGAGGAAGCACAGACACCTACTGGAAGCTGCAAGAGCTATCAAATTTTAAGGCTGCTTACCTAGCAAATACTGAGGAGAATATGTTGAAGATGCTACATACATCATAAATAGGATACCTCTGTCCATTTTGGGAAATAAGTCACCATATGAGCTATTCTATGGGAAAGAACCATCTTTATCTCACATTAAGGTAATAGGATGTCTTGCCTTTGCTACAAACCTATTGAAAGGTGACAATTTTGCTCCTAAAGTTAAAAAGGCAATTTTTCTTGGTTATGCTGTAGTACAGAAGGGGTACAAGTTGCTTGATATTGAGACAAATACTTTATTTGTTAGTAGAGATGTGAGTTCGATGAAACAGTTTTTTCTTCCAAACACCAAGACATAAATCTGAGGATGATCTGCATTTTCTTATGCCACAACCACCTGCTCCGACATGTTACTATAGCCCTTGTGTGATACCTGTACCAGCTGATACTTCTGAGGTCCTACAGAAGCAGATGTTCTCAATCATGATACTTCTATGGTCCCTGCAGAAGCAGATGTTCCAGTGCATGAAGAACAAAATGATTTGCCTATTCTTGAGACCGTAAATAATGATGATCATGCTTTGCCGGGAAACGATGTTGCAGTGTGTAATGACCCTTACAGTCATTTTTCTGTATTTTTCATATAATTTTAGTACTATCTAAATATATTGTGGACTATTTATTTTAATTTGGCATTTGGTAGAAATATAATTTAGTATCCTTATAGAATATTTTCGATATTGATAAAATTCTTAAAGTGACGATATATTTATATCACTTTATAATGGACTTTTATGATTTATTAATATTTTAAGCAGAGAGTAATTTTAGAAATGTTAAACTATCATTATTATTATTATTATTATATAATATAGGTTTTGTTAGAAATAATTTTCTATTAATTATGATATATTCAAAATATTATAATTATTTTACCACAAATTGATGCAATACCTGAATATATATATGTTGTGTAGAAAATTAATGAATGTGGCCACCACCGCACACTTTGAAACGGATGGATGGACCACATGTTGCTGCCACTTGTTAGGCCACCATATGATAGCTTTTGCCCTTTTTAAAAGTAAAACAAAACAAATAAGAAGAGTGAACTTTCATTCACTGCTTCTATACATATGCACGTCCATATCTCTTTTTCTCATATATTGGTCTTTCTCGATTTGCTTCTTTTTTTAGAAAATCAATTAAAGTTCTTGGTTAGTCTTATAAAATTTCATATAAATTAATTATTCGAATCAATTATTCAAGCTTGGATTCTACTAGTATTATTCGGAGGCTTCGCGGACAGATATTCTAGCTTTGGCGTCCAGGTAGGCTAGGTTTACCCTATTTTTAGATTGAACTTATTTACTGAAAATGTTAACTATTATGTTAGTTTTGGATAAATACGTGTAGATGCGTATTTTTGATATATATAATCTGTCTTATTTATTCGGATTAGGACCCCGTTCTAGTAGATATTTGGAAATTATCTTTTAATATAATATAAAACTTATTACTTTGGGACATAAAATTTAATTGCAAAATCTTTAATTTAGCCTTTTTAATTAAAATTGGTAGATGATTATTTAGACGATGACATTGTTATAATATGGAATGTATATTAATATTATCGGTGGATTATGGTTACTATGAGTTCCGGTTCGAGTCCGGTAATTGACTATTATTGTTACTATGAGTTTCGGTTTGGGTTCGGCAATTGACTATTATTGTTACTATGAGTTCCGGTTTGAGTCCAGCATTTGACTATTATTGTTACTATGAGCTCCGGTTCAAGTCCGGCATCTGATTATAGTTGGGGTTACTCTGAGTTCCGGTTCGAGTCCGGCATCTAATTATTTATGTTTATTTTCACCACTTGTGTGTCCCACCGTCTTATGGGGGTACGGTTAGGTTAATTGTCTTCTTCAGTGTGTCTAGCGGGCTTATGGGGGCTCAGTTACGTTATGTTTGATTTATTAGTTATTACTGCATCATTATTTTTCTGTATTGCACAAGTTTATTCCTTTACAGCCATTGCATAGCTTGGTAGTTGTTTACCTTTCCATCCCTATTTACTAATAACTCAGATTACTTCCTTGCATTGTAGTTACACCTTTTCTATATTAAGCTCAGTCGGCCGATGATGCCTACTGAGTGCCTGTTGTTTTTGGTACTCATACTACACTTCTGCATCTTTTTTTTCTGATACAGATCCAGGTACTAGCAGTCGACGTTGACGTGGTTCCTACCTTTCAGTGTTGTTTTAGAGCGGGGTGAGCTTACTGTCGTTTGAGGCTGATCCTCCTCTATCTACTCTAGTTAGTCTTTTTTCACTCGAGACTACTTGTGTACATTTTAGATTTTTGTCTAGTACTCTAGGTACCTGTTAGTAGTGGCTCTAGTACTGACCTTATCAGATCTTGGGAGAGATTCATTTGTATAATTGATCATTTTTTCTCCTCTCGTTTTGATATAATACGTATGTTTTCTTCTTAGTTTTTACTTATTATTGTGATTGTTATTGTCATACATGATCTTTTATTTTATCCCTGCCTATTAGCCGTTTACCTATCATTCCGGGCTATGGTTTGGCTTACCTACTGGTGGGATAAGGTAGGTGCCATCACGACTTAAGAAATCGGGTCGTGACAGATTGGTATCAGAGCCTAGGTCACACTGGTATTGTTAGTACTGGAGCTGATGTTTAGTAGAGTCCTGCGGATCCGTACGGAGACGTCTGTATCCTATCCTTGGGAGCTACAGAGCATTTTTAAAAAAAAAAATCTCATTTTCTTGATCCATTTTGTGCGTTGAGTCTGGGTTGGTTGTAATCTTTTTATTGGTTCGCTCTTTACACAGATGGCTAGGACACGAGGTTCGAGAGCAGGGGGTCAGGATCGCGGGTTCACTTTTAGAGTTCTATCTTGAGGTCGAGGTCGACCCAGATATCAAGGGCTGGGTAGAGCAGCAGCCCCTGTCCGTGATCAGGCCAGAAATCCGTTACCCGATACCGTTGTAGCTCCGGGGATTGAGAGAGCTCCAGGTATTCCGCCACATCAGCAGGTGGGCTAGGGGACAGTCCAGGCTCCACCCGACTTTATATCTTCTTCGGTTATTCGGGATATATTCGTTCAGTTATTGGGGTTAGTTAGCGGTCCACCGATAGTGGGAGCTCAGCCAGCAGCGCAAGGTGGTGTAGATTTAGGGGCACAGCCTACGACAACGACGTCGAGGGTAGAGGTTCTGCGAACACCAATAGACCTACAGCCGGCAGTAGCCCAGCCACTTATGTCTACATAAGAGCAGAAGATGTTGGGTCAATTTTAGAGTTTAACTCTACCTAGGTTTGTCGGGACCCCGGGAGAGAATGCTTATGAGTTCTTATCCAGTTGCAAGAAACGGTTGCGGAATTTGGGGTTGGTTGAGGCACGAGGAGTAGACTTTGTTTCTTATCAGTTCGACACGGCAGCGAGGAGGTGGTGGAGAGGTTATCTTGATTCTAGGCCAGCTGGATCTTCACCAGTGACTTGGACTCTGTTCTTCGAGGCTTTCTTGGGGAAGTGTATGCCTCATAGCGTGCGTGAGCATCTCCGAGATGAGTTTACCATATTGAGGCTGGGTTCCATGACTGTGGCAGAGTATGAGGCGAGGTTTCATGATTTAGCCCAACATGCCACTATGATTCTGGATACGGAGTATGAGCGAATTTGATGCTTTGTTAGGGGATTGAGATTGTCACTCCGTAGAGCTACTCAGAGTTTTGTGACTTCAGAGAAGTCTTTTTCAGAGATAGTCGACTATGTGTATTCCATAGAGGAGATGGATCGTGAGGCCCAAGGGGGCAGCGATAAGAGACCACGCTACCAGGGCAGTTATAGTGGTTCACAGTCCTCAGGTCGAGGATTTCACGGTCGGTACCCTGATCCGTAGCTTTCTCAGTATCAAGGTCAGCCTAGTCGGCCAGTTCAGGCATCGCTTCAGATATCCGATAGGAGTTAGCCCGTCTATTGTAGTTCCAGTGGTTAGAGTAGCAGCCAGCCGCAGAGGGTTGTTCAGTCAGGATCGTCGAGTGGGGGTGGTCATTCTGGATTCGCTGGACCTTATAGTCAGATCAGGGTGCTCGGGGCATGTTATGACTGCGGAGTTGTTGGTCATTTTGCCCAAGAGTGTCCTCGGTGTAGGATGATTGAGCCTCTAGTTCTGGCTGTGCAGCCGATTAGATCAGTGCCGCCGTTAGGTAGTGGTTGTGTACAGGGTCGTGGAGGTGGTTCCCAGGGTTCTAGAGGTGGTTCGTAGGGAGGTAGGGCAGGCGGTCGGGCAGGTACCCAGTCTAGTAATGGACAGGGTAATTTGTATGCTGTTCCAGGTAGATCAGGGGCTGAGGCTTCGGATACTGTGATTATAGGTACGATTTTCGTGTTCCATTAGCCAGCTTCTGCTTTGTTTGATCCCGGTTCCACCTTTTCATATGTTTTTACTTATTTTGCATCGCGTCTGGGTTTATATTCGGAGTCTTTATCTGTGCCGTTACGTGTGGCTACCCCAGTGGGTGACTCTTTAGTAGTGGATCGAGTATATAGATCTTGTTTGGTCACTATTTAGGAGTTTTATACTCATATTGACCTTATTGTCCTAGATATGGTTGATTTTGATGCGATTTTAGGCATGGATTGGTTGTCTCCTTATCATGCGGTCTTGGATTGTTTTGCTAGGACCGTTACTTTAGCTTTGCCTGGCATACCCCCAGTTGTGTGGCAGGGTTCTGTTAGCCACGCATCGATGGGGATTATTTCGTACATCCAGGCTAGGAGACTGCTATCGAGGGGTTGTGAGTCTTTTCTTGCATATATTCGGGATGTTAGTGTTGAGAGTTCCCCGCTTGACTCTGTCCCTGTTGTTCGCAAGTTTGCTGATGTATTTTTGACCGACCTACCTGGCCTTCCTTCTGAGCGTGATGTAGAGTTTATTATTGACCTCGAGCCTGGCACCCGACCTATTTCTATGGCTTCGTATCGTATGGCTCCTGCTGAGTTAAAGGAGCTGAATAGTCAGCTTCAGGATCTTCTGGGTAAGGGATTTATCAGACCGAGTGTATTTTCTTGGGGTGCTCTATTTTTGTTTGTGAAGAAGAAAAATGGCTCCTTGAGTATGTGTATCGACTACAGGTAGTTGAATAAGGTTATTGTAAAGAATAAGTATCCTATGCCTCGCATCAATGATTTGTTTGATCAGCTTCAGGGTGCGACGGTGTTTTCTAAGATTGATTTGAGGTCTGGTTACCATCAGTTGAGAATTAGGGCTGCGGACATCCCTAAGACAGCCTTCAGGACTCGTTATGGTCATTATGAGTTCCTAGTGATGTCTTTTAGGTTGACTAATGCTCCAGCAGCTTTTATGGATCTGATCGCGTGTTCAGGCCATATTTGGACTCCTTCGTGATAGTATTTATTGATGATATTCTGGTATATTTGAGGAGTAAGGAGGAGCACGAGCAGCATTTGAGGACTATACTTCGCACTTTGAGAGACCACAGGCTTTATGCCAAGTTCTCAAAATGTGAGTATTGGCTTAATTCTGTAGCTTTCTTGGGGCATATAGTGTCCAAGGATGGTATTATGGTGGACCCAGTCAAGATTGAGGCTATTCGTAGTTGGGTTAGGCCTACGTCACCTTCTGAGGTTCGCAGCTTTATTGGGTTGGTAGGTTACTACAGGCGGTTCATTAAGGGTTTTTCTTCTATTGCAGCCCCTATGGCTAGATTGCCCAGGAAAGAGGTTCTGTTTCAGTGGTCTGCGAGTTGAGAGGCAAGCTTTATGAAGCTCAAGGATTTTCTTACTACAGCTCCTATTCTGACTCTTCGTGTGGAGGGCGAGGGTTTTACTGTCTATTGCGATGCACCTGGTGTTGGTTTGTGGTGTGTTCTGATGCAGCGTGGCCGTGTTATTGAATATGCATCGAGGCAGTTGAAGGTGTATGAGCGCAACTACCCCACCCATGACTTAGAGTTGGCAGCGATAGTATTTGCGCTTAAGATTTAGAGGCATTATTTGTATGGGGTCCGCTGTGAGATATTTATTGATCACCACAGTCTTTAGTATATTATGACCCAGAAGAAGCTGATTTGAGGCAGCGCAGGTGGATTGAGTTGCTGAAAGACTATGATATCTCTATTCTCTACTATCCGGGTAAGGCAAATGTGGTAGCGGATGCCTTGAGTCGAAAGTCAGTAAGTATGGGTAGCTTAGCTTTTATTTCAGCTTCTTAGCAGCCGTTGGCTTTGGACATTCGGTCCTTAGCTAACATGATGGTTCGTTTGGATATTTTTGACCCTCGGAGAATCATTGCTAGTGTTGAGGCCAGATCCACCTTGTTGGAGCAGATTCAGAGTCCTCAGCTTGAGGATGACAGGCTTCGCAGCCTTCGAGAGCAGTTGTTGAGGGGTGAGTCTCAGCGGGCTACGCTATATTCTGAGGGTGTTTTGAGGTATAACAGTCGTATTTGTGTTCCAAGGGTTGGAGATTTGATCCAGTTGATTCTTCGTGAGGCTCATAGCTCCAGATACTCTATTCATCCCGGGACAGCTAAGATGTGCAGAGATTTGAGGCAGCATTACTGGTGGAGTGGTATACGAAGAGATATAGCAGGTTTTGTGGCTTGATGTCTTTGTTGTCAGCAGGTAAAGGTCAAGCATCAGAGGCCTGGTGGATTGTTGCAGCAACTACCCATTCCCGAGTGGAAATGTGAATGAATTACTATGGATTTCATAGGCGGATTGCGTCGTACATCGCTTGGTTTTGATAGCATTTGGGTTATCGTGGATCGATTGACCAAGTCTGCATATTTTATCCCCGTTCGAGTTTCCTACAGTGCCGAGAGGTTAGCTCGTGTCTATATTCTGGAGGTGGTTCGCCTACATGGGGTCCCTGTGTCCATTAGTTCCGACCGAGGATCTCAGTTTACCTCTAGCTTTTAGAGGGCATTTCAGGAGGAGTTGGGGACCCAGGTTGACCTTAGAACAACCTTTCATCCCCAAACTGATGGACAGTCAGGGCGGACTATACAGGTTCTAGAGGATATGCTTCGCGCTTGTGTGTTAGATTTTGGAGGTCAGTGGGACAAGTTTTTACCTTTGGCAGAGTTTGCATATAATAACAGTTTTCACTCGAGTATTCAGATGGACCCATTTAAGGAATTGTATGGTAGGAGATGTCGATCTCCTGTTGGTTGGTTTGAGACTTCTGAGGTGAGGCCTCGTGGCACAGATTTGCTTCATGATTCATTGGATCGGGTTTGGGTCATTCAGGACAGATTACGAGTAGCTCAGAGCAGACAGAGAAGTTATGCTGATTGCAGACGTCGTTCATTGAGTTTCAGAGTTGGTGATAGGGTCTTCTTACGGGTATCGCCCATGAAGGGCGTGATGAGGTTCGGGAGGAGGGGCAAGCTTTATTGGACCTTTTGAGATCCTACAGAGAGTTGGGGAGGTAGCTTATTTGTTGGCATTTCCACCTGGAGGTAGCTTATTTGTTGGCATTTCCACCTGCTTTCTCAGCTATTCACCCGGTGTTTCATGTATCTATGTTGCGGCAGTATATCCCAGATGAGTCACATGTACTTCAGTGGGACTCGGTTCAGTTGGACTAGGGACTGGCATTTGTAGAGGAGCCAATGTCTATTTTGGCGAGGGATGTTAGGCGGTTGCGCTCCAGGGATATTTCGGTAGTTAAGGTTCAGTGGCATCACCGTCCAGTTAAGGAGGCTATCTGGGAGATAGAGCGTGATATGTGCACCCAGTATCCATACCTGTTTGAGCCTTCAGGTATGACCTTATCTTTTACTTTCGCGAACGAAAGTCCTTTTAGTAGTGGATGTTGTAATGACCCTTACGGTCATTTTTCTGTATTTTTCATATAATTTTAGTACTATCTAAATATATCATGGATTATTTATTTTAATTTGACATTTGGTAGAAATATAATTTAGTATCCTTATAGAATATTTTTGATATTGATAAAATTCTTTAAGTGACGATATGTTTATATCACTTTATAATGGACTTTTATGATTTATTAATATTTTAAGCGGAGATAGTAATTTTAGAAATGTTAAAATATTATTATTATTATATAATAGAGGTTTTGTTAGAAATAATTTTCTATTAATTATGATATATTCAAAATATTATAATTATTTTACCACGAATTGATGCAATTCCCGAATATATATATGTTGTGTATAAAATTAATGAATTTCGCCACCACCGCACACTTGGAAACGGATGGATGGACCACATGTTGCTGCCACTTGTTAGGCCACCATATGATAGCTTTTGCCCTTTTTAAAAGTAAAAAAAAATAAATAAATAAGAAGAGTGAACTTTCATTCATTGCTTCTATACATATGCACGTCCATATCTCTTTTTCTCATATATTGGCCTTTCTCGATTTGCTTCTTTTTTTAGAAAATCAATTAAAGTTCTTGGTTAGTCTTATAAAATTTCATATAAATTAATTATTCGAACCAATTATTCAAGCTTGGATTCTACTAGTATTATTCCACTAGTATTAATTTAGCCTTTTTAATTAAAATTGGTGGATGATTATTTAGACGATGACATTGTTATAATATGGAATGGATATTAATATTATCGGTGGGTTATGGTTACTATGAGTTCCGGTTCGAGTCCGGCAATTGACTATTATTGTTACTATGAGTTCTGGTTTGAGTACGACAATTGACTATTATTGTTATTATGAGTTCCGGTTTGACTCCGGCATTTGACTATTATTGTTACTCTGAACTCCGGTTCAAGTCCGGCATCTGATTATAGTTGGGTTACTCTGAGTTCCGGTTCGAGTCCGGCATCTGATTAGTTATGTTTACTTTCACCAATTGTGTGTCCCACCAGCTTATGTGGGTACGGTTGGGTTAATTGTCTTCTTCAGTATGTCTAGCGGGCTTATGGGGGCTCAGTTACGTTATGTTTGATTTATTTGTTATTACTGCATCATTATTTTTCTGTATTGTACAAGTTTATTCCTTTACAGCCGTTGCATAGCTTGGTAGTTGTTTACCTTTCCATCCCTATTTACTAATAACTCAGATTACGTCCTTGCATTGTAGTTACACCTTTTCTGTATTAAGCTCAGTCGTCCGATGATGCCTACTAAGTACCCGTTGTTTTTGGTACTCATTCTACACTTCTGCATCTTTTTTCTGATGCAAATTCAGGTACTAGCAGTTGGCGTTGACGTGGTTCCTACCTTTCAATGTTGGTTTAGAGTAGGGTGAGCTTACTGTCGTCTGAGGCTGATCCTCCTCTATCTACTCTGGTTAGTCTTTTTTCACTCGAGACTACTTGTGTACATTTTAGATTTTTGTCTAGTACTCTGGGTACCTGTTAGTAGTGGCTCTAGTACTGACCTTATCAGGTCTTGGGAGGGATTCATTTGTATAGTTGATCCTTTTTCCTCCTCTAGTTTTTATATAATACATATGTTTTCTTCTTAGTTTTCACTTATTATTGTGATTGTTATCATCATACGCGATCTTTTATTTTGTCCCTGCCTATTAGCCCGTTACCTATCATTCTGGGCTATGGTTTGGCTTGCCTACTGGTGGGATAAGGTAGGCGCCATCACTACTTAATAAATCACGTCGTGACACAGTGGTTGAAGAAACAGATCTCGTACCAGCCGTTGTCACTAAAAAGTCCAACAGGCAGGCAAAGCCACCCCTTTGGCATACAGACTATGTTTTGCCAGGAAAGAAAACATCAACTGGGAATAGTCTATATTCCATTACAAATATGCTTGATTACCAGAGCATTTCTCCTTCATATAGAAGCTTTGTTACCGAGATGTCACAAGAAAAGGAACCTAGTTCCTATCAAGAATCTATCAGAGATTCAAGATGGATTACAGCTATGCAGAATGAGATACAAGCTCTAGAAGATAATAACATATGGGTGCTCACACAACTTTCAGCAGGCAAGAAGGCAATTAGGTGTAAATGGGTGTATAAGATCAAATATAAGTCTAATGGTGAGATTGATAGATTCAAGGCTAGGTTGGTTGCTAAAGGTTACAACCAAAAGGAAGGTTTGGACTATTAGAAAAATTTTTCACCTGTTGTAAAAATGGTAACAGTCAGAGTGGTCATTTTATTAGCAGCTGAAAATGGTTGGAACATCTATCAAATCAATGTGTTCAATGCTTTTCTTCAAGGTGACTTGAATGAGGATGTATACATGGAATTACCCTTGGGATTTGATCATCAAAGTGAGCAGGGGACAGTATGCAAGTTGACTAAGTCTCTTTATGGACTTAAGCAAGCAAGTAGACAGTGGAACATTAAGCTAACCACATATTTACTTGATGTTGGCTTTCAATAGAGTCACTTTGATTACTCTTTATTCACAAAACACCATGGAGGTAGTATGGTAGTAGTACTGGTTTATGTTGATGACTTATTGATAATAGAAAATGATCATGAGATGGTATTGGACACAAAGAAGATTCTTTAAGATAAATTCAAGATTAAAGATTTAGGTGGCTTGAGATATTTTTTAGGCATTGAGTTTGCAAGGAGTGAGGCTGAAATTCTTATGCACCAGAGAAAATATTGTCTAGAGTTGGTAGCAGATATGGGGTTGTTCAACTCAAAGCCTGTTAGAGCTCCTATAGCATTAAATCAGAAGCTTACTATATCAGAATTCGATTCATATTTTCCACCTGTTGGCAACACTGACAAGTTTTTAAAAGATCCTACAAGATATCAAAAGCTTGTAGGCAGACTACTTTACTTGACTCTAACCAGGACAGATATTGCATTTGTAGTTCAACTTTTGAGTCAATTCATGCATAAACCTAAAATATCTCATATGGAAGCAACAATGAGAATGGTTAAGTATGTCAAGCATTCACCAGGATTAGGAATTCTTATGACTTCTAAAGGTGCAAAGCAATTGAGAGCATTTTGTGATGCAGATGGGGCATCATGTCCAAACACCAGGCAATCAATCACTGGATACTTTGTGTTTTATGGAGATTCTTTAGTTTTTTGGAAATTAAAAAAGCAAAATAATATCTCAAAAAGTTCAACAGAGGCTGAGTACAGGAGTTTGGCATTTACTGTGGCTGAGATTGTGTGGCTAGTTGGACTGTACAAGGAACTGGGAGTTGATGTTGCTTTGCCAGTCCATATGCAGTGATAGCAAGTCTGCAATTCAAATTGCAGCTAATCCAATGTTCCAAGGACGAACTAAGCACATAAATATAGACTATCACTTCTTCAGGGAGAAGATTCAGCTTGGATTAGTTCAACCAACATATCTACATACATCAGAGCAACCTGCAGATTTACTGACCAAGGGTCTTAAAATAGTTCAACATACTTATCTACTTACCAAGCTAGGCATGAAGAATGTGTTTCATACACCTAGATTGAGGGAGGATGTTAAGCGGTTAGTAAAATGTACAGTTGTCCATTGATAGCTAAGCTGTATATAGCAGCTAGTTAGAAATTGTTAGTTAGTTTGTTAATCTAACTTAGTGACTAAGATATGTGTGATAGCAATGAGCTAAGAGAGTCTACAAATAGGAGCTTGAGGAGTAGCAGTTATTAACACTTGTACTTAGAATTTTTCTTCTCTTTTAGTTGCTGTATACATAGTTTCTCTTTGTTTGAGCTTACAAATTACTTTGTTCTTCCTCTTGCATTGTAATAGTTAACAAAAATTGGGGTGTTGAACAATAAAATTTCGCTGGAAATAATTCATTTTGTAGCTAAGATTAGTTCTTGTATTTTTTTTTCCCTCCGGTGATCTTTATAGTTGATCTTTACTTGCTAATGCACTAAAATGGGACATATGTTTAATATACTGGATTGGAGGTCTATAATAGAATTTAAAAGTACTGAAGATAAGTAAGGAAAGTCCAACATGTTAGAGAGTATTTAAAAATATCAAATAACCTGGAAATTAAAATTTAAAAGATAGGGAGAATATAATTTTGAGATTAAAGATAATGTTTGCCCACTCTAAGCATGTTTTCAATTGAGTTATGTCATTTTGACAACCACATGTGCAAGTCAGACGATTTATATATGGTTGGGTCGTTGTAGAAAGAGGACAGTGAGACACAAGAAGTCAGTTTTTTTGAGCCAGGAACAAAGAACATGCATAAGTTTAAGTAACAATCCGATCCATGTCACATAAAAAGATGTATTTAATATGATTATACCTGTTACGAGTACATACTTGAAAATTTTCCTGATTGAAGAGGCATGTATCATCTAGAGATCTGTCATGAGATTAATATCTTGAGAAAGTAACGAAAAAACGTAAAAATTATACTAATATATTTAACTGAAAAAAAAAGAAAGAAAAACATGCGACCATCGTAAGTAATTATTATTGCATATTACAGTTTTATAAGTCACCCTGACTAACTTAAAGCTTGAGTGAAAACTTGATCGACTTATTACAGTTTTATGTTGGAAAACTTGATTGGTGTTCCTTTCATTGACTAATTACTTATCTAAAATTTAATACAAGGCAACTTTATTTTATTACAAAAAGTAATTACATAAATTTTAAATTAATTATTGAAATTCTTTAATTTTTTTTTTTACTTTCTCTCTCCTTACTCTTATACATCCTAAAAGGTTGTCTTTTTCTCCCGTTTTTCTCTAAATTGGACTAACGACTTTCTCTGCGTCTTGAACCCACGAGATAATTATTCTACCTTTTAGCAATTTGCAATTTATTATTGATTATAAGAGCCTAGCAATAAGTACAATGGTTTGGTCCTTTATGCAACAACGAGGATGTTTTTTCTATTTGTTTGTCTTACTTTTTTTTTTTAGTTCGTTTTAAAAAGAATATTTTTATCCTTTTTGATAACTTTTAATTCTAACTTTCACATAGAATTTCACAAAATTAAATAATATTTTGATACATTCATATGCGTCTTTAAACAATCACAAAATTCAAAAACATTCTTAAAAATTCATATTAGTCAAAGAATTATCAATATTATCAATGTTCCAATCATTATAAACACAAATGTTTGTCTTAAAAACCATTAAGCAGGTGAATTTAAAAATTACAAGACATGACAATAGAAAATATTAAAAAAGCATTTGTTGCTTCTATACCACCTTAAAATATTTCTGTCATACATTCTTTTTAGCAAACTCAATTACGCTTGATGGTCATCCCCTTTATTCTCCCTCCGTTCAATTTTGTTTTTCTCGTTTCACTTGCGAAAGTTAATTTGATTATTTCAAAAATTAAATTAAATTATTAAATATTTTAAATTTAAATTTTTATAAATTATACAAAAATACTATAATACAATAAAATTCTTTTCATATAATTAATACAATCAAAATATAATTTAAATATCATTTAAAATTTATGTATAATATAACTCTGGAGAATCAAAACACTAAAAAAAATAAAAAGTAACCAGAGGTATAACTTGTCCTACATACTCTGCACATTCTTCGAAGAATTGATGTCCTTACTCTGTTTACAAATTATTTTTTATGACCGTTAAAAATTAAAAATAACGTTAATATTTTATATGACCGTTGTCCCTTTCTTATTGATTATTCCTATTTTTCTAAGTTAGATTGTTTCTTAAAAAATCACCCTCATTCAAATCTATATAAACAATGTTACATTTCTTTCACACTACAAAAAAAAATAAAAAAATCCCTCTATTTCTCCTCAAACTCCTTCCCTCTCAAGGCACACTGGTGATTGGAATTCAATTTTCAACTACTCAATTTTTTACTGCGTTTCGTCAATTTGTTCCATCTGTTATTTGCTTAGTTTATTTAATTTCCTTGACTTTTTCCTATAATGTCAACATCACCAGCTAATAAACGATTAAAAATTCAATTTAAAATTGATCCTAACACTGGAGAACAATTTAAGTATTCTAGGAAAGTTGATGAATGGGAGTTAACGAAATTTATCATTGTTGAGTCACTTTATAGTAAGACTTTCACTGATTCTCTTGAAAAATATATTCAAATTTTCTACCCTCCATTTGAATATTCTGAAGAACTTGATCGTGCTGAACTCGTTAAACTTTTTATGTGCTGAATCAATACTGTATACTAAAAGTTTCTTGAAATCCCTTTACCATTTATATTCGAACTGCTCATTTTCCAGCGTATCAGCCTATTCCTTAGAGTGTTATTATATCTGAAATACGAAATCAGTTTCACAAGTATCAAGGTCAAATTATCGAAGATTTTAAGGCTCTTTCTTGCAGTGTAGCGTTAAGTGTTGACTTGGTGGCTCATACTGACATACAAGTAGATATTATATGCATTAGTGCTCATTGGATTGATGATGATTTTACCATGAAAAAACGGATTTTACCATATCAAACAGGATTACCTGAGGATTTTCGTGATGGAGGTGTTGTTTCTGAGATGATGGCTGAATTTGTGCTTCTTTATAGGATAAGTGATAAGTTATTTTCTGTTAATTCGTATTTTAAGGAGAATAAGAATGAATCAGCTGTACAAGATATGAAGCATCGTTATGTTAAATGTGCGTGTCATATTCTGAATTCAATTGTTAGGGATGGAATTGCTCTTTTTGAACCTGAAATTAGGAAAATAAGAAAGGCGGTGCGCTATATTTATGGTTGTAGTTTTAGAGAGACCGAATTTAGCAAGAGGTGTTTAGCTGATAAACAAGTAATGAAATTATCTCGAAAAGTAGATATTCCAACTAGGTGGAATACTACTTATGATATGTTAGCAGGTGCCATGGAACATAAAGTCATTCTTACAGAAGCTTATAATGAATCTATTGTTGTTGATGCTGATGATGTTGTTGATGATATTGTTATTGATGATGTTGTTGATGATATTGTTATTGATGGTGGTAATGGTGTTCGTGGTCGTGGTGATACTGATGAAAATGATTTGACCGACATAAATTGGATTGCTTGCGAAGAGATAGTTAATTTCTTACAAAAGTTTCACGGTGCTGTTACACATTTTGCTGGTTCTTATTATCCAACTTGTAATTCCGCACTTGTTTATTTGAATGACATATCTTCGTTATTCTTTAAATATAAGGATAATCCTTACTTCAGTGTTTTTTAACCTGAAGTGAAAGCTGAATTTATCAAACATTTTATCCCTGTACCCCCAATATATTTACTTGGTGCATTGTTGGATCTATGATGAAATTAGAGCATATTGAGTTATCCCTTAAATGTTTATATCAAAATTTGGATCTGAACTATACTGAGCAAGATTTATGTTCTCATAAAGATGGTTTATTGAAATTAGCTAATGAGATATATTCAGGTTTTGATGTTGCAGTTGAACCCAAACAGGCCCCGACGACTCCTAGTTCTTCAGCTTTTTCTTCCAAGCGCTTTCCTGGTTGCGAATTTTGGCAACAACATGTTGTAATGTCACATGAATCGAGGAGATCTGCTGATTCAAATGAGCTTAGTATTTTATCTGGAGCAACAATATGATGGTATTGATGAGTCAGATTTTGATCTCTTGGGATGGTGGAAAGAGCATACGAAGAAATTTCCAGTACTTTCCAGAATGGCACGTGCTATATTTGCCGTTCCTGTGTCTACTATGCCATTAGGTAGAGTGTTTAGTCAGGATGAGTTGCAATTATATATGATAAAGACAGGTTATTGGGTGGTGATGTGGTTGAAATGACCGAGTGTTTGAAAGATTGGATCAGAGCAGAAAGAAGAAATCAATGATTAGAGGAGATAGACGTGGAATTTCTAGAGGACCTTGATGAAGAATTTCAAGAAAAATGTAACATGGAAGAACCAGTCCATTGAGTTTTCAGAGTCCGAAGCTAAAGAGCTTCTTTCCAAGTTTCAGTAATGAGCTTCCAGTACTTAGTATGGTTTCCCTAGTTTTATAGTACTTGCTAAGAATTTCACTTTGTAACTTTGCAACAGCCTTTTGGGCATTATTTAATTAATCCATCACCCTTCTTCTTTCTCAAATGGTGCAATAAAATTTAGAGAACCATGTAACTTGGAAAACCAGAAACCTATATATAACTACTGCAAACTTGTCTTATATCATATTTGAATAAATATACCTTGATTCTTAAGAGGTGTCTGCACTGCACTTGCGGCGTTCAAAAATAAAATCAATATACACATTGTGAGGGAAGGAGAAAAGGATATAGGAACAATGAAAATAGTTATTGCTAGAATTAACCAATCTTAGCGTTTAACATTTTTTTAAATTTGATCCAATTGATTCTATTCTGTAAATATTTCACATAAAAACTTACTCATCAAACACGATGCAATAAGTCTGCATCCGCCCGCTGAAGCAAGTATTGAATTGGTCTGTCTTAGTTCCAATTTTAAAAACCAGTGTGAAAATTGTGAGGCATCAGTCTTCAGGGAGGACCACAATTTTTCCCAATCTTCTAAGATGGGGTATGGTTTTTTAATACTACTAATTCGTTCTGAGGACATTAATGACAATATTGATATAGACATGTCGCATTAGTCTAAAAGTTTTCATAACAAACCAAAGTCAACCCCTTCACATTGGTCAAGGAGTGATGGCAGCATAATTTAATTTTAGAGTCTGCTTCTACGAAGCTGCCTTCTATGTGTGAGCTTATCAAAAAAAAATTCATTTATCTTTCAGGAAATTCGACTGTTTAGCATAGCTTATATTGTTAGACTATTTCTTTCTTCCATCTTTGGTTGTTGCTGAAGATAAGCTCTTGTATTTTCTGGAGAAATTAAACATACTTTTTCACCATGGAGTCCAAGATCATTTGGAGCACATATACATTTATGCTTCTTGTGCTATGTTCTTGTGCAGGTATTGCATTTAATCCCAACATTACCTCTCTGCATTCAAAATTCAATCCGAGTCTTGCTTGTTAATGTACGGATAGTTTTTGTATATGCAGCTGCTTATGACGCATTGGATCCAAATGGAAACATAACAATCAAATGGGATGTGATTTCTTGGACTCCAGATGGTTATGTGGTAAGGGGAATATAATATACCATTATGTTCTTCACATTTTAAGTAGCATTTTGAAATTCTTTTTGGTTCATAAACATTCCCAATATTTCAGGCAGTAGTGACAATGAACAATTTCCAAATGTATCGTCCAATAATGAGACCTGGATGGACTTTAGGATGGACATGGGCAAAGTATGAGGTGATTTGGGCCATGATGGGAGCCCAAGCTACTAATCAAGGAGATTGTTCGATGTTTAAAGGCAACATTCCTCATAGCTGTGAGAAAAAACCTGAAATTGTTGATCTGCTGCCAAATACCCCTTATAACCAGCAAATTGCTAACTGCTGCAAGGGTGGTGTTTTGGCATCAATGGGAAAGGACCCTTCTGCTGCTCTCTCTGCATTTCAGATAGCTGTTGGCTCTGCGGGGACTACAAACAGAACCGTCCAACTTCCCAAGAATTTCACTTTGCTCGCTCCAGGAGGTGGCTATACCTGTGGTCCTGCTAAAATCATCCGTCCCACTCTTTTCATCACGGCTGATGGTCGACGAACAACAAGTGCTATGAGTAAGTTTGGCTCTTAAGATTTTGCACGAGATTGGAAGTAAATAATATACCTGCTAAGACTAAACCTTTATGCTCAATATGCAGTGACATGGAGAGTTATTTGCACTTACTCTCAGTTCTTAGCCTCTCCATCGCCAACATGTTGCGTCTCCTTGTCTTCTTTTCACAATGGAAGTATCACCCCTTGTCCTTCGTGTTCTTGTGGCTGCCGGAACAGTAGCAACTGTGTCATGTAAGATTTATATGCATTTCTCGTAGTTATATCTTCAATTTGTAGCCGTAGTAATGCTTCCTCTGTTAAACGAGTAAAGACTGGCTCCCGTTAAGTGGCTTGGATGATTCTCTTTAAAAAAATCATAACCGAAGAGTGTAATTGTAGGAAGACACCGAGTGGAAAGGGAGTAAATGTGCCAAAGGCAGTGCTGCGATGCACAAAACACATGTGCCCTATCAATGTGCATTGGCATGTTCAGTCAAATTTCAAGAACCATTGGAGCGTGAAGGTTACCATCACAAACTTCAACTACCGATTCAACTATACACAGTGGACACTCGTTGTTCAACATCCAAACCTCAACAACGCGACTCAAGTCTCCAGCTTTTCATACATGCCCAATCTATCAACCAGTAAGCTCCCTCTCCCTTTATTTGATTCATAAACAGAAAGAGACATGTATTCTTGATCATTAGACCATCCAGGCGTTCATCAGGCTGACGATATTCTAAACTATGCAGATGATACTGCCTTGTTTTATGGGAGAAGGTCATATAATGATGTCCTGATGCAAGCTGGAGCAAAAGGAAATGTCCACTCAGATTTAACACTTGAGAAGGATGGTAAAACAATTGCACTAAAGAAAGGCTGGCCATTTCCTCGGAGGGTCTACTTCAATGGCAATCTGTGTGTGATGCCATCTCCTAAATCTTACCCATATCTTCCAAATTCTGCCGGCAACAAATAAAGAGCATTGTCCAACACTGGTTGTTCTGTTTCTTTTGTATTCCTAGCTTGTGTTGTTACAAGTGATAAATATACAAGAACAGGAATGTACTAATTAATGAGTATTGCAATATGCACTTGACAAGATTTGTGAAGAGTTATAATGATAAATAAGGTGCTTAATAGGGCACAGTTCAATTATCCAATTTTCTTGTAGATATCAAATGAGTAACATTAAATGTCAATGATTCATAAAGCAAGTTTGAAGGATATTTGTTTGGGCATGAAACAAGGAGCGCCTCTAGCTGGATATACAAGCGTTCACAACACAAACAAGGAGCGCCTCTAGCTGGATATACAAGCGTTCACAAAATTATGTTGTTTCTATCGTGTTTTTTTGTGTGTATAGAATTCGAACTCACACCTTTGACTTGCACTTAACGAAGGTCTGAAACTCACACCTTTGGTTTGCACTTAATGGAGTTCAGATTTCAGTCCATTAAGTACATTTGTTTTTTATTAAGATCTAGCCACTTATTACGTCTGAATACCTCTTATCCGTTCAGATCCATCCAGGACAAAGTCTGAAAATCTTTCGGACCCTTTTTAAGCTCTTTTATTATTTTAATATTAAATCCTTCTATCAAAGATACTTCTTTCTTCTCTGATTTTTATCTCCCTGCAGACACCCAAATCATCCATCCATGGCTAAGGACTTTGAACCTGCCTCTTCATCTCATCATTAAACTTGCAGACACCCAAATCATCCATGGCTTAGGACTTTTAACCTGCCTGTTCATCTCATCATTATCAATATTAAACTTTCAACCTGTTAAACAATGAAAGTAAGAAGTAATTTCTATTGTTAATGATGTTCCTTCACAATCATCACTCCTCCACCGATCATGAAAATATCACTGAAATAAATCGCTAACCATGGACAAGATCTAGAAACTTATCAACCCGGTGACCTTGACGGAGGTAATATTTTAGACAAAAATGGTGGGTTTGTTAGTGAGAGTAGGCGACAGAATGAATTTTGGAAACTGAGGCGACAAAACTGAAACTTGATTCATTTTCTTACTTTATTTTGATATTTGAGTTTATAAAGAATGATTTTTTTGTTCAAATTTGTTGGTGAATATTCAGAATTGTGATTTCTACAGATTAAAACTAAATTTACGAAAATATCAAAGGGATATATAATAACATAATTTTTCGACGAATAGAAAGTTTTTTTGACATAATCTGGTAGTGAAAGTTTTTGTACTTAAATTGTATTTTTTAAATTTTATTATATATATAAATAACTTTTTTTTTTATACATTCAGATATTAAAAAATAAACAATCTAAATTATTCAGTTTTTAAATCTAAAGATAATATTTTAATCATTCAGATGTGTCTTCAAATTCAGACGTCTGAATATTAAAATAAGCAAATACAGCCGTAGTTAATACCAAAAAGGCACCAAGAAGGCATTATTTTCTAAAATAAGTATCATGTACTGGAATTTGAGTACCTCTATTCCAGTAAGGCGATATAATTTTGTTCGGATTAAATTTCTTAAAAGACACACGAATTCGGTGGGGTGAAAATATTTTTGATTTATATTTAGCGTGTTGTTCATACAGGCAGCTTTCGATTTGTTTGGTTGAATTGTTTAATATCGATTTGATTTTTTGATTTTTGGATTGACGAAAATGACAATCGTAATCAAATCAAAATAAATTCGGTTTGGTTCGATTTATACAAATTCAGTTCGATTATTTCAGTTTTTTATTTCGATTTTAAAGATTAAAGTAGTATCTCTTTCTTTGTCATGACTCGTCATTTAAAATGGATGATTTTTTGAAAAAATATTGTTTTTCAAAACCTGTTTTTCATTTCCAGATATAAATAACATGAAATAAAATAACCATTAGCTTAACATAGTACATAATTGTATCATGCATTAGTTTGGATTACTTATTATGTATTTATAAAAAATATATATATCTATATATTATATAATAAAATACATATATTTTATACATAAAATAATATATATATATATATATATATATATATATATATATATATAGTAAAATATATGTTATTTATATAATTTCGATTTTTTGGTTTAACTATATATATTTTTTTAAAATATCAAAAAACGAACCGTTTAATCGAATTTTTAAAATTTGAAACCAAAATCGATTCGAAAAAACAAAAAACTGAAATCAAAATTAAATTTCGATTCAACTTTTTTATTTTTTCGGTTTGAACCAAAATATGCTCAGCCCAGTATTCATATTTATTTTCTGGTTTAGGATGCAGTAACTAACAGTTTATTAACTTTAGTAATCTGTCACTTGAATATAATATTAATAGACTAAACATGAGAGTCTAACCCAAAAAAAACAAGTTTAAGGAGAGAGCAGGGTGACTCAAGGGTAAGGCTAGTACAATGTTTATTTTAGGCCTCCAAAATTTGAGGTCCCAAAAAATTTAATATGAATTTTATGATTTTAATTTCACTTAAAATAATATTAAAGATAAAAAAATTAAATTATATAAAAATGAAAGAAGATCTATCTACATTGTATTAAAAATATTGTAGAACTTTTTATTAAATCTTCATATTAATAAATAAAGTTTTCACTATAATATTTAAGGTAATGCTTGCAAACAAATACTAACACCTTATTAATTAAAATTAACCCTTACTTTTATAAATAATAATATTATTATGTGAAGTTAAATGCTTAATGTTACCACACTAAAAAAAAAGTAGTATAAGAATTAAAAAAAATAATTCTAAATTATTGATAATATTTTTATTATGTACATATATTTAAGGCGGCCTTGGGTGGGAGAGCCTGTAGAATTCAATACATGTATTATTTTTCCTTTTTTAATAAGGAGGAATAATTGACACAGAACGATTGCCCACGTGAGAATCGGCAACATTTTTTATCGCTGCTGACACTATTTCATTGATATAGGTCATTACTCGTGGTATTCAATATATCAAAAGGCAACATTATCTAAGTTAAGGTTAGGAAAATAAAAATTTCTTTGTCTAAAGTAACAAGGCAGTGATAATTCGATTCAAGGATTGCTCGGCTGCTAAGCACTTTCATTTCTAACCTTGAGACTCTGAATTCGGACAATCAAGAGAGCTAAAAGAGTGAGAAATCCGGTAAGAATTAAAGAATCGTTGCGTTAAACGTGCATGTTCTCATTTTGAACCTGAAATTAGGAAAATAATAGAATTTAGAAAAATGTTACAGAATTTAGCTGAACGCTTATAATGAATATATTGTTGTTGATGAATGATAATGAAAATGAATTGAATAACACAAATTAAATTATTTATGAAGAGATAGTGATTTTTTACTGAAGTTTCAAAGTGTTATTTACTTTTTTATGATTTGTATGAGATAAAATTTATCTAAAGAAACGTAATATATTTAGGGGAGATAGCTAAGAAAGTAAAGCACTTTCTCGTAAAAGATAAGGACTTAGCTGCTCTCCTCCTGTTTGCCTCTTATACGGAGCGTAAGAGGCAAATACGAGGCAACTCAGTAGCTCGGCATTCAAAAGAATATTAGTTGGCTCACTAATCGGATCGGACACATGTCACTCTTGTATAGGTTATAGTCTTTTAAAGCACTATTGTTGAATTATAATTGGCCAAAGGTAAAAATTGTAAATTACAAATTGTTGTCCTTTTTTCACTTGTAAAGACATTACTCCCTCATTTTCTTATTCAATACAACAATTCTTACTGTCCCAAGGATTTTTCTTCATCCACTCACTGATTTTCTTACTCAATACAACAATTTTTATTGTCCCCTACTCCCTGATTTTCTTATTCAATACAACAATTCTTGTGTCCCCAAGAATATTTTTGTTTGTTATTTGCCTAGTTAGTCTTGGTTTCACGTCGTGGACGCCTCGTGTAGATCTGATGCGTTCTCGAGTGCACTCATATACGCCCTTGACTCGTTCAGATTTGTTTGTTTTATTTATTTGCTATTATCTTACTTGTAATTCCATACTTGTTTATTTGAATGACATATCTTCGCAATTCTTTAAATATAAGGATAATCCTTTCTTTTGTGATTTTTACCTGACATTAGAGCTAAACTATTAAATTTTTTATGTCTTGAATATATTTACTTGGTGCATTGTTTTTTTTTTTTTTTTTCATTTTACAATTACTTGGTGCATTGATGGAGCCCTTTCCCGAACTTTGTGTATAGCAAAAACTTTAATGCATCGAATTGTTTTTATTATTGAGTCCTATGATAGAGTGTTTGAAGGATTGGATCAGATAGATGCGGATTTTCTAGATGAATTTTAGGGGTTGGACACGAACTTTGAAGAATAATGTAACATGGCTGATGGTGTCTTGAGTTATCAGTCTGAAGTCAATGAACTTCTTTTCAATTTATAAAAGCTTTTGTATTTAGTCACTCATATGTTTTCTTTTGAAAAAAAGCTCATTCCTATCCATCAAGTTATATGTCCAAGAATGATCTTATTTGGCCCACTGTATTGTAATCTACAATCATTCCACATTTTTATTGGCTTATTCAATTTTATGTTTGTGGAGTAAGAGCGATGTACTGCTTTAGGGAAGATCTGGAAGGCATGCATGAGACCGACAAGCCAAGCGGTGCTCTGCCCCTGGCAGCTGCCTAACAATCCACTCGTTGCCAATTCATCTTGAAATTCCCCCACACCTAGTTTCACATTCGTTATCTCAAAACTATGTACCAATTTTTTGCCTAGAGTTTGTTTTAGTTTTATTATTATGAGAGGAGTCTGGATTTGTCTTAAATAGTACTAGAATAAAGCTTTTGTAAGATTATTAACACACCTTTTCTTTTAAAAAGGAAAAAAATATAGACAGAACGGATTCGTATTGCTGTTTCTCGGTGCTAAATACTAGTAGTAGTAGTGTAGATTCAAGTACATACCATGCACGCCAGCTGATTTGTTATTGACTAAAAAAATAAAAAGAACTGACTTGTAATGAATGGGCTTGAGTGTAATGTTGAAATGAAGGGAGAATTACTTTTCCCTTCTCCCTTGCCACTCCAAGGAGGCAAGTACAATGTAAAATTTGATAGTTGGGAAACACTATTGTCTATAACTGAACCACTATTGTCTATAACTCTTTTCAGAAATTAGCACATTTTGTCTTGGTCGGAGAATATAATTAAGCTTAGTAAAAATTGAGTTTGAAATTAAAAGGATAATTTTTCAAGCTTAGAAATTAAAATGGATAATTTTTTTTATATAACAAAATGAATAATCTATAATTTATTTATAATATATTAAAAGTGTAAAGTCTATTGAAAAAGTGATTTAAACTTTTTGCAGTTCATTAAATAATTTCACAATAAACAAAATTATCTTTTTATTATTTTTTAAAAGTTTCTTATTTAAAATAATAATAATAATTGAAATAAAACTTGAATAGGTTTTGAATCCTATTTAGTTCTAAACCTCTACTTTTTTTTTCCTTTTTTACATAACACCTTTCCTTCTTTATAAATTGCAGAGTTAAACATAAATCTAATACGTAGGAATAGCTAATTTTTCCTCTCCAAGTCAGTCACAGAACATAGTATATTTTTTATTCGTCATGATATCCTGTTTTTCATCTTTATTAAGTTATGTGCTAAATTTTTGTGATGATTTCAATCAGTTTTTTAGCCATGAAAAGTTATAATATAATTTCAAACTATTTTTCAGCCAATTGTATAACCAATCATGTAATAATTTCTAGCAATATCAAAGTTCACCATGGCTTAACTCGTCAAAACTCACAGTAACCAATAGAGATATATTCAATGTTGATATTATTACGTTTTCTGACCTATATGCAAAAAGATATATATAAGCTTTTGGGAAAAAGTTGTTTAGAGATTTATCATTTTTCAAATTATTTTCTTTGTCTCAATTTGGGTGGTATAATTAAAATTTTGAGATTCAAATTATTTTATTTTTAAGTACATATAGCATGTATTTTAACGTTAATTGCTACATTTTAATAGTGTGTTCTTCTTATGAATATATTTTTAGTGATCGATGTGACTCACACGTGCAAAGCACGTACACTAAGCTAGTTTATTTAAAAATGGACAAACTATAACTAATATCATTAACACCATCTAACAAACATTTGCTGAAGGAAAAAAGATATTAATAGGGTTTGCTCAAAAATGAACAACTCACATTTTCATAAATCCTTTTTTAACAGTTCATCTATTTGTGGGTAAATTACTTTTATTTAGGTATACTATAATTTTTTTCACTGAGAGAACTGATAATTGATTAAACATCACACTGTTAATATTCCTGAAAAGATTTTTATTTATGTGAACGTTTTGTCACTTCAATTTTTTTGCTACAATTTTTCACTAATAAATATGTGTTGCTGTTCATTCCATTTAATCTCATTGATCTATCATATTATTCTACTAATATCATCTCTTTTGATCTTTGAGAATTGATAATTATGTCTCGACAGTTCAAAATATCTTTATATTCAATTGAATCGGATATATATAAATGCAATCTATATTGTAAAATAAAAACATCAACGATTCCCAAGTAATTTCAATCCTAAATTTTGGAATTGTGTGCATTTGAAAGGTAAAAATTTTAAGTTGCTCAACTAAAACTATGAGTATAATAACATTTTTTTTCTTGTTTTGTTATTTTAGAAAAATAGTGGATTCGATTATTTCGGTGGGTAGAAGGTATGTTAAAAAATAAAATAAACATCATTCTGTCATGATTGAACAGACCCATATTTGATAGTAATACCACGACTTCACAGAACACGATAAAGTTTGACGCTCTATTTAGTCTCAACGAAATCATAGAAGATAGAGATTTTCTTAGGACATTGCTAAAAGAATTCGAAGGAAAAACAAAATCATTTGAAGGATATGCTTAATAAAATTGAGCAAAAGAATCGTATTTTGAAAAGAAAATGGAATGAAGAAGAGGAAAAAAAATAGAAACTATTAAAAGATTTTATGTGCTATGTTGATTTGCTATTTGATTTAAAAAAAAAAAATTATCGTTGATTAGCTATCATGTAGTCTTTCAGTAAAATTAATGTCATGCAGTATGTTTTTTATGTTTTTATAATTTTAGTAGTTCGAATCTGTCATATAATATATTTTTTTAATTTTAATTTGAATTAAATTGATTCCTATATAGTAATTGTTGTTCATTTTACTTCATTTAAGTAATTATTCGCTATTTTTTATTACGATCTTTAATGAATGAGATAAAATAAAGTGAACAACAACACATATTTATTAGTGAAAAATTGTACCATTTCTAAAAATTAAAGTGACAAAACATTCACATACATAAGAATCTTTTAAGAAATATTAACAGTATGATGTTTATTTTAATCAATTATCAGTCAAATCTTTCGTTGAAAAAATTATAATTTATCCAAATAAAAGTAATTTATCCATAAATTGACAAACAATTAAAAAAAGATTTATAAAAATATGATTTGCTCATTTCTGAGTAAATCCAGTTTTCTCCACAAAACATTTGCCGGGCGGTGGTATTAATAATGTTAGTTGTAGTTTACCCAAATTTAAGCAAACTGTTCATTATTTTGTCTTACATAAAAAAAATTATTTATTTTGACTGCTTAGCTTGAAAAGCTATCCCTTCTGGCTGCAAAAACTCTACCTCAATACCAGCAGCAAAAAACAAAAAACCAAGCTTATCTCAAAAATTAAATATCAAAATAAAAAAGAAAATTCAACCTTATCAAACGGGGAAGTCATGTGCTTGTATCCCCCACCCCAACCCAGGCCACCATCACAGACTATATAAGCAGGTAGCGAAGCAAGTCCATGAAATCAAAAACTCTCCTACATGCATACAAAATTATTGTTACTTAGGAAGGCTTCCAGCTAAACTGAAATGGGAGTTGAGTCCTGCAAAAACTTTTAGGAATGGGTGGGTTGGTAAGCTTTTTTTATACTCCGTTGTTCCTTTAGCCTACCAACTCCACCCATTCCTGTGGGTTTTCCGGCTTCTCTCCCTTTTCTCTCGCTGCACTTTCGCCGGCAACTGTTATTCAACGGAACTTTATATAAATAGCTGGATTTATTGTATATAATTGCATGTTACGTTATATATGGATCGAACATGCACTTGCTAATTATAATGATAATACGAGTACCATCTTTAATTTAAGAGGTTGCATAGACAGCCATTTAAGTTAATTATAATGATAATACTCATATTCAATCTCAACATACATGATCCTTTTCACTTTATATGATAGTACTTTAATTAATCGGAATATTGGATCTTTTTATTTTACCATTAATAATATGTTACAGTTATGAAAAACGTCAAGATATGTTCCAAGTCATCATTTATAGGATACTTCTAGTATGTATATACGTGCCAACAAGTCTCTTTTTTTTACCGTCCTCAATGAATGAAATATCAACAATATTAATCGTAATTCTTGTTTGCGTAATTTCAATTAATTTGCTGGTGAAATTTTTGATAGGTTGTGCAGAGTATGTAGGAGGTGAAGCCATGCATGATTTGGATGGCGTTACTATCTAGGAAGATCGGAGTACGTGACAAGAACGCATAGTGTATCAGTCTAACGCGTAGAGAATATCAACCGACACCTATAACGGATACAACACCTGGAATCAATAGAAACTATATAGACTTTCCCATTGGTTGAGGCACATTAATTGTAGCCTATAAATAGTCGAACCTTATTACTTATAACACATTCTGATTCTCAAAGAATACAATACATTCTCGTCACTTGCTCCTCAAAAAATATATTTCTTTATTTACTTGCTTCCGTATTGCTACCAAAGAATTGCTCCCTCTCTCATAACACTATCACGATATTAAGAGCTCATATATTAGATCTGTCCTTGCTTATTTGCTTTTCATTGTTATTTGCTCAATATGTTTTTATTGCTTTATTAACTAAATCGAAAATCAACTCATTGGTAAATGAATCTAACATTTTAGTTAAAACACGTGTTATTGACCTCGTACAAATTTATCTGACCTCATACAAATTTGACTGTACTAATTTTAGAGAAACACCAATGTATAAATCTGCCATTATTAATGTTTTTATATTTATATAGTTTTCAGCATCAGAGGTGTCTCAGTAAAATTCGTGGCCTTAATAAGAGGTCTTAATTATATACATACAAAAATAATACTGTAATAATTTTAAATTATCATTTTTATTCTTATATTCTAGTTGTTTTTTTTTTTTTGGTATAATATTTTCAAAAGACACATAATCTTTAACTTCATATATTAATATAATTATTAATGAAAGTGTTTTCGGTATAATATTTTCAAAAGACATAACATTTAACTTCACATATTAATATGATTATTAATAAAAGTAAGCATTAATTTTAGGGAAGAAGATGTTAGACATTTATTTGCAATACATTAACTTAGATGTTATTGTTAAAGCTTATTTATTAATATGAAATTTGAGTTATTTAATTTAAAGTTCTAAATATTTTTGGTAAAAAATTAAATGACTTTTTCATTGTTATTCTTTTTTCAAGTAAATTTGAAATCATAAAATTTATTATTTAAATTTTTGCGGCCTTAAAGTTTTGGGGCCTAAAGCAAACACCTTACTAATCTTTTTTTTTTTTTTTGGTTTTCCAAGGTATCCCTACAGCCGACAATCGTGAGACTAATCCTCCGTTCCTTGGTCAACGCATTTTACGGTAGGGAACTGGCCACAGAGTTTGCTCCATTCGCCAGAGGCGGGGAGCTTTACTAATCTTACCTTGAGTCACCTCTGTCCAGAAGAACTGAGGTGTGATAATAATACTAGATAATGGAGCTCGTGCCAGCACGGGCCAATGTATATTATTTTTTTTAATTTAAAAATTACACAAACTCACAACTTAAATTTCACTTATTGCAAAAAATTCCATCTCTCCAAACATATTACAAAAATTTCATTTTTCTCTAAAAATATATATACATAACTTTCTATATATATGTCAGTCATGTTATGTATATGAATCAGTTTTGTTATGTATATGCCAGCCTTGTCATACTTGTTATGTATATGAATCGGCCTTGTTATGTATATGTCGGCCTTGTCATATGCAAAAGTTTCTATGTATATGTCGGTCTTGTTATGTATATAAATCGGGAGAGAGAGTAAAGTAATTAAGAAAGTGGGAGAGAGTGTAAATAATTCTATTAAGATTGAGATTTATGTTATCTTTTTTTTATGTCAATTTATGTGGCACAAATGAAATTTAAAAGTCCACCAACTTTTTGTATGATTTTTAGATATTTTAAGTTATTATTTATTAATTTATAGTACATTTACATAATTTTTAGATACTATATGTTACTATTTTGATCTCAATTTATATGGCACTGATAAACTATTTGAGAAAATCAAACAAATTAATTATATAATTTTTGATATTTTAAATTATTAATTTTATGATTTATACGATTATCTACATAATTTTTAGGTAATATATGTTACTTTCTCTATTGTAACAATTTATATGGCATTGATATACTTTGAAAAGTCAAACAAATTTTCTATACATCTTTTAAATACTTTAATTTGTTAATTTTGTGATTTATATCACTTTTGATAAAATTTCAAATAATATATCCTAATATATTTATATTGATAAAATTTTGAGTCAATCAAAAAAAATTTATATTAAGTTCTTAATATTGCTATTTACAATACATTTTATCTCATTTTCAAATAATATATGTTACTTTATTTTCTCTATCTCATCCCAATTTATGCAACACAAATATAATTTTGATAGTCAACTAAATTTGTTATGTTGACATATCACTTTGTGTCTATTTTACCTTTTTTAAGAAATATTATTAATTTTTTAATGTTTAGACGATCATAATAATTAATCAGGGGTGATATATTAAAATCACGATTGAAGCTGCGAAGTGGGCATGTCTTAAATAACCCATAATAACTTATTAGAAATGATATAACAAAATTATTATAAAAAAATAGGTGTGAAAAAAATTTAAGAGAGTCTCATATAAGATGTCAAGTTAATTTAAAACATCAATAGTTAATTTATCATTTTTTTTATTTTTTTACTTTTTTATTAAATATTATTAATTTTTTTAATACTTAGATAACTTATAATAATTAATTAGGATGAAATAGTTAAATTACGATTGAAGCAGCCGAAGCAGACATGTCATAAATGTCTATTTTAATTTTTTATTAAATATTATTAATTTTTAATACATAAATAATGTATAATAATTATTTAAAGATAATATAATAAAATCACGGAGGACGCAGATATGGCGACCTTCACCTTCTTCCATCACTCTTCTATATATTAGAATTCTTCGTCAAACGTCAAATAACATCTAGTTTTTTTTTAATAATTAACTTTTACTTTTAAAATTTAAAAATCAAATTGTGTAATTACACTTGTGAAATTAAACATTATGTGTTATAAATGTATTTACATTATAGTGAATGTCTATCAAGATCTACTTTGATATCTATTAGGATTTGAAGCATTCGTCTTTTACTCAGACTAAGAACAAATTTTTCCTATAAATAGAGGGGTTTTGTTCATTGTATTTACAATCTTATCCCTCAAGAGAAGAAATAAGAATTACTCTCTCTATTCTCTGTACTCTTCTTCTTTGTTCTTTATTGTTTTATAACACGTTATCAGCATGAGACTACTCTTCTTTTTGTTCTTTCTTGTTTTATAACACGTTATCAGTACGAGACTCTGCCAAATAAGGTGAGATTATAAATCTAAAGGTCAAGGTTAGTAATTCCTTATGTTATTTGTATTTTTCTATTAATGATATAATTATTGTTGGATTTGAGAAAAAATAATTGGTTTGGAACCATTTATGTTTTAAATTCATTCCTCAAGAACAATATTATCAAAAGGGATGATAATATTTGGGTTCAAGTCCCATCAATTTATGCCTAAGATGCCTTTATATGGATAAGATGTTGAGGTTGAATCTCAATGCACCATATTGATGATATTATGATGGCTAAGGCAACATAATGGATGTTTAATAAAAGGTCATGAAACATATCCCACTAATATGCTCTATTCTATAAAGTGAATATGGTAGCATAAATCTGAAAGTTGACAACTTGCTTCATTGTTGAAAGAAAATAAATGATTGAATGCACGAATATAAGAGTGGAGAGACAATATGATAATAATCATCAAAAGTGATAATATTTTCATACGCTTATTATGATTATAAGATGTGCTAGAGAAAAATTCTCTACATCATATATATGCCTTGATCTGCTCCTGAAGTAGCAATATGATGAGCTCCTAAAGTAGCAATACGATGAAAGAGGTTATAAGATATATAAGCTATCATAATTTGATAGACTTAAGACATGATTATATTCTATTCTCAGGGAATGAGAATTTTGATTATTATAAGCACGGATCCATTCCCTGGGGTGAATGTGATAATATTTAGTGAAGCTTATTAATATAAACGTGTACTTAATTGTGATGGTATGACAGCTCACCTCCGAAAGAGGCAGAATAGCTAAGATGAGTTATTTTGAAATCTAATTCTGAAGTAGTAAATCTGAAATTTATTCATATAATAGTAAATCTGAAATTTATTAAAGCAAAAACACATATCATGGTAAACTTGGAGTTTACTAGATTAAAAGTTCATAAGTTGACATGAACGATTGCGATATCCCGAAGATGTGCATACTGAGTATTGAACATATATTGAAGAATTAGAAAATTCTTCATGAACTTTAATGTTGCTTGTTCTCATGATAAGTTGGTTGGACCAACTAATTTTGGAATTGGAACCCTCAAAATCAGAAAAGAATAAAAGGTGAATAAGGGTCCGTTCACCTATCATGTAATAGATTGAAAAGATGCATCAATAAGATGATCACATGTACATTCATGGTCAACCTACGTTTGACATTCATAAAGTTACTTGTTCAATATAAATTGAGCATAATTTTCAGATGTGTAATCGAGATAATTCATCTTGACGATGATGGTTTAACATTGAATGCTTTTCATAAATAACTGAATCATTACTACTGAGAACAAAGTTTCATGTATTAGTATGAAATATGATATGTTGCATACAATAGCACTTGTATGCATTCGACCAATAAATTATGATTATTTATTCTTTCTCAATTGGTTCAAGATCGGGAACCAACTATTCCATTTAATAGTTTTGATGTGCGGTATTCGATTAATGAATGTACCATGATGCACAAAGATGAATCCATCAAAGAAGATGGAGGATGTATGTTAGCTTTCCTAACACAAGGGGGAAATTATAAGCAACTATGAAATATGTTAGAAATTATCATTGGATCTTCATTAAAAAGATAATTCAAATCAAATGCCGAAAGCATCTCATATTAAGCTGCAAGTGCTCCTATTTTGTGTCCTTAAAGGATAAAGTCTATGCATGCATGAAGCATGATAGACCAATCGGTTCCAAATGAAATAATACTTGAAAATGATTAGGAGCAAATAATCATGATAAGAAGGCAATGTGCTCTTGAAGAGACTACGACATAACACTTTATGGAACCTTATGAGAGGTTTAGGTACCTGAACATAATGAAGTGATGAGATCTCAAAATGTTATGTCACATTGTGAATCGATACAAAATAAGAAATCGTCGATGATATCTTTGATACAATATTGGCGCAATATTGTTAAAAATTATGAGGATCTGAATTCTATGTTAATTTAAGCATGCTAACGTAGAAACATTTATCAAGTGACCTGAAAGGATGTATTTTGGTAAGCGTAAAACTTATTTGATTTGCAGTCCACACACTTGAAGATGTCACACTTGACATGTTGGATATTGTTACTTGACAAAAATCCATATGAAAATCCCTAAAGGATTCAAAATGCCTAAAGCATATAAAGTTTCTGGGAAACTTTTTATTATCCTCATAAGATATAATTTGATGATTTCAGTATCATTGAAATTCTTGGAGAGTTTTCAAAAGCAATAGAGTATTTGCTTAAATGAGAAACATGCAAAAATTCAATAAGGATCCATTCCGGCCTCAAGAAAAGAATGAGGAACTCCTTGGTTATGAAGTACCATATCTTAGTGCAATTGTGCAATTGATGCACTAATGTATCTTGAAAATACTACAAGGCCTGATATAGCCTTTTTTTTTAGTTAATTTGTTAGCAAGTTTGCAGTCCCGATCTTATTGGTCATACTGATTTTGGGTACTTATCTGACCTACATAAAGCTCGGTCTCAAATAGGCTATGTGTTCATATGTGGTGGTACTGCAATATCTTGGATATATACAAAACAGTCTATCGTAGCCACTTCATGAAACCATGCTGAGATAATAGTTATTCATGAAGCGAACCGAGAATGTGTGTGATTGAGGTCCATGATACATCTCATTCGAGAAAAATATGGTTTGAAATGTGACAATGTACTCACAGTTTTATATAGAGATAATGCAACATGCATAGCACATCCTAAGGGAGGATTCATAAAATGAGATGGAACGAAGTACACTTCATCAAAGTTTTTCTATACACATGAGTTACAAAAGAATTGTGATATTAACGTGCAACAAATTCGTTCAAGTGACAATATGACTGATTTATTCACCAAGTCTCCTTCAATTGCAACTTTCAAGAAGATGGTGCACAAGATCGGGATGCAAATGTTCAAGGATGTTCTCATTAGGGGTAGTTAATACGCGCTGTACTCTTTTTCCCTTACGAGGTTTTGTCCCACTGGATTTCCCTTGTAAGGATTTTAATGAGGCAGCCGAAATACATATTATTAGAGATGTGTATTCCTTTTCCTTCACTAGATTTTTTTTCCTACTGGGTTTTTTCTAATAAGGTTTTAACGAGGCACATTATCTACCAATTAGACATTCAAGGGAGAGTGTTATAAATGTATTTACATTATAGTGAATATCTATCAAGATCTATCAAGATCTACTGTGATATCTATTAGGATTTGAAACATCCGTCTTTTACTCAGACTAGGAGTAAATTTCCCCTATAAATAGAGGGGTTTTATTCATTGTATTTACAATCTTATAATCTCACAATCTTATGATCTCTCATCCCCTCAAGATAAGAAATAAGAATTATTCTCTCAACTCTTCTTCTTTGTTCTTTATTGTTTTATAACATTATGTTTGTAATTATAGTTTAGTACTTACATTATGACCAAAAAATCAATTTTTAACGACACTAGTAATTACAATCCATATTCAATTACTCCGTCAGACTCATTTTAAATGTTAATTTAGCTTTTTCATGCTAATTTGAAAAAGAATAAATAATAAATATAAGGTATAATTTATTAAATTATTTTTATTAATAAAAGTAAATAAATTTTTCCTCTTAAATATTGTGCATACTTATTTGATGTCACGGATATAAGAAGTAAATTGGAAATATTGTTTTTACTTTAATATTTCCTTCTGTCCATTAATAGTTATATACATACATACATATATATATATATATATATATATATATATATATATATATATTAAGGAATAATAATTTTATCATATTATCCTTTAAATATAATGAATTTAATGCATTGAGAATTAATTAGATAATGAATTGTATTTAATGCTAAGGATAAAATGGATAAAAATGAATAAATTATCTATTGATTTTTAAACTGGACAAATATTATTGAACATCTATTTTTAGTATAGAGAGCAAGTAAAGATGTACAGACGAACTAATGGATTCTAAAGTAATGATTATTTGAAATAACTTTTTTTTGCTAAAACTAAAATAATACTCCCTCCATTTTATTTTAGTTACCACTTTTGTTAAAAATATTTATTTTAATTTAGTTATTTTATTTATGAAATCAAGAAAATCTTATAATATTTTTTTAATACTACCTCTATTATTAATGATTACATAAAGTGTATATAGTCAAGTTTTATTTTCAAAGCATAATCAATTAGATCAATTTAGTAAAAAAAAAAATTTTCATAAATATTTTTTTAAAGAGCGTGTCAAATCAACAACGATGTAAACTATTTTGAAACGATAGCAGTCTTCTAGATTTCATGTCTCTTTTTCTGATAGCAGTCTTCTAAATTTCAAATATCGTTGTTCTTGAACCTTATTTTAGATGTCTTGGATAAGTTTTACTTGATTCTTCTTGCGTACTAGTTTTTATAGTAACGTTGTGATTTTGTTTAAATTTAGTGAATCCTTCATAGCGTATTTTTGTGATTGTCTTGACATTATTCTCATTAAATGGCGTCAAAATAATAAATTTTCATATATATATGGGAAAAGACCTTTTCCCTTTGTGAAATTGTCCTCCTAACTTACTTTAGCATATATATATATATATATATATATATATATATATATATATATGGGAAAAGACCTTTTCCCTTGTGAAATTGTCCTCCTAACTTACTTTAGCACTTAAACTTAACTTTTATTTATTTACCCCCTTAACATCTTTAAAGTGAATTATTTCAACCCCTTAACAGCCCACGTGTAAACAAGCGTTGCTGGGCGCGTAAAAACTCATTTTTGTCTTTTTAATTTCTTTCGTCTTTCTTTTAAATACCCGTTTGAACCCCCTAACGGTTATATCCGTTTTTTCTATAAAAAAAACTAATTTATCCTCCTCCTTCTTCATCTTCAATCCAAAATTTCTTCAATTCATGAAAGTGATGCAAAAATTAAAATTGCTTTCTCTTTATTTGTATGAAGCCGCATAAATTTGAGATTAAAAAACATAAAATCGAATCGATTTTAGCTACGTCTCTTTCCGTATTAAGGTATAATCTCATTCATTACTTTGACTATGTTTTATTAGGAATTACTTTCGTAATGAATTTCTGAATTACTTTGTTTATCGTCTCCATTAATTTTGTTTCTAATTTTATCTTATTTGTTGAAATAATTTCTTGTAGCACACAATAATGAAGCCAGTTAACTTGAGTAAACTGTGTACAGAGGAAAATGATTCTGCTTTGAAGCAAGTTATTCATTATAATCACGAAATTTTGTTGCATTTGAAGGCATCTTGGACTTCAAGTAATCCCGGTAGAAGATATTGAGCATGTCCTTATTATGAGGTAAATATCAAATTTTGCATTTTCTCTTGTTATTTCGACAGAATTGATTAAGAGAAATGAGGTTAATTCATTCTTTATTTGTCACCATTGAAGGGTCCAAGATCTTGCGACTTTTGGCGTTGGAGAGATTCAGAAGACATTGATCTGAGGTTCAAATATGTGATTCCTAAACTAATTGAAAAACCACACTACTAAAAAAAAAGGGAAAAACCGACCACAAGCGGTCGTTTTTTCTCAAATTCCGACCACAAAACCGACCAAACTGTGTGGTCGGTAAACAATTGGTAGTTTTTTAAAAACCGATCACCTGTAGTCAGTTTTTCAAAAAAATATATTTATTTTTTAAATTTATTATTATATTTTTTAAATTTAAAAAAATATTTTTTAAAAAAAAATAAAAAATAAAAACCGACCACAAGTGGTCGATTTTTCATTTAATTAACTAATTAGTTTAATTGAAAACCGACCACTTGTGGTCGGGTTTCTCTTCTTTTTTTTTGAAAAATCGACCACATGTGGTCAGTTCTTCTGGAAAGTTTTTTTTTTTTAAATCAGCAATGTAAATGCTTTCAAAAGTGTACAACACAACAATAGTTTCAAAAGAGTACAAACTACAATATAATGTCTAAATTCAAAGTACAACAATAGTTTTAAAAATGTTAACAACTACAACAATAGTTTCAAAAGTGTACAAACTACAACATAATATCTAAATTCAATGTACAACACATACAAAAGTCAAAAAACTAAAAGTCATCATCATCAAATTCGTCCTCATCCTCGTCTTTCATATTCTCATCTGTGCTGATATCATCCAGGGGGCCTAGTCCTTTTGCAGCCCGAACAGCATCACCAGGAAACGGAGGAATAATCCCTGCAGTCTGAATGAAAGAGCTGAACTGCTCCTGCAGCATCCTGATTTGTGACGAAGTTTCCTCCTCCCTTCTCTGCGACCTCTCTCTCTGTTCAGCAAGATCTTCAATGAGTTTAGAAACCTTATTTTCTAGTCTTTCATTGGTTTCTCTATCAACTGAAGAGGTAGAGTATGCAGGGCCGAACGAACACCTAATATTGTCTCCAAAAAAATTATTGTGGTATCCGTAGTAATGGCCTCTAACTGCAGGACCCACAACTTTTTCCCATAACTCCTCCTCTACATGTCGGCGTAGTGGGTCACCCTGACTTTTAGGAGGCTGAGTAATATGATACTACTAACGAGGTGCCTATATTTGTCCTAGATTAATTTGAAGTAAAGTTAAAATTAAAAGTAAAAAAAATATTAAAGTACTTATAATTGAATAATATCAAATTTGAAAAAAAGATTCATAAATGCAGTATTTGCTTCTTACATGGGCAACTTTTGCACGAGGTTCAACCTAGACATCTTCATCCGTCAGGTTCTTTTTCCTTTTCAGATGAATTTGTTCGAATAGCTCATCCTGTAGCATGCTCCTACCCTTTTCTTTTTCCTGTATATAAAAAAATTATCAATGTTCAAACAATTAAAAATTTAAATAGAAATAAACAGTTAAAACTGTAAAAGTTACATACCAATTTTTTCTGCACAACAAGGGTACTTCTGGCACCCGCAGTATGTAGGGAGCCACCCTTCGATGATGCCCGGGCTTTCCTTCCTCTTTTCCTCAGCAATCGGTATCCTTCGCTATTCCAATGGCAAATATATTGTTGCCATAAGGGTTCACTAATCCAGTTAGGTTTTACCAACTTGGTTCGGGCATAATCCAATAGACCGTTAAACTTGACTCTTTATCTTCTAAATAAGTTCCTCCTTATAAGACATGTATTCGCATCATCCCACCAATAAAATTTCTACAACAAAAACAAAAATATAATTTTCAGTCATTTGCTCTAACAAATTGTTAAGTAGTCCATAAGTTAAATTCTTTAAACATTTTCTCCCTGTCAAGTTCTGGAACATGACGCCAACTGGTCCGACAAATGCATTTTCTCATAGCTTGTCCAACTTTAGCATCCGAACTAAACCTACAACGCAAGATCAAACATCAATTTCATAGAGCATAATAATACAGTTATGAAAAAATGAATAATGTTATTATATTTAGAAATCTTACCCTGTCGCAAATGGAATGAGATAAAGCCTCTCATAATCATCTCTGTCTCCTGACTGCAGATTTAATGATAGTGGATGCACTAGCTTGGACGGATCTAAAGTACCAGATGGAGTGCCTCCAAACTAAAGATCTGACAACTCAATAGATCCAGCAGAATCACTGTGTGTAGCTGCGTGACTGCTATAGGAGGGTATCGATGATGGCATATGTCCGGATGAGCTAGCAGCCGTATGATAGTACAGTGGTGGCCGTGGAACGGTGATGGGAGAAGATTGGGTTGGTGTAGAACCATGAAATGGCCCCACATGCATAGGAGTGGGAATCGAATGCTGGGACGACCTAGAATACGAGGGTCGTGCTATCGCGTCAGTAAACCGATCCTCAGATATATAAATACCTGTCGGTCGTCTATAAGGCGGAAGTTTTCTTTTCCTTTTGGTTTTGTAAGATCAACTTTTTCCTTGCCGTTGTCACCTCTGCCTGACATCTAAATTATATAAAGTTAACAAGTAGTTAGTTCCTATAAAATGAATTTATAAGAAAACATTCCTATTAACTAATTTCAAGTTATTAATTCACATTTCAAATTGCTCCAACAAAATGAGATAGACAAGAATATTTTTATTACTATATAAATTATGGAACAGTGAAAGCAACAATCGCAAACAGTATAGTACATATCAATCTTAAATGAGAAACATAAAGGTAAATATATAGTACAAAGCATAAAGACATCAATACATAATAAATACAACCTACATAACTAATCCTCCTCTTCTGGAGACTTTTCACTAAACCATTCACCCTCTTCAAAAGTTTCCTCATCTCCTACCCACTCAGCCTCTTCATGCGCAATATTAACTTCTTCAAATATATTTTTCGGGTGATTCAAATTATCCAATAAGTCAACATCCACTAGCTGTTGATCAATCTGCATTTTATTTTAATATGCAGTCTCCAGTACATTTTTAACTTCCACCCATCCCATAGACTTTGTTTTGATTACAGCCGACCAATCAGACTTGTCACTGGGTAATGGATAAGGAGCATAATACACTTGTTTAGCATTTTGCGCTAGAACAAATGGATCGTAAACAGGATACGACCTATTGTACTTCACTTCAATGATGTTATGCTCCTTATGTACTCTTGTGCCTAGATCAAACCACTTACATCGAAAGAGGACAAATTTTTTTATTGGGAAACCAGCATACTCCAGTTCTAAGATCTCGTGTATGATGGTAAAGTAATCAACATAATCATCACCCTTAACCCAAACACCACTATTGTTTATTTTTCTTGTTCTGGAGTGTTGTTCGGTGGAAAATTTTAACTCATTTACTATGTAATGGGACATTCCATGAGCTTCAACTGGACCCAAATAAATATCTCTCAAGAGTTGATCGTATGCAGCTGCATTTGGTGAGTGATGTACCTAAAAATATTATACATATATATTATATATATGTTAGTTGAGGAATGTGTAAATGTTTAAAATTTGTAGAAATATTAATACACCTACGAACCTCATATTTAAACCATGTTGCAAAGGATACGTACACTTGATTTTCACGGAATTGCGTCTTAAATGAACTGAAGATCCAACATGCAAAACACAATTAGTTTCTTTAAGGGAATGAGTAAAAAAATAAGATATGTTAAAATTCTAATCTCCTTACTTCAGAAAGGGCTCAATTTTCGGGCAATTTAGCAAGACATACAAAGTTGCTGCTTTGCGTTCCGTGGGAGTGAACCGGCGACCTGTTGTCTTTTTAGCCTTACAGCCAGATTGATTGAAAATTGATATCGGTTGCAAATGAGACTCATTCACATCGTCCTGCTAACGATTCGGCCGGTTTCTTGAACAAGCAACTTCATCACGAAAGTAGTATAAATAAAATTGAGATGTTTCTCTTGCAAGATATGCGTCAACTATAGAACCTTCTACCCTATGTTTATTTTTGGAACCCCCTTTCAATTTTTCAATTGCCCTGCACAATCTTAAGATTATATGTTTACTATATTTAAAAATGACATGTATGAATTTAAATATGTTGCAATTGCTTATCATTCGAATGGATACATCCACCTAGTTTGAGCTAGACCGCGTAGCCGAGCTTCATGCCCAAGGTGAATGGGAAGATGTTCCATCACATCGAAGAACGCTAGAGAAAAAATATTCTCTAGCTTATTGGTGATAACAACAATATTACTTTTCATTCGCGCCAGATTTTCTTATTTTAGTGTGGTGGCACATAAGTCTTTAAAGAATAAACTGATTTTTCATGGTTTTTCATTCCATGCAATATTCTCTGTGCCATATCAACCCTCTTTCCCAAATTTGAGGCATATTCATCGGGTATCGTCAAACTTTGGATCCACTCACATATTTGACGCTTTTGGTCCAACTTGAATGTAAAACTAGCCTTGGGCATAAGAACATTATCTTTGGGCACCTCCTGTAAGTGTAATTCACTGCATTTGGAATATTCTGGTAAGTCAAGTCTGGTCTTAGGATTATCCTTTGTTTTGTCGGTGACATCCATAACTGAGTTGAACAGGTTGTCAAAGTAGTTTTTCTCAGTATGCATGACATCAACATTATTTCTAAGTAAATTATCTGGCCAATATTCTAGCTCCCAAAATATACTCTGCTTAGTCTAGTTATGCGAAACACCATATCCATCAAGCCTATACAATGGTTCTTCGCTAGCCGTAGACAAATCCTGAACTATCTCCCAGATGTCATGACCAGACAGCCTTGGAGGTGGACCATTATATTCCTTCTGAATGCATTCTTGAGTCTCCTAAATTCATGATCAGGTGGCAAGAAACAACGATGACAATCAAACCATGAATTTTTTCTGCCATGTCTCAATGTGAAAGACTTTGTTTTTTCCATGCAGTATGGACAATCCAGCTTTCTAGCTGTCATCCACCCAGACAATATTCCATAAGCGGGAAAATCATTAATAGTCCATATTAGATATTCATGCAGATTGAAATTCTGTTTAAGAGAGATGTCCCATGTTTCAACCCTCTCATGCCATAAAATTTAAAGTTCATCGATCAAGGGTTGCAAGTAGACATCTATTCCATTTTTTGGATTACGCAGGCCAGGAACAACACAATTCAGAAATATATAGGGACTAGTCATCAATATTTCAGGAGGAAGATTATAAGGAGTAACAAATATAGGCCAACATGAATGTGGCACAGCACCAACTGAAAAAGGAGAGAACCCATCCGCACATAATCCCAAATGAATGTTTCGTGGCTCAACTGCAAAATCTGGATAAGTTGCATCAAAATGCTTTCAAGCCTCTCCACCAGATAGATGACACATAACACCAGTGAGCCTTCTATTTTTAGTGTGCCATCTCATATGAGAAGCTGAGCTGTTTGAAGCATACAACTTCTTCAACTTTGGTATTAGAGGTAAATAATGTACCGCCTTAATAGCAATTTGATTTCCACTAGAACCACACTTATATTGAGGGTGCTGACAAAAATTACAAGACTCTAGGTTAGCATCTTCCTTAAAGTACAATATGCAGCCATTTTCACAACAATCAATTCTAATCGAGGAGAGACCTAACTTTGACACCAATCGTTTTGCCTTATAGAAAGAATCAGGAACCTCTAAGTTGGGGTCAACTAACTCTTTAATTAGGTCTATCATTGAGTCCATTCCTCCTTCAGAAATATTCCAGTCAGATTTAATACTTAATAATCTAACAGCAACAGACAAATGAGAGTGCGAACACCTATCAAACAAAGGATGACTAGCAGCATGCAATTGTTCATAGAATTTGCTCGCTTCGCTATTTGGAACATCTTCGACATTTTCTCTAAAGTCACCCCCGTGTTACATCCCAAAATCATCGTGCACCATTTCTGTCATCCTAGTATCTTGATATTCATTATGCCCTGCAGACCTACTACTTTCTCCAACAACAAAGTTATTTTGCGCAACATCACCATGAATACTACGCAATCTTAAAAAGTTCTCGTGAAACCCCTTTCTATAAATATGTTCCTTTACAACTTCTTCACTTACGAGATTTATACCATCACATCTAACACAAGGACAACGAATAACCCCAAAACGTGTCCAAACATCAAGTGACTTAACATGTTCAACAAATCTTTTGACACCTTCAACAAATTCCTCCCTAATACCCATTCTATTATCATTGTTCCGTTGATATATCCAGCTATAATCAGGTTCCATCTACGCAATAAATCAGATTCAACTAATTAGATGAGTCACAAAAATTCAATGAAGTCACCAACCAAACCGCATTCAAAACAATAAAATTCCCTTTAAAGTCCCTATACTTAACTATTTTCAACCAAGTAAGTCACCTACCAAACCACATTCAAAACAAAAAAATCCACTTTAAAGTCTTCACACTTAACCATTTTCAACCAACTAAGTCACCAACCAAACTGCATTCAAAATAAAGAATTCCCTTTAAAGTCCCTACACTTAACCATTTTCAACCAACTAAGTCACCTACCAAATCATATTCAAAACAAAAAAATCTACTTTAAAGTCCTCACACTTAACCATTTTCAACCAACTATGTCACCAACCAAACCACATTTGTATACACCTAATTTTGTCCCCCCTAACGTTGATTTTATCCATTTTTAGCTCACCTTGCCACGTGTCCTTATCCATGTGATCATACCTCACAAAAAAATTAAAAAAATAACAAATGCCTGATCAACCTAATCCTCGAGATTATCTTAACAACAAACTAACAACCCTCCCTATTAAAAGCTGACAAAAACCCACCTACCCTACCCCATACCCCCTCACCACCTACTTTTCTTGGACACAAAGCAAAAAGGGATAAGCATACACTAAGAAATGGGCCCCACGTGACCCTACACACACTCTCACCATCCATTACATACTTTTCTCATACCAAAAGTAGAAAAGAGGGGCCCACAGTAACAAATGGAAAATGCATATATACACACATCATCATCACATCGGGACCCACTGGCCATACACTACACAGAATAAAACAACCTCTCCATCTTTTATATATCACACATATTCCATTTAGGGGGAACTGGGAATTCACAGCCATAGAGACCCATACGCACCATTAACACAAAAAACACATCTCACGCTATTTTTGGGGGTACTCCATTTTTGTTCTTTTCTTCATCTACAACACCCACCCAGAGCTTAACATAAAAGCGGGGATGAAAATACATAGGGATTTTCATTTTTGTTGAAAATAGACACAAAGAACACACCCACACCATTGGCAATAAACTGTACATATACAACTCCAATACACTGAAATTTGTACACACTCACGTGTCGATCGAAAAAACACGCACACTACATCAGGATAAGGAGAGGGACAAAAATCATCATCATCTCAACTTCTCCACAGAAAGAAACTCACGGTCACTCTCGAATTCATGACGCACATACTCCATAGATGAAATAAACACGCACAGACGCGATTTTGAGGGGGCTGGGAAATTCTTTTCCTTTTCTGACTCCAAACACACACTGTTGAAACTGAATATACACACTGGAGAGAAGCGGGAAGTGAGAGAGAATCAGAGAGATTAGTGAGTGAGAGATCATCAGATTGGAGAGAGAGGTATAAGGTGATGGTGAGCTGAAATCGATCGGAATAGGGGGCTGGTGAGAGGAGTTCGTCGCTGAAAATGGTTTTATTTCGAAGCGGTTTTTTGCGATAGTTTTGTATACGGGTCTATTTTGTGCTGCTGCTAT
>NC_061113.1:252054642-252055942 GCF_002878395.1 Capsicum annuum
GGGATTTGGGTTTCTGATCGTCTTGACCCATTTATTGAATTCAGTTTTGAGTCTTGAGCTTTTCAATATCGAGTTTGGAGTTCGTCGTTGTTGATGTCCTATTTGGGATCCCAAATTCGGGTTTTCTTAAATCTTATTACCAACGAAATGAATTGTTAAAAGGTTTATCTCTTAACTCTACCTTTTTTTTATTATATCGAAGTTGGTTGATATGGTGATTTTGTGGTATGGTTTTGAATATTTTGAGCAAATGTTGATTGTTGTTGTGGATATGAATGATCGGTATGCTTAAATGTTTGAATCTTTGTTGGGGTATATGTTCGATGTTGATTTTGGATTTTGAAAAGTGATTTGATAGTCGAATTGGTTTAATCATGTGAGATTCGGGCGGGGGGGGGGGGGGGGGGGGGGGATGGGTTAAAACATTGATAAAAGTGAATTTAGATTAACTTTGATTCATTGTTGGATATTGTTGAAATTGATAGTATCATGATTTAGATCGTTAAGTGGGTAGACAAATATTGAGTTTGGGTCGGCAAATTGTAGAAATTGGAAGATGGTGATTTGTTGAATATGTGAATGTTTGTTGAATGGTTCTTTCTAGTTTTAACACATACAATTGAAAAAATGTATTCATTTTACCGGGGAATGCCCCAAGGTTTTTAATACTTATTCTCCGGTGAATGCCCAGAGGTATCTTGTACTCGGAGGATGTTCGTGATGAAGGCTTGAGGCATCGGGTAGAGCATTAGTCTAGAATTAGTTTAGAATAGGATTTACATTTCCGTATTTTTTCTATTTTTGAGACTGTATAATTTGGACCGATCCTTATATTTTCGGAATTTATTTTGTTTGTTTGATTGTTGTTTGTTTATTTGGTTTATATATTCTTATTTCAAAATTAGCCGATACGCTCTATCAAGCGATCGTGGTCGAACCACGAGATCGAGGGGTGCCTAACACCTTCCCCTCGGTCAACAGAATTCCTTAGCCGGAATCTCTGTTCGCAAACTAGTCTAAAAGAGTCAAATTGTTTTTGAAAAGGATTTTCCAAAGGTGACTTGGCACACCGGATTATGCCAAGTGGCAACTCTGAGTTAATTGTAAAACTAATCCTTTTTCGAAACAATTCTTCATTTTGTCACCTTAAATAATAAAAATCCTTTCGAAATTTAAAATCAATCTTTCACGATAAAAAAGGGGTGTGACAACATTCAAAACAAAAAAATTGCTTTTAAAGTCCTTACACTTAACCATTTTCAACCAACTAAGTCACCTACCAAACCACATTCAAAACAAA
>NC_061113.1:252056042-252058361 GCF_002878395.1 Capsicum annuum
AAAACAAAACCATATTCAAAACACAAAATCCACTTTAACGTCCCTACACTTAACCATTTTCAACCAACTAAGTCACCTACCAAACCACATTCAAAACAAATAAATCCACTTTAAAGCCGTCACACTTAACCATTTTCAACCAACTAAGTCACTTACCAAACCACATTCAAAACAAAAAATCCCCTTTAAAGTCCTCACACTAAACTATTTTCAACCAACTAAGTCACCTACCAAACCACATTCAAAACAAAAAAATCCCTTTTAAAGTCCCTACACTAAACCATTTTCAACCAACTAAGTATCAAAACAAAACCACATTCAAAATAAAAAAATCTCCTTTAAAGTCCCTATACTTAACCATTTTCAACCAACTAAAGTATCAAATCAAAACCACATTCAAAACAAAAAATTTTCTTTAAAGTCCCTACACTTAACCATTTTTAACCAACTAAGTATCAAAACAAAACCACATTCAAAACACAAAATCCACTTTAAAGTCCCTACACTTAACCATTTTCAACCAACTAAGTATCGAAACAAAACCATATTCAAAACACAAAATCCACTTTAACGTCCCTACACTTAACCATTTTCAACCAACTAAGTCACCTACCAAACCACATTCAAAACAAAAAAATCCCCTTTAAAGTCCTCACACTTAACTATTTTCAAGTGACTAAGTCACCAACCAAACCACATTCAAAATAAAAAATCCTCTTTAAAGTCCCTACACTTAACCATTTTCAAGTAACTAAGTCACCAACCAAACCACATTCAAAACGTAAAATCTCCTTTAAAGTCCCTACCCTTAACCATTTTCAAGTGACTAAGTCACCAACCAAACCACATTCAAAATAAAAAATCCCCTTCAAAGTCCCTACACTTAAGCATTTTCAAGCAACTAAGTCACCAACCAAACCACATTCAATACACAAAATCCCTTTTAAAGTCCCTACAATTAACCATTTTCAACCAACTAAGTCACCAACCAAACCACATTCAAAACAAAAAATCTCCTTTAAAGTCCCTACACTTAACCATTTTCAAATAACTAAGTCACCAACCAAACCACATTCAAAATAAAAAATCCTCTTTAAAGTCCCTATACTTAACCATTTTCAAGTGACTAAGTCAACAACCAAACCACATTCAAAACAAAAAATCCCCTTTAAAGTCCCTACACTTAAGCATTTTCAAGCAACTAAGTCATCGAATTTGGAATCTGTCGAATAGTAAAATTATTACAAAGAATAATCTTTCGCTTAAATTATTACAATAATTTATAAAGGAATAGGAATAAGATTTCTCCCAAAAAAATTAAATAATTAATGAGTAAAATGGATAAATAAGTGTCAAGACTAACCAAAATTTAGGTAATTCAAAATCAAATTAATGTAGTAACAAGCCTGAAATTAGCTAAATTCAATCTCAAATTCCAAAAATTAGCTAAAATCTAGCTAAATAAAATAAATATCCAAACCCTGGAACTCAAACCACAACCAATTTAGTTAATAATTGTTAGCTTGCCCAAAATTGAACAACCCAATATTTGAATTGAACAACCAATCTAGCTAATTGTTACCTGTTATTCAAAATTTAAGAAAATCAAACAAGGTACTAACTTCAACTACCGCAAATTCCAATAACAAGTTTAAAGTTAGAGCACTTAAGGAGAAACAACAGAGGAAGAAGTTAAATCTGCTGAAGGTAATTTGGTCTACAGAATATTCACAAAATCACAAATTCACGTTACTTGAAGGTAATTACAAGTAAATCTACTTACAACAATCAAATGGGTGACTGAGACAGTGGTTGTTGTTGCCCTCGGTGATTGAGACAGTGGTTGAAACGGCGGTTGTGGCTGAGACAGTGAGCTATATTCGATGGGTGTGTTGTTGTTGTACGTTGTTGTGAGCTGAGGGTGAGGGTGGGTAGTTGTGAGGGGGGTACCCTGATTAGGGGAATTAGAAAGGCAATTTGGAATTGGGCTGGGTTGGGTCGAGTCGAATAAATAATTGGGTATTATATTTTTTTAAAATAGTACGAAAACCGATCACATGTGGTAGGTTTTCAAAAATAATTACAGAAAATCGACCACATGTGGTCGGTTTTCTGAGAATATTTTGAAAACCGACCACTTCGTAATATATAAAAAAAATATTTTTTAACAAATTAAATTTTTAATAAATTATTTAATATTTATAACAACATTCAATTAATTTAATACAATTCATATATATATAAATACATAGTACATACACTGTGTATGGGACCGGGATAACATGCATCCAATTAATTTAATAAAATTCGTATATATAT
>NC_061113.1:252058461-252070023 GCF_002878395.1 Capsicum annuum
ATATATCACATACGTACACAAGTATATTATTCAATAATATAATGCGATGCATTTCTTATACATACGCAGATTAGTGATCAATTAATTAATTTGATTAGTTTAATATACTAGGTTTTGACTACATCGTTCATCAATCGATCACTATATGATATATATATATATATATATATATATATATATATATATAAAGATATTTATATATATGACCTCCTGAATGCGTGTATATATATCACATCCACAAGTATATTACCTTATAATAGAACACGTTCATTATATTCTGATGAATTATCGGTTATATATTACATTATTATGACTGAAATAGTAACATAATATCATTATCTCAATGGTATGATATATATACACATGTATTCATTATACAAATTAAAGATTATGCATGTTTGACATCATTTAACGTATATACGAAGGAAAATATTTATTTTATATATTGAAACATAAGTAAAAGAAAAAGATTATATTTAATGTAATTTGTTTATTTTATTTGATATATTTCTAAGTGTAATTTTTTAAAAAAAATTAAGGATGATTGATTTTTATTATTATTATACTGATTATCGACTACGTGTGATCAATGTAATTTCAAAAAGTTATATATATATTACATTATATATATAATTATTTTTAATGAAACTAACATATATATATATATATATATATATATATATATATTGATTACATATAAAGATTATGTTTAGAAGCATTTTCTTTTTCTTTTCTTTTTTTTTAAATTAAAAACCGACCACAAGTGGTTGGTTTTTTTTTAAATAAATTTAAAAAGAATTTTTAAAAACCAACCACAAGTGGTCGGTTTTTAAAAATATTTTTCAATTATTTTTTTAAAACCAACCACTAGTGGTCGATTTTGTTATTTTTTTTAATTTTTATTTGTAAAATAAATTATAATTAATATAATAATTATTTTGATTTTTAAAAATATAAAAGCGACCACATGTGGTCGCTTTTAAAAAAATAAAAAAAATAATTAAAAATTGGCCACTTGTGGTCGATTTTTTCGACCACAATCTGTGGTCAGTTTTTTGTGATCGATTTTTTATTTTTTTTAGTAGTGTAGGTGAGCTTGAGAATGTAGTTGAATTTTGTCATTTCAATGAAGTTGAGGAATTGATTGGATTGAGCAAATCAATCAAGGAAAGTTCAGAAGAAGGTGACAAGCCTAAAGAATCTAAACACGATGATAATGGGATTAATATGAAATTGGAGAAGTTGGAAGAAGAGATTCGAAAGATCAAGGAAAAAGAAAAGAATTGGAGACGAATAGCTGAAGGAAGGACTAGAGAAAATACTCACTTCTTTGTTGTATTTTTTTTGTTGTATATTAGTAATAGCTTTAAGCTATTTGGTTGGGAGGCTCTATATGAAAAATGGTTCAATGGGGTTACCGTAGCACTAGGTTGTTGTTGTATGATGTGTTGCAAATTATTGTGTTAAGTAGTACAACTTCTTTTGTATTTGGATTCTCTTATATATATGAAGAAGAGAAAGGTTGTTAGATGAAGTGAATCATGTTTGTTTATTTTTTGTAATGGTGCAGCTTATACTCCTTTTGTGTTTGTTTGAGTATTTATTGTTAAATTGATTGCATTTGAATTATTTAGTAGCCAAAAAATAAGCGCAGGCAATAAATTGCAATTTGAGACTGCAAAATGTCAAAATATTGCAGGCATAACACAATAGAAATGCAGTCACAACTGTTGATATTTCAATAGAAACATTAGCGAAAAAAATGCAGTCACAGCTGCTGATATTTCAACAGAAACATTAGCTAAAAAAATACAGTCACAACTGTTGTTATTTCAACAGAAACATTAGCCAAAAATACAATCACTTCTGCATCATTATTTTCAAAATATGTCAAATTAGTGCAGTCACAGCTGCATAGTTGAAGTCACCACAATTGAACTACTAGCTAAGTTAAAATCATATTGTTTCATTACACACCATCAATACAAATCAGGCTTGTACTGAAAAGTTGTTGAACTTGTTTGGCTTAGATGATTCAGTACAACAACATTTGACCTTGTCCTCATTCTTTTTTGTGCTCTTATGTTTCCAAGTCTTTGTTGGGTCACAACTTTCTTTCCTTTTCATTTCACACCTGAGGTTGATTTGTGATGTCCAAGATTTTCAGTCACTATGGAGGTGTTCATAGGCATTCCAGGCTGACAAAAATAAAAGAGAACAAATTTAACTAAAGACTTGAAAAAAGTTTACTTTAAACTAGACACATATAATCAAGAAATTTTAACATACATTGAGAATTTTAAACCACTCTATGTATGAAGCACCCCCATTCCAACCATCTTAGGTCTTTTATAAGTCGTTCCTCTACCTTTGCTAGCACCAGTGACACCATCTCCTCTTGATGTACTAGCACAACCAACAGCACCAGCTTTTCTACCTCTAACAGCTCCACCAACAACTGCAGCACCAGCTCCTCTACCTCTACCAATAGCACTATCAACAATACAAGTTGCAGTTCCTCTTCTTCAATCAACACCCATAGTCGCAACAGTTGTTGCAGGTGATCCTCTTCATCTACCAGTAACTGTTGTTGCTGTTGCAGCAGCCTACAACACATAAGAAAATATATAATGTGAGTGAAAAATGAAAGAAAATAAAAGAGAATTAAAATATGAGTAAATTACAAGTCAAATGTTACCTTTGTAGATTCTCTTGGTCTTCCTCTTCCTCTACTTGTGTTTGGTGCTGCAGAAGAAGAACCTACACTAGTTCTAGTGGAACTTGAATTCAATGGATAAATCCTTTTATTATGACCATTATTGTGACATGTGCTGCAGGTCATCTCAACACCCCTCTTTGACAACTTTTCAGTCTTGTTTTCATTCTGCTCTTTTTTTCTAGATTTACTGGGTCTACCTGAAAGCTTTCTTATTGTAGGTGGTATAACAGAAAAATTGGTTGACTTGGGACACATTTTCATACCAGTAACAGGCTGAATGAAGTAACTATAAGTCTTGAGGTATGTTTCCTTAGTATACCAATGTGCAACATAGTTAATGGGTTCTAGCCTTCTAAAGTGTAGTGCAACTATGGCATGACAACAAGGTATACCTTTTAACATCCAAGACCTACATGTACAAGTATTATTCCTGAAATTAACTACAAAAATATTTCTCTATCTATCCTTAACTTCAAAATCAAATTCACCATTCCACTCAAGAGTCCACTTCATTGATTTTGATGTGTTATTTTGCAACACTTTTAGTGCCATAGGAGAAATATCAGTTATCCATATTTCAGAAAACTATCTCAACTATCCTATTCTTCTCGTCACCTTAATCCTTATTTTCTCAAGCACTGATATGATAGTCTTGTCTCTTGCCCCTAGTATCCAGGAGTTAAAGCTTTCAGCTATGTGGTTGTCAACACTATCACAGCGATTGTGATATTTGAAGTAAACCTTAGACCGTTTTCTATGTTGTACCACAGAAGATCTTCACAAATTTTATCTCATAACATCTCCATATGATCCAAATTTCTTCTCAATTCTTGCTCATATGTAGATTTGGCACACTTTAAAAAATAATTTCTTCTTTCAATACCTCTTCAATCCTTAGACCAGTTGGCTAGAACATGTCTAGCACACATTCTTTGTTCTGCATTTGGCAGTAAATTTGAAATTGCACTGTCAAGAACCTTGAACAAAATAAAATTTATCAATTGACATTAGTATGAAATAGGTGAAAAATAAAAAATTTAGAAAATAAATAAGAGAAAATAAATGAGGTTACCTTCTGTATATCAATAATAGTAGTCACTTCAAACCCATCTCCCAGCTCAAGATTATTCTTTACAAGTGTAACAAACCATCTCCAAGTGAATTTGTTCTCAACTTCAACCACTGCCTAGGTTAGTGGTAGCATCTGGTTATTCCCATCCTTACAAACAGCCACAAGTAATTGACCCTTACAAACACCTTCCAAAAAACAATCATCAAACCCAATACATCTCCTAGCACCAACTTTGAATTCTCTCTTCAAAGCATCAAAACATATGTAAAATGATTGGAACTGTTTTCTTCCACCTTCAAAAGTTTCTTCACTAAACCTCACTACACATGTGCTACCTGGATTGGTCTTTTAAAGCTCATCCCTATAATTCAAAATTCTTTTGAACTCCTTTACATGATCACCCATTATTTGTTGCAATATAATGTATCTAGCTTTTCTTGCTACATTCCTCTCTATATACACCTCCAAATCATTTTTTACTAACTCTTGAAACTGACAAACTCTAATTTCAGGTTCTGATGTGATTGTGTCCCTGTACCTTTCTGCTAAGTACTTAGAATTCACCAATTTGTTCTTTGTTATGGCATTACACCTGTGGACTGGAATGTACTTCTTAACTTGAAAATCTATAGTCCTAGAATTAGCGCTTGCAAACAACAACCATCTACACACTTTACTCTCACCTTTTTTGGGTCATTCACAAACTTATCTAGCTCTACATGTTCTTGAACAGCATATCTAGTAAGAGCTTTACTAAACTCTCCAACATTTGCAAAACAAAGTCCAAGCTCCCAAACTATTAATTTACAAGTAGGATCAAACAAAATACTCTTATAATTTCTTTTTGCTCTCCTTGCTTTTCCTTCTCTTTTAGCAGGTCGTTCAACCTCAGCATCCCTATAATTATCCTTATTAGAATCTATTTCAAAACTTACCTCATCATCTGAATCAATATATGGCTCATCTCTAGATATCTTGCCCTTTAGACTATTTTTCTTCTTGGATAAAATCTCATCATATCCCACATCAACTTCCTTTTTACCTAAACTAACACCTTTTGCTCTAGGCTTTTTTCTTTTCTCTTTTTGGTTTCATCAGATCTCTTCTTTTTGGCATCCCTCTTTTGTTCCCTCAGAATCCTTACCTCCCCATGAACATCACTACCATACTCATCATCTTCACCTTCATCAAAGAAATTACAATAATCTAATTTTTCACTAACATCAATTTCACTTTCCCATTCTGATGGAATGACTGAGACATCTGCTACGGTAACAAAAGCAGTTTCACCTAAATTCTGATCAATACTAGAAGAAACATCTCCCAAATTCTCACCAGTAGCAAAAATACCATTTACACCACCCAAATCATCACTCCTAGCACCACCACCACCACCACCTAAGTCCTCAACCCTAGCAGCAGCACTATCAGCACCAAAGTCCCCACCAGTAGCAAAAATATCATTGTCACAACCAGCTAAGTTCTCACCCTTAGCAGCACCACCACCAATATCTAAGTCCCCACCAATAGTAGAAACACCACCATCACCTAAGTCATCACCTCTAGCAGCAACACCAATATTACTAAAGTCTGCACTACTAGCAAAAAAATCACTACCACCACCACCTAAGTTCTCTCCCCTAGCAGCACCACCACCATCACCCAAGTCCCCATCAATAGTAGAAACACCACACCACCTAAGTCTTTACCTCTAGCAGCAACACCAACATCACCAAAGTCTCTACCGCTAGCAAAAGAATCACTACTACCCCCACCTAAGTTCTCACACCTAGCAGCAACACCACCATCACCCAAGTCCCCACCAATAGCAGAAACAACACCATCACAACTACCTAAGTCCTTACCAATAGAAGAAACATCATCACCATCACTTAGGTCTTCACTCCTAGCAGTACCACCACTACTCAAGTTTTCAGTAAAAGTAGGTTCATGAGGTATTGCAGCTTCTACAAAGTTCTCTTCAAACCCAAAATTATCACAGTCTCCTAAGTCTTTACTTAACTCTTTATCAAAAGTAGGACAAGATTCTCCTCCCACATGTGGGTCATATTCAATAGATTGGACCACATCAGCCTCATCAACTAAATATGTCAAATATAACTCAACAATATCTCCATTTTTAAGTTGAGGTAAAATGTCCAAAATGTCCCTATCACAGTTACTATTATTAATTTTTTTTGAGGTCTGTGATAAATAATACACGAGGAACAATTATACTCAATTTCCTTCACGATATCAATAAATTCAAAGTAAAAAAGTCTATCTACATCCACATCGAAACAGTCAGTAATAGTACCTCCATGATACTTAATACGGGATTTTTATTGTAATTTGCCTCCATGGTGAAACCCTAATATAACATACACAAAATACATGGTTAATCTGAAGAAAAATAAAAAAAACTATGAGCTTAGAATTTATTCACAATAAAAATCCTAATATTAAAATAAAACAACCCTAATAATCACCTGAATAGTCATTTCGTCATGGAGCAACACAGAAATCATAAAAAATCACAGAAATAACCTAAAGTGAAATCGAGTGAAATAGAGAGGTTTTAGAGAGAGAAAAGTGAAATGGGTTATTATTTAGGTTTTGGGGTATTTGATAAGAGTGGATCGGATTATAAACGAGAATGGGTCGGATTATAACATCAACCAATCAAAGGGCGCATGCTTAATAACACCCAGACTTGACTTGGGTTAGGCTGTTAAGAGATTGGAATAATTCACTTTAAAGATGTTAAGGGAATAAATAAATGAAAGTTAAATTTAAATGCTAAAGTAAGTTGAGAGGGCAAGTTAAGGGAAAAAAAATATTTTTTCTCCCTCTATATATTTGAAAATATTGAGTTTTAGATAACCTGCTAGCTGGTGTTTGGTCCCTTACTTGTAGCTAGTTTTATAATGGGTCCCATGCGCACTTGGTCAGGAACTCAGGATCATCTTTTCTTGATTTTTTTGTTTGAAAAAAAAAAGCTCCACTTATAAAAGAGTGGTTGTTTTTTGTGTGTGAAAAATGTGAGATAAATTTTTTTTTCACTTGATATAATACTGTTTTAATTAGTTGGATCTTATAACTTTTATGTTATTATACATATAAAGTGAAAAAGAAAATAATTATAATAACATTGCATAAATTACGGTCAATTCAACTCATTGAAAATTGAAGAATATAAAGTACACCAACATGGGTTGGGTGCAATGGATGAGGTTGCTCCATCCTTAATCAGAGGTCGAGGGTTCGACCCTGGGTATGGAGAAAACTCTATTGGGAGCACTGCCACCTTAATGGGCCCTGCAACGTGCGATTCGAATTAGTCGGGGCTCCAATGCGGACACCGAATGGGAAACAAAAAAAAAATATAAAGTACATTTTCTTGATAACATTCATGTTTTTTCATGTTTTCCTCTATTAGGCTATTATTTGGTCTCACAAGCATACTAAACTATTCAGTAACTATATTGGTTTTCTGGACAAAATTCTTAATCAAATGAGTAGATTAAACTGTGTAATTTCATTGATTATACTTAATTCAATTGTGATATTATTGCGGTGTTTGAGAAATAGCTAGCGGGAGAAAAGGAGGTTGAAGAAGGAGAGATATGTTAAGATAATTCTGTTGACATTGACATGAAGATTGAAAGATATTTGGGTGATTTTAAAAAAAGAGTTTGATGGAATTATTTCTTTTGAGAATTTGGATAAAAATTGAGATGTATGATAGCTTTTCGCTTTGTTATCAACGTCCTCCTTCCCTTCTATTTCATCCAACAATTCAATGTGTTCCGCTTCACAGTTTTCTTCTCAACAATTCAATAGTATTTTCTTTTATTTTTTCTTGAATTTTTTTTTTTTTTTTAAAAGATTCACTTATAAAAGAATGGTTGTCTTTTGTATGTGAAAAATGTGAAACAATCTTTTTCACCTTATCTGATACTACTTTAATTAGTTGAATCTTATGACTTTTATGTTATTATATATATAAAAGCAAAAAAAGAAAACAATTACAATAATATCGAGTAAATTACAATTGATTTAAATCATTGAAAATCGAAGAATATACATTACATCCTTCTGATTACACCTATGTTTTCCTCTACTAGGTTATTATTTGGTCTCACAAACATATTAAACTATTCAACAATTATATTGACTTTCAGAATAAAATTCTTAATCAAACAAATAGATCAAAATGTGTAATTTCATTGATTACACTCAATCCAATTTCAATTTTATTCTGTTTAAATTGATAAGAAGATTGAACGATATTCAAGTGATTTTAGAAAAGAGTTTGAAGGAATCATTTCTTTTGAAAAATTGAATCAAGAACTGAAATATATGATAATTTTTTCCCTTGTTAGCAACGTCCCCCTTCTATTTCATCCAACAATGTCACACTTTGCTTCTCAACAATTCAATAGTGTTTTCTTTTAGCTTTTCTTATTTTTTTTTTTTTCCAAAAAAAGCTCCACTTTTAAAAGAGTGGTTATTTTTTTTGTGTGAAAAAAGTGAGACAATCTTTTTCACTTTATATGATACTGCTTTAAATGGTAGGATCTTATAACTTTTATGTTATTATATTATACATATAAAAGTGAAAAGGAAAATAATTACAATAATATCACGTATATTGCAGCCGATTCAACTTATTGAAAATCGAAGAATATAAATTACAATCTTTTGATTACACCCATGTTCTCTCATGTTCCCTCTCCTATGTTATTATTTGGTCTCGCAAACATACAAAACTATAACATATCGACTTTATGGATAAAATTCTTAATCAAATAAATAGATTAAACTGTGTCATTTCGTTGATTATACTTGATTCAATTCAATTGTGATATTGTTGTAGTTTTCAAGAAAGAGTATGGTAGTAGAAGAGGAGATTGACGAAGGAGAAATATGTCAAGATTATCTTGTTGACATTGATATGAAGATTGAAAGATATTTCGGTGATTTTAGAAAAGAATTTGAAGGAATTTTTTTTTTTTTTTTTTTGAAATTTTGGACCAAGATTTTGGATCTATGGTAGCTTTGTCCCCCTTCCCTTCTATTCCATCCAACAATTCATAGTGTTACTTCCGATTCACAGTCTTCTTTTCAACAATTCGATTGAGATGGTTCGGGCACGTGATGAGGAGGGGTACGGATGCCCCAGTTCGTATGTGTGAGAATCTTGGTTTGAATGGTTTCAGGCGGGGTAGGGGTAGGCCGAAGAAATACTGGAGAAAGGTGATCATGCGGGACATGGAGCAGTTACAGCTCACTGAGGACACGACCCTAGATAGGAAGATCTGGAGGGCGCGGATTAGGATAGAAGGCTAGTGCCAGTTTGAGTCGTTGGGGTAGGACATTACTTGGTACATGTATTATTCTTGCTAGGACACTTTGTTGTATGCTTTATTACCAATGTGTTTACTATTCTTTGTTTATTATCCCTTGTGGGTGGCATATTTTTGTCTTGACATCTTGTTCCATACTTTATTAAGTATTTGTCTATTATTCCTTGTCTTGAGCCGGGGATCTATCGAAAACAGAGCATTTCTACTTCTTTTGAAGTAGTGGTATGGACTGCGTACATTTATCCTCAGACCCCACTATGTGGGAATACATTGGGTTTGTTGTTGTTGTTGTAATCCAATAGTATTTTATTTTATCTTTTCTTGAAAATCAAAGAAAACGAAACTCCACTTATAAGAGAGTGGTTTTTGTGTGAAAATATGAAGCATCTTTACTATTTCCTCCGCTCCGTTCAGTAATATTTGTCAATTATTGACTTGATATATATGTTAAGAAAAATTAAATAATAAGGATAATTTTGCTACATGCTACACTTTGAATATAATAAATTTTATGCATCAGAAAATGCATTGAGTGAGAAATAGTATTTAATAGCAAGGATAAAATGAATAGAAAATGATAAATTATTAGTTGATTTTGTAAATTGAACAAGTAATAGTAAATATCTATTTTTTAAAGAGAAAATACATCATTTCCCCCCTCATCTTGTCACCAAAACTTACTTTAGCACTTAAACTTAACTTATAATTATTTACCTCCCTTGACAACTTTCAACTGAATTTTTTATCACCCTAATTGCTGACGTGGCAAATTTTTAAAAATCTGCGCGTAAATAGCCTAAAAAATGTGGAAAAAGTGGGATCCACCTTTTAAATTTTATAAATTTTCTTTCTTATATATATATATATATATATATATATATATATATATATATATACTAGAGGAGCATGGCCCGCGTCAGCACGGACCCAACATTAAGATATTTATTTGTCTTTTCAATCTTGATATATTTAAATAATTTTTTTTAATAAAAGAATTACATATGTTTTCTAGGATTCATCCGGAATCTAGCATGAGTTCAACATATGTTATTTTAATACGTATTTAGATAATTTAAGTTGTTAACTATTTTAATTTATAATATTTTTTTAATGTAATTTTCAAATTAAATAATATCAGAGACACTAATATAATTTCAAGAGTCGACCAAATATTTTATATCTTTTAAATTTTTTAAGTTGTTAATTATTTTGATTTCTAGTATTTTTCATGTAATTTTTTTTGAAATATATAACATATTAAATTTTGTCGACGACAACCAATTATATTTTTTAAATAATTTAAATTTTTGATCATTGTGATTTATAATATTTTTCTATCTCAACTTATGTGGCACAATGTTTAAATGATCATAATGATTAATTAGGGGTGATATAGTAAAAACAGGACTGAAGCAGCTGAAGTAGAAATCAGTCAATTTTTTTTAAAAAAACTATTAATTGTTATTATTTACAGTACTTTTTATTTCATTTTCAAATAATATATGTTGCTTTATATCTTCTTCTGCCCCATCTCAATTTATGTGGCACTAATATAATTTTGATAGTTAATCAAATATTTTATGTTTACATATCATTTTGTTATTCTTCTTTTTCTAATACATAAATGACTTATAATAAGGAATGATATAGTAAAATCATCGTTCGAAAGACTACAATTTAATTTAAAATATTAAGAGTTAATTTCATATTTTATGTCTATTTTATTTTTCATTAAATATTATTTATTTTCTTAATACCTAGATGACTCATAATAATTAATTAAGAGAGATTAATTATGTTATTACTATAAGTATTAATATAATTTTATCATATCCAAAAGTAATCATCGATAATTCACCGGAATAGTATATTAATTAAATACGGGATACTATATTTGCATATACAAAATATTATATTATTAAACATTATTGGATAGTGCATTATATTTATCTTTCACAATAGTAAAATTTTACTATATATTTTTTTTATTTCTTTTTAACTTGATACATATTGACCCAACACAAATTCTAAGAAAATATTCATTAGAAATTTATTTTATTAAATTAAATTTATTAATTTTGTAATTTAAAAATTTCAAGTTAAGTTTAAATATTAGTATTTCGATATAAGGAAAAAGTAATTTTAAAATTTAAATTTACTAAAATAAATAAATAAATAAAAATATTATTTTTTATATAAAAATCAATTAAAATAATAAAATTGATTTACTTTAAATATTTAGTTGCAATTAATTAAGATAATTTTTTATTTTGTCATAATTTATGTTGCATCGATAAAATTTTGAGAGTTGAATAGAACTTTAATCTATTTTTAAAAAAGTATTTTAACTTGTTAATTATTGTGATTTATAATAATTTTTACGTAAATATCAAATAATATAT
>NC_061113.1:252070123-252081909 GCF_002878395.1 Capsicum annuum
GTCAATTAAAATAATAAAATTGATTTACTTAAATATTTAGTTGCAATTAATTAAGATAATTTTTTATTTTGTCATAATTTATGTTGCATCGATAAAATTTTGAGAGTTGAATAGAACTTTAATCTATTTTTAAAAAAGTATTTTAACTTGTTAATTATTGTGATTTATAATAATTTTTACGTAAATATCAAATAATATATATACTCCTTGTGCCCCAATTTATGTGGCTTCGATACAATTTTGAGAGTCAACTAAAATTTTTATATATCTTTTAAATATTTTAAGTTGTTAATTAGTATGATTTGCTGTACTTTTTCTTTTATTTCAATTTATGTGGCATTGCTAAAATAATGAGAATCAATAAATTTTTTATGGGCCATACAAATGAAGCGGGTCAAGCTGAGGCCCACTTTCAAAATTTCGTAGAATTGGAATCACAATGATAAAAAAATCAAGCGATAATTGCGCAGTAAAAAGACACTTGTGAATCTATGAATGTTTCATTAAACGTGAAACAAGTTGAACTGAGGCGATTATCAAGTAAGCGCTCTCACTCACAATTCATAAATATATAAAATATCTTTATCGTCTTTCTTTAATTGTTACTTTAGAAATTCAGAATTAAAATTGATAATTATTTCCAACTATATATTTTAATGAAGTAGAGAAGTTATCTTTAATAATCCCTCCAACAATACTTGTTCATTATACTAAAAATAAATTTTCAACAATACTTGTCCAATTTGAAAAAACAAAGAATAATTTATCTCTTTTTACTCATTTTTTCTTGCTATTAAATACTATTTATCACTAAATATATTTCTCAAGACATCAAATTTATTATATTCTAAGGTTAATATAATAAAATTATTTCTATTATTTAATGTTTCTTAACCTGTATGTCTAGTCAATAATAGACAGCTATTATTAAACGGAGGAAGTAATTCTCAATTCTAATAACACATCTACTAGTAATAAATCGAGAAACTTAAGTTATACCATGTATATATTGTTTTTCTTAATTAGCTTGGAAAGAGCTAAACAATAGGTAAAATAGGATGGAGTAAGTACCTACACGTCATTATTTACGCCAAATAATAGAACTTACTATGTGATTAAATATAGTAGTAAAACTGTATATTAATTAAACATTGAGTACAAATAAATATCGTCAAACACATCGCTAGATTTTTAAACTTGACACGAGCTTTTACTTTGGCACCTAAAGTATATGACTTTTATTTTAAACAACTCAGTTAAAATTTCGCTGTATCACTTTGATATTTTTTTGTTGACGAGGCATAGGATATGTCGTACATGAATTTTAAGCGCGTTTAAAGGGTTTTTTTTGTAAATTTATTTTTTTCTCTTTCTCCTTCCTCACTCTTTCTTTCTAATGCCTTCTCCCATTTATTTTTTCTCTTTTTATCTTTTTCTCATTCTTTCTATCTCCACCTTCCACCACTCTCTATCATTAAACAAAATTTTAATAAATCTTATACTTTTTATTGGGCTACGCTATTGATTTTTTATTTTTTTTTTGTAATTAAATTTATTTTCTAACAATCATTCAACACTAGTACAAAATACATAGTTTGAATTTAAATTAACAAACTTTAAATACTCATTATAACTTGAATTTGAATTTATAAACTCCAAGTACTCATTATAATCATACTATAATTTTAATAAAAAACAAGAATAAAGTTCGAACACCATTACCATCCTTGCACCTCAATTATTGGCATGATTTTCTCTATTTTGTTTGATTTTTGCATTTTTATAATCTAACTAGTGAAGATTTAAGCTGTAAAGGGTGCTATTATTCAGTTTGATATTTTTGAACTTTCATTTTGCAGCTGGGTTTTCTTTATTTTGTTGATTTAGTGTAGATATATTTTTTATTTTGAGTTTGTTCAATCGAATTTGGAACACAAGAAGCTTGGGGTGAGTTTGTTGTGAGTTTTTATCTGAGTTTTGGAACACAAAAAGCTTGGGATCGGACCACAAACTTTTGAAACACAAGAAGCTTGGGGTTGGATCACAGTTTTATCTGAGTTTGTCCAATTGTGTGTGATTTTTTTTTTTTTTTTTTTTGAGTTTGTTTAATCGAATTGAACTCTATTAGTAATCAAGTTTTTGTACGACATGGTTTACCAGGATCTTCTACTCTATGTAATATTAGTACGCCTGTATCTTCTACTATATGTAATATTAGTACTCTAGTCGAAGGCCCTATAGGGTCTATTCCGCAGCTTTGTAATATGTATGAAGCATATTAAGTAATAAATAAAATCTTTTGCTACCAAAAAAAAATAAAAAGAGCACAAAAAAAAGGAGACAGAGATAAAGTTATGGGGTTGAAAAAAATAAAAATGAGTTTTTTAAAAAAACAATAATAAATTTTTACGTGTAGCACATGAATTTCATTTTTTTTTTTTCTATGTAGGAAGCGTTTAGCAACACACAGTTAAATTGACAATAAAAATATAAAAAAATTGTCAAAGTGATATAATAGAATTCCAGTTGAGGTGTTTAAAGTGAACACTATCCACTTTAGATATCAAAGTAAAAATTCTTGTCAAGTTTAAGAATCTGCCAAGCCGATGTGTTTTGCCAATAAATATTTATGACCATCTACTATCAATTCATCAACATATTTCATCATTTCATTTCCTTATATGCCCTTTTAACTTGCTCCATTTTGTAGGAAAAATCAATTAGTTTTGCATTCCGTGAAGACACCATAGAAATTATCTAATTCGAGGAACAAAAAATTCTTCCTTGGCAAAATCACTCGATAAAATGGAATTATTTTACGTTGGGTTAAGCTGTCAGAACTATTTGCCTAGGTTATTTGACTTGTTTTGGGACTTTTTGCACATTTTGGCCATGATTCAGCCAAAATAATTACAAACCATAGTCAAATATATATACTAATCATGTGTAAAATAAGATTTAATTTAGATGTCTAAGTGAAGTTTATTGTTAACGTTAATGATAATATAATGATTGACTTCCAAAATGATTAGATTTGAGAACCAAATTTCTTGAAACAGAAGTACCATGAACATCAATTGATATCACATGGAAGGTTTCCACATCCTTGTAACACCGACAATAAACAATGATATCGATTTCATTTTGACAAAGCACGAGTCCCGTGTTACTTTCACTAAACGAATATCCTTAGGATATTCTTATAACACAAACTATGTGCTTAATAAAAATCTCATCTTGCTATACTATTGCAATTTCGTTAAAGACGAAGAATAATTCACTATATTTTAAAATGTAGTACAGAAAAATAAAACCAATTTCCCATTGTCAGTAAAATTTGTGGGGACCAGGGAATCAAGCAAGTCATGAATAGGCGTAATGGTAATGCACTACTCAAATCAACATAATTAGTACGTGTCATATTTGCTACTCCTTTCGTTTCATTTTATTTGTCGCCATTTGATCGAATACAGAGTTTAAAAAAAAAAAGGAAGACTTGGTAAAGTTTATCAAATTATCCTTTATTCAAAAATATGCCAATATCTTTTTTTAATTAAGTGGGATTAATAAAAATAAAAGGGTAATTGCGTCTTTAAAAAAATATCTAATAAAGAAAGGTGACACTTATTTTGGATCGGACTAAAAAGAAAATTTATCGCTATTTTTTATATTATTAATATCTGTATAACATTAACTAGCAACCAATCAACTTCAATGCTTATCTTGTGATATCCATATGTCAGGACATTATTAACAACTCAGCTTCCTAGCTCTTTCCGCCACACCACAATTTGTCTTTCTTCCCTTATAAAAAGTCTTTGTTTCTGCTTCAGTTTTCACATAGTCAAACTAGGTTGTCTTCCTGGTGGAGAATGTGAGTTTAGCAGATCTGAAAAGGGAGATGAATTTATCGAAAATCTATGGGAATTGGTGGGTTGGAAAGCTTTTTATGTCATGGCATGGAATATATGAAAACTTTCCAATTCCACCCATTCCTATGGGTTCTCGTTATTCTCTCCCTTTTCTCTTGCTTTGATTGTTGTTATCCCTTACAGATCATCAACTTTGAAAGGGAAATGGTAAGTCTGGTCCACTAACTGTGAAGTTCCAAAATACTTAACTACTATATATTTCTACATCTCCATGGTATTATTGTCTTCGATTAAGATCTTAACTGTCCGATCCTGAAATTTAAAAGTAAATGCACGAAGAAGTTGAAGAGATTAATAACATCTAGTATATATAAAATAATAATGATTTTAGCTATGTATATACGGTATATTATAACTTTCTGATCCCTTGCCCTACTGGATGCAGCTAATATAACTCAGGCATATGCTGATACAGTCATTTTCTCTCCTGATTGCGATGACGACGTTTTTGTGATGGAAACCTCTCAAGCAAACATAGATCTAAAATGAACATCGTTATCTCATAAATTGATTTTCGTGAATTTTAAGGCCTGTCCAGCAAACACCAAGTTGGTTATTTATGAAAAATGGACCATTTTGCAAGCTAATTGAGTGTGTGAGAGTAATTTCATTGAGTTTCACCTAAATGCCCGAAAAGATCACTATCAATATTAAAAAGGACGAATCCTCCTAATACAGGTTGGTTTCTACAGGGTGTTACTGGTCGTCCTATTGCAGGGCATGAAAGTAGCAAAAAGAAGAAAAAAATCTGCAAAATAAAAGATTATGAGGATTCTTTCAGTCTGCATTTTTGAATAACAAATCTTGAAAGCAGCCAAAAGGATACAAATGGTGATTCACAAGACCCAATAGGAAGAAGATGAAACGTGGAATCTATCAACACAAAATGTTAGTACTTCGGTTGGCCCTTATTTTGTTGAAAATGTAACCATTGGCTTATAATATTTCTGTTTGAATGCCATTGCACCATTTTTTGTTTCGTCACCCAACATGGGATGATTCGCCTTAAACATAAAAAGTTGTATAACTTTTTATATCCATTTATTATATATTTATTTTCAAGAATATATTTATTTTTAAGTTGAAAATGGTATGTGGAAAATTTAAAGTTGGTGTTCGGATACAAGTATAAATTTGGAATGTTTTTAATTTTTCGTAAGTGATTTGGAGTGAAAATAATCAAAATGGGTTTTACGGAGGTTTTCAAATTTAAAATATTGATAGAATTCTATATAAAAACAATTGTTTGAAATAAAATCTCACAAAAAAAAAAGTAAAAATTATCCAAGGCCAAGCGGGCACTAATAATCATTCAGTTGAGTGTGTTTGTTTTTAGGTTTAAATTTTGACGTCAATCGTGAAGTGTATTTTTTCAAAAAAATTATACTCCTACTTAACGAGTATAAATAAATTTGAATGTTTAAGTTTTATAATAAAAAAATTATACTATTCAAGATACTATATATGCATTGGTGTCACGAAATTTGAGAACGGAGCTTAATTCCAATTCTGAGATCTTCAAGCGTGACCCTACACTATCGTGACATTTGAAAATTGAATAGAAATATTGCATCAACTTCCTCTAACATTATCTTATACCTATTCAAATTATGAGTTGAGACTTGGGATAGTTCTCTTCATGTCTCAATTTATGTCACACATTTCAATTTTAATATATAGCATAAGAATGTCATGTATCTATAATTGAAAATAATTTAACTTCAAATTTCCCTCTTACACTTAATGAAATGAGTCATAGTGAAATAAATAGTTAAGAAAAGTTTTAAAGACTAAAAATTTAAAATTTTTCCGTAAATTTGTGTCAAGTCAAATGTCATATAAATTGAGATCTACTAAATATATAATCTGATGGTTTGCTCTGTAGAATCGAATTAACAACTTATTAGGAAGGATTATTTGACTAACTTTGATGCTCTTTAAGCATGTTTGAAGTGTTATAAATTGCTTAATCTCCTTATTCTTAGCTCTTCAATGCTGATCTCTTGGAGTTGTTCGAGTGAAATGCCACTTGAATTCTATTTTGAGTTGTAGGAGTTTATTGGTCAAACCCATCGATAGCCCCTCAAACTTGTCCCTAAAATACACTTAGGTCCCTAAACTTATGCTTGTACCTATTAAACCCCTAAACCCCTCAATTTGGTTCCAATTGGGCATTTTTTTCTCTATTAGCAAAAAGGTCAAAGTGTGTGTTGCACACACGCGACGATGTAGCAAAATGAGCTAATTGGAAGCTGACATGTGGCATTGTAGGTTCAATAATTATTAAAAATTAATAATAATTTTTATTTTTTTTAAAAAAATATATAAAAATGGCATTGATGAAATTATTAAAAATGATTCAAAATTATTTAAAAAATAAAAATAAATAACAGATTATTTTTAAAAAATTATAAATTTTTTTTTAAAAATAAAATAAATTATTAAAAAATTATTTTTTTAAAAAAATTAATAATTAAAAAAATTTTAAAAAATGAAAATAAAAAATGGCATTGAGAATATAAATTATGAATTTTTTTTATAAAATTATTTAAAAAATAAAAATAAAAAACTGATTATTTAAAAAAATTATAAAATTTTTTAAAAATAAAATAAATTATCAAAAAATTATTTAAAAAATTAATTATTAAAAAAAATTATAAAACATTTTAAAATGAAAATAAAAAATGGCATTGAGGATCCAAATTATGAAAAAATAATTATAAAATTATTTAAAAAATAAAAATAAAAAACTAATTATTAAAAAGAAATTATAATTTTTTTAAAAACGAAATAAATCATTAAAAACTTATTTAAAAAAATTAATTATTAAAAAATTTATAAAAAATTTTAAAATGAAAATAATAAATGGCATTGGGGATCCAAATTATGAAAAAATAATTATAAAATGATTTGAAAAATAAAAATAAAAAACTAATTATTTAAATAAAAATTATAAAATTTTTTAGAAAATGAAATAAATTATTAAAAAATTATTTTTTAAAAAATAATTATTAAAAAAATTATAAAGTTTTTTAAAAATGAAAATAAAAAATGGCATTGAGGATATAAATTATGAAAAAATAATTATAAAATTATTTAATAATAAAAAAATAAAAAACTGATTATTTAAAAAAAATACAATTTCATTTTAAAAATGAAATAAATTATTAAAAAATTATTTAAAAAATTCAAAATTAATTATTTAAAAAATTATAAAACTTTTTAAAATGAAAATAAAAAATGGCATTGAGGATCCAAATTATGAAAAAATAATTATAAAATTATTTAAAAAATAAAAAACTAATTATTAAAAAGAAATTATAAATTTTTTAAAAAGATGAAAATAATAATAGATTTTTTTAAAATTCAGTTTTATTAAAAATAAAATAAAATTGGGGTCCTCTAATGCTTTTTGGGGCCTTTAGTGTTTTAAAAAAAAGAAAATTTGTTATTAAAAATTTTTTGGGGCCCTCAATGCTACTTGACAACTTTTTATTCGTAAATTAATAAAAAAAATGCTCGTCACGCGTCTCCCACGATGGCACTGCACGCGCAGTGCCACATAGGCAAAAAATGTCTAATTGGAACAAAATTCAGGGGTTTAGGGGTTTGATAGGAACATGCCTTAATTTAGAAATCTAAGTAAATTTTCGCAATAAGTTTGATTGTCTATCGATGGGTTTGACCGAGTTTATTCTACTGATGAGATTTCCTTTACGAGACCTTTTCTAAAGGAGAAAAAAAGGCACCAACTTGTCCTGCTTCATTGAACAATGTAAAGAACACTACTAATCCTCCTTTTCAATATACTGTATTTGTTTGGTTTTGATTTGACAAAGAGTTTATCAAAATAAAGTATTGACTTTTAAATTTCGTGATTTTAAACTAAAGATAGATAGAATGTATCAAAATATCTTTTAATCTCGTGATCTCATATGAAAAGTTGATATTAAAGAATTGATGAAAACGGAAACATATTTTTCTGAAATGAACTAAACAGAGTAGCTAGTTTCCTGGCAAGGCAAAATCGACTCCTTTATAGTTGTTTGACAATTGCATGTAGAATCATAGAAACTGTAAGTGAAATATTTATTTCAAAAGAATTTTTAATTTTACTTGGAGAGAAAGAAAAGAAAAAAAAGGGAAAGAAAAAGAAAATTATTTTGCCACCTCTGCTTCCATCGCCCCAACAAAGTGCTATAAATAGCATGTCTTTCCTTTTGCAAAATAATCAACCCAATAGCACATACTAAATTCTTTTCCTTTTCATTAGTTACAATTCATATTAGTTTATTATTGTTTTTGCTTTAATATTTTTAACTTGTTGGTATTTGTATTAATAATTTTGTTGATTTCTGTACCCTTTGATTAATTAGGGAAGACTTATTTAACTCTGAATATCTTTTAATTAATCAGGGAAGTGCTTGTTTAATACACACTGCTGAAATAGTTTTTAGGACAGTGCATAATACGACTCAATAATAATTAATATATTAACTGGTTAAGAAGCAGTTAGATTACTGTTATAGTTGCCATATTGATTACAGTATTATCACTAAGGTAACAATAATATTATACACTGTTATTTTATTGTATTGTTAATATTATTAATATAATATTTTGTCAACAGTTAAATAATATTGTTGTTATTATTATTATTTTTCCGTTGTTGTTATTATTATTCTTCCATTGTTTCCCAACAATGTAAGAAACTATGGCATATAATTTTGATCCTAAGACCGTTGATAATACTGATGTTGGTGTTGCTCTTACTGCTTCCATTCCAGTCAGTTTGTCAAAAGATTATGGTACTGCAGAATACAGGTATAAAAATAAACTTAATGTTAATAATAGAATCTTCATAGAAAATGCATCTCAATGCAATAGAATATGTGAAAGAAATGACAATCCCGCTAAGTCAAAAATAAATTTGACTGAAACGGATGATATAATTACTGCGATCATTTCAGAAATGAATATTGAGACCAATGTGAGAAATTGGGTGGTAGACTCTGGTGCTACCAGACACATTTTTATAAATAAAAATAATTTTGTATCATACACCCAAGTTAAGAAAGAAGAAGAAATTGTTTATCTTGGGACCTCGAGAGCTATTCAAGTTCTTGAAAAAGGCAAAGTTCTTCTCAAACTCACATCTGATAAAAAACTTGGCATTGAGTAATGTGCTGCATGTTCCTAATATCAGAATTAATTTGATTTCTGTGGCATTATTAGGAAAAGCTGGAATAAAGGTTATATTTGAAAATAATGAGGTCATATTAACTAAATATGACATTCTTATTGGAAATGAACGTTGTAAGCATGGACTTTATGTACTTAATATTATCAATGATAGTGCATCAATTTCTTCTTATATGATTGAGTCTATTTCTTTATGGCATGCTAGATTAGGACATGTTAATATTAAATATATAAAGAATATGCAATCACTTGGTTTAATATCTGGTTTGGATTCAAGTAATTTCGATAAATGTAAAATATGTGCTCAAGCTAAAATTACTAAAAGGTCATGTTTTTCAGTTAATAGAGAAACTAAATTGTTGTCTTTGATCCACACTAATTTTGGTGATTTAAAACAAATTATGACTAGAGGTGGTAAAAGATATTATATGACCTTTATTGATGATTTCTCTAGATTTACTAAGTTGTATTTGCTTAGAAATAAAGATGATGCATTTGATGCTTTTGTGTCTTATAAATATGAAGTTGAAAATCAACGAAGTAGAAAAATCAAGAGAATTAGATCTAATACAGGTGGAGAATACGTATCTTTAAATGCTTTTTGTGAAAAAGAAGGTATTATTGTCACGACCTAACTTTTTAGGTCATGATGGCGCCTACCATAACCCACCAGTAGGCAAGCCAACCTGTAGTCCGAAACGGCTAGTAACAGACTACTCAATAATATAAGGAAAAGAATGCGGAATATATGAGATAAAGATCAATACATAGATGAATCCCAAAACCTGGTGGTATCAGTACAAGAGCTTCTAAACATAATAAGAGTACAAAAGTTATATATCAAGGAGAAATACACTGATTCAACTTACCTCTGAATACAACTTAGAGGCTAGTCTTATACATAAGAGAGAGATAAATAATACTCCGAACGTCAGGAGCTCACTCTAAGTCTTCGAATCAGGGCTACTCCACATGATGCACACATTAATGACAATAACTCGTACTATGATCTGCAGGCTGCGGAGGTGTAGTATGAGTACCAAATGAATGGTACTCAGTAGGCAACTGCCAACTGAGCTCCAAAGATAAAGTAGATATATACAACGTATAAACAGAATGGAAACTACAACCTGTCACACCCTCTGTTTTTCACCGCGTCCGACCCCGCTAGGGAGTTGGTTTTGGAGAAAATGGTTTTTCCGATTAAAGTGACGTTTTGAAAAGGGATTACTTTACTTACAGAGTCGCCAATTGGAATTGAGTTTGGGTGTTCCAAGTCACCTTATTGAATCCCTATTCAAAAGAAAATGACTCTTCAATTTTTATTTTTTCCGTCTGCGAACTAGAAATCTGGGTAAGGAATTCTGTTGACCGAGGGGAAGGTGTTAGGCACCCCTCGAGTCCCGTGGTTTCAGCATGGTCGCTTTAATGACTTACGGCTTAAATTAATTTTTTTTTTTTTTTTAGGATTTATAATATTTGTTAACCTAAAAGTTGTTTGCCTCCCGCCTTTAATTTATTTTGAAATCATTTATTATATTGACGTGTGGCTTACCGATAGTAGTACTTTTCGGCCTCACCACAAATTTTGGCACGTTTCTCGCGCCTTGGAGGCATTTATAAGTCGTTCCTATTTTCCTAATCTGAATATGCACCTAATGGGCTTAAAACCTCCCCAACCCAATTCAATTGGCTTCAGATGGTAAATTAATTTAATTATGACGAATGGTCGGTAGCAGGGCTTTCCAACTTCATCGTCAATTTTTGCTTGTACATAGAATTTTAAATTTCTTGAGGTTAAGAACCGAACCCATTTTTACGGCATATGACTTATCTTACTTACTTCTCACTAATGATTTTTAATTTTTTTTTTTCAATTATAATGGGGCTTGAATAAAATCGTACTCCGTTCGGGTTTCACTTAGTTTGATATTATAAAGATAATAAGCTAGTTAGTTTTTTTTTTTATTTAGATCCAAAGTATTTTCGGTCTAATTATTCTATTCTAAACCAAATGAATTAGCAATAGAATAATTAAGATTTGAGACTTGAACTTGAAACTTTGGATTGAGTTATTGATATTCTACCAAAGAACAGTTCATAGAATACTTTGGATGCTTGTTCTCCTGATCAGAAGCTGAAAAGATGTCTCTTGGGATATTGGGCCGCTATGGATGCAAAGCTGACTCTAACTATCTTCAAACTGACCATTCTTCTATATTTTAACCGGAGATGAAATTTCGTTCTTGGATAGACCTTTGCTTTGCGGAAAACCTGCAAGCCATCAAAGAAGACGAAACAAACAAACAAAATTTCTGCCCCAATTTATACTAGGAAAATTCCGTGAGTTATTAGAAAAATATAATCTAGTTTAAAAATAAATAAACGAATAGATAGAAATCTAGGCTAGGAGCGCGATAAAATAAGAACCCTATTCTTAATAATACGACCAAGGGAGTTATGCCTAATGGATGCATGAAAAAGAATTAGGATTTTTTGCTTCTGAAAATGTGACTAGGGATTGTCATGCCATATGAAGATATAAAGAAGAAAAATAGGAAGGTTTAATTCCCAAAATGTCAACTAGGGGATGGCGCCCTGTGAAGACGAAACAAGATGTCAACTAGGGGATGGCGCCCTATGAGGACGAAA
>NC_061113.1:252084909-252114861 GCF_002878395.1 Capsicum annuum
AAGTCTCCAGTACTATCCACTCCAAAATATAAATGAAAGAGATAACGATACTAATATTCGTGTGGAGGAAAAGAATTTAAAACCATCAAAATAAAATTTCAAATTTTAAACACAAAGACTGTGACATACCTTTTTCTTTAAACTTTTGGTTACAAAGGTTATATCACAGAACAACCATGAAAAATGGTGAAGGGTTTCAAGACAATACAATGTTTACATCAATTTTTTTTTTTTACTTTAATTTTATGATATTAAAATCTAAACAAACCTCGAATTAATAACATCGAAATTAAAATAGGTTCAATACATGTGAGTTTAAGAAACTTCATAATATTGAATTAAGTTTCATACAATCGTTTAAACTACATAATAAAGGAAGATTAAGGGTTACCTCTTGCGGAAATAATTCTTAAAATAAAGAAGAAGCCGCGAACTCGAAATCACGAACCAAACCTCAAACTCTTTCCCCCTTTTTTTTTTTCAATCCTCTTCTTTCTCTCTTCCTATGTTGTCTACGTCGTAGTTTTTTTTTTCTTTCAAAAAACGTTTTTTCTTCTTTTTTTTGGTTTCAAGGTTGTTTCTTTTTCCTTCGTTTTCAATCTTTTGTTTTCTTTCTGATTTTCTTTCTCCTCTCTTTTTTGTTTGCCGTGTGTGTGTTTTATATATATAGTAGTGTTCATGTGCATGTGTGCATGTAGTGTATTATATATAGGTAGTGTTTGTGTAGTGTATATAGTGTGCAGGTGTGTTTGTGTAGTGTCTCTAGTGTTTGTGTTGTGTGTGTGTGTGGGGGGGGGGGGGGGGTGGGGGGGCGGTGTGTGGGGGGTTGATTAGGGGTGGGAATTGTGGGTGGTTTGGGTAGTTTAGGCTTCTTGATTTTTTTTTTTTATTATTTTTTTTTATTTTTTTATAAAAATAATTAAAAACTAATAAAATATAACATAAGCTAATAACTAATCTTGGGAATATGATTAAGAAAAATTAATATCACACCATTCTTTATTAAAAATTGAAAGAAGAAACAAATATAATTTAGAATTTTTTTTTTCTAAAAATAAACAAATAAAACTAAAAAAATGAAATTTATTTAAAATGTGACTCTATTTTGTAGTCTTTTTTTCAAAATAAATTTAGTAAAAATAGGATAAATTTAGAATATCTAATTTGGACCCTAAAACGAAATTGAACACTAAATGGCAAAAACACTTAGGTTTGGTAAAAAAAATTAGGTGTTTACACAACCAAGAGTCCATAAATCATGTAATAAGTCAATGAGAATAACAAGGGACAACTATCTTATTCATGTCCAAGAGTCTAACATAATAAGACTAAGGAAGTATTAAGTTGAACTATCTTATTCCAGCTACATTCAATATATGCCAAAGCTATACCGTATATCTCAGGCCAATATATAGATAAAGAGCAAAAGAAAGATATATTGTAATATACAAGGCGAAGGAACGACTATACAATATGAACAACGAAGAAAGGGATATCCGATGACTTCATATAGCTATATATATATATAATACATATAAACAGGAGGTCATCTCAAACATAACCTAGATCGTCATGTTCTTATTTTAAGACCTCCTTATAATACTATCAGGATTCAATACTCAGGATTTCTAATCCATATGGCTAGACATAGAATAATCGTGTGTAGTAATGTAATCACAAGATAGCAAAGGCCGAAGACATGCCTCAATCTCAATACCGGATCCATGACCAATCTGCCATAGGCTAGCCATAATAATGATCATAACAATGATAATAACAATATCAATAACATCGTAAATAATCGGCTACTCCGGACAACTAAATACCTAGCCGAGCCTATGCGTACCCCACCACCCCAGACTCGAAAGGTTCAATCAGCATATAACAACACAAGGCATATTCTTCACCCATATCTATGCAACCGTCCCATATCAGCTGATAGACATAGGTGCATACTGATGATAGGTGATGTGCATGCAGGAATGAATGCAAAATATACCATCAATATCACAATGCATCATAACTATCCTCATCAGGACCATCATTATCGTTATCAACCTTCAGACTCACCGGGTATCAATATCATCTCAATAATATCCTCCGAACTCGAACCGGGTATCAATATCATCTCAATAGTATCCTCCGAACTCGAACTGGGTATCAATATTATCACAATATCCTCCATCCCTGTTGGGTACCAATATCATCATGTAATAGTATCCTTCGGACTCGAATCGGGTATCAATATCATCATAATATCCTCTACCCTTGTCGGGTATCAATATTATCTCAATAGTATTCTTCGGACTCGAACCGAATATCAATATCATCATAATATCCTCCGGCTTTGACGGGTATTAATATCATCTCAATAGTATCCTCTGGACTTGAACCGGGTACCAATATCATCATAATATCCTTCGGCCTTACGGGGTATCAATGTATCATCATAACTCTCGATACATAAATATAGGCATATAATAGGTGCACAGACGCAAGCCGATATACTTATGACCGTAAAGATATCTATCTTATCAATACATCCCAATTACTCGTTATTAGCTAACCAACATTTATTATTATTAAATCGCTAGTTCGCTAGTCATCACATAACCTCTATTTATTAGCCTAAACATTATCCTTCACATAATCCTTATTCACGGGATAACAACTAACCACTATTCATTTAATAGTCAACATCCAAATCCAGTCTAGGTTCATCATTAGACCAAAACCGTCATTTATCCACCATTCATTATTATCAACTATTCATCCTATTTTTGTTAATCATTACTAGATAACACATTACTACTTGTCGCCTAACCATCTTTTATTAAATGAAATCATTCATTAAATGACCATCATTAGCTACCATTTCCAACTAAGCAAGATTCATTAACTAATACATTAGCTTCCTAGCCATCAAGTGCAATAGTTAGCTAATAGACAACTAGTTGCCACATAGCTTAACCATCTAACAAGAAGAAAAACCATAAGATCATTTTTCGGCTATAATCACATCATTTATAATGGTAAATAATCATGAACGTACCAAACCTATGCATTCCATCACTAGTATTCAATCAATGGAATAATAAGTATCATACCGCATCTTCCTCCGTCCCATATCGGATAGATGTGTATACAAACATATACATATTCATAAATTGCAATCACATCATTCACAATAATAAACACTTCTTGGATATTTAATCAGTACAATAACACGGCCCTTGGCCCATTAATTTATTCGAAATAATCACAACATCATAATCATGGCCTTAGGACCATATATATATCCGGGACTCATATCAATAATCATATTTATAAACCGTAGCATATCTATAATAATCTCACATATAGGAGGCATCTCAAATCTAGGAGGCATAATATCAACAAGCATATCGCCTCTATTAGACATCTCATATCTATAGGTTATGCATCATGACTAAGAGAAAAATCATCTTTACAGGTTCAATAATCATAACTAAAAGAAAAATCATCTCTATGGGTCAAATATCATAACTAAGAAAAAAATGCATCTCTATAGGCAAAATATCATAATTAAGAGAAAAATGCATCTCTATAGGCCAAATATCATAACAAAGAGAAAAATGCATCTCTATGGACAAAATATCATAATTAAGAGGAAATGCATCTCTATGGGCCAAATATCATAACTAAGAGGAAAATGCATCTCTATAGGCAAAATATTATAATTAAGAGAAAAATGCATCTCTATGGGCCAAATATCATAATAAAGAAAAAAATGCATCTCTATGGATAAAATATCAAAATTAAGAGGAAAATACATCTCTATGGGCCAAATATCATAATGAAGAGAAAAATGTTGCATCTCTAGGGACCAAATATCATAATAAAGAGGAAAATGCATCTTTATGAGTCACTAATCATAATTCGATGAAAATAATCACAATTTATCAATTCACCAAGTAATTCTCATAAATAAGGCTCATTAGTCTCAACTAGGTCTACTATCCGCAACTAAGCCCACAAGGGCTAACACAAATCTTGGTCTAAGTGGGCCGGATGATCCCACTTCTAATCCATAATTTCCATAATTAGGCATACTATGCTCCAAACTAGGCTAAGGTATCTAGTTCATCCTCTAGATGTCAAGCAAGTCATATTAACGCCTAAGATAGTAACTTCGACTAGAAACAAGGGTACTCAAGTCAACTCTACCAAACCTACGGTTTCAAAACTATCACACTAGCTCAATAAGGCTAAATATACAAACCATGCTTCAAATGCTAAAACCATATTCCGAGCATAGCATTATATAATATCCATGCTAAAAATTTACCCAAACTAGGGAGAAGACAATAGGATTCTACAAGGGTATTAAGTAATTCAACCTACGGGTTCAAAACCCTATCTAATCTCCAAACTTATATGTATATTCAATACTAAGTCATTCTATCCAATATAAATCTTAACATTCATGTTCACACGCAATATATATCATACATCATCCATGAAGAAGAGTAGACTGAAGTCTACCTCAAGGCTAAACTGCAAAATCACACTTCAAGCAGCACATGCTCGTCTTTAGTTCACAATCCCCAAAATGCCATCACACTATCAAAAATATAATCTACTCACCAATACGAGTCTAATGATACCCGTATTGCACTATTGTGCTTGGGGTCTAAAAATGATACCAAAACCCACAAGTGGATCCCACATACAGAAATCGCGCTTCCGAGGTCAACCCAATGCTCATCTATCACCAAGGAAGCATAACCCTCAATTGATGGGTGGAAACAAACAAAAATTTGGGGCTAAATCAAGCCCTAAGCTAAATTGGAGTTTTGGGTCAAGAACAATGAAATTCACCAATAAAGTGATGAAATCTTACCTTAATCTGGATGATAATCATGATAAAAGATGTTTACCAAGCTCCCTAGACACTCACAAGACTCAATTTCGAGTTATAATACCCATTGAGGGTTTTAGGTTCTCAAATGTGAAAGAAAAATCCCCAAAATCGCGAGCTTGGGGTCTATTTATAGACCCTCTCGGCGAAGAGACGCGGTATCCTGTGACAGCAAAGTCAAAAACTTATTTTTGACCCTCAGAACTCATTCGGAACCCAAAATATATGATCCAATAATAAAATTTGAGTGTAAATCACAATTCAAATCCATTGGAATCATAAAAAATTTAATACAAGGTCGTTTAGGCAAAAAGTGGGGCCCACATATATAGTTTTAATTTTATGACTTTTCGACTAATAGGTCAAAATGAGCTCGGGTGCATTGGGACCCCAACCAAAGGTCTACCTAGAATAAAATTGATATTTCAAATATGCTGGCTCGGTCAAAATTTTCATTCGAGATCGTTTCGCTGAAATTTTTGTTCGGTGGTCATTTGGAACCAACGAAGACTTTTAAACAGAGAATTGACTCTAAAAAACAAACGAATTGCCCGGTAATCGAACCCTCAGTCCCAGCAAGTCATAAATGACTTGGGGCAACTATGGAGAAGTTCAAACTGTGAAGATAAGTATAGATATAAGAAATGACCTAAAGGGTTATTACAATTATTCATGAAGTAACTCCGCCTTATTCTTCTGAGTCTAATGGTGTAGCTGAGAGAAAAAATAGAACATTGAAAGAAATGATGAATTCTATGCTAATTCGCTCTTGTGCACCTGATAATTTGTGGGGTGAAGTTATTTTATCTGCATGTCATTTACAAAATAAAATTCCTCATAAAAGAACTGGCAAAATCCCTTATGATTGTAGAAAGGTTATAAACCTAATTTGAAATATTTAAAAGTATGGGGTTGCCTTGCTAAAGTTCTTCTTCCTGAACCTAAAAAGAGGAAAATATGTTCTAAAACTGTTGGTTGCATGCTTATTGGATATGCTGAACATAGTGCTGCATACAAATTTCTTGTCTTGAAATGTGATGTACTTAATAATAATACAATAATCGAGACAAAGAATGCTGAATTCTTTGAGCATATTTTTCCACTATATGATAAAATCTCTCATTCACCTGTTGAAAGAGAAAATGAATCTACCTCTAATATTGAGGAATTGGGAAGGAGTATAAGGCCTAGAAAAGAATATTTTCCTTAAGAAAATGATTTTCAAACTTTTCTTGTTGATAATGAACAATCAAATTATTTTGAAGCTATATCTTCTTCTGATGCTAAATTTTGAAAAGAGGCAATTAAAATTGAACTTGATTCAATTACGAAAAATAATACATGGGTTTTAACTGATTTACCTCCTGGTGCAAAACCGATTGGTTGTAAATGGATTTTCTAAAGGAAACTTAATTCAGATGGATCTTTAGATAAATATAAAGCTCGATTAGTAGCTAAAGGATTTTCTTAAAAGCAAAATATTGATTACTTTGATACATTTGTACCAGTAACAAGAATTGCTTTTATTCGAGTATTAATTGTTTTGGCATCAATTCATAATCTTTTTATCCATCAAATGGATTTGAAAACAACTTTATTAAATGGAGATATAGAAGAAGAAATTTATATGGTTCAACCTGAAGGATGTGTAATTTTTGGACAAGAAAATAAAGTGTGTAAATTAATTAAATCTCTTTATGGCCTTAAACAAGCTCCGAAACAGTGGCATGAGAAATTTGATCAAGTCTTAATAAAAAATAGCTTTTCTTCTGTTGAAGTGGATAAATGTGTTTATACAAAAGTGGTAGACAATGATTATGTTATACTTTGTTTATATGTTGATGACATGCTTATATTTGGTACATGTTTAAATATTGTAGAGCGTACCAAATTATTTTTGTCTACTAACTTTGATATGAAAGATCTGGGTGAAGTGAATATGATTTTGGGAATTAAAGTTATAAGGAGTGAAGATGGTATAATGTTGTCACAACAACATTATGTGGAAAGACTTCTAAAGAAGTTTGAATGTTGGGAGGTAACTCCTGTAGCCACTCCTTTTGATGCTAATTCTAAATTAAAAAAGAATAATGGTGACCCAGTTGCTCAGTCTAAGTATGGACAGATCATTGGGAGTCTAATGCATTTAATGAATTTTACTAGGATTGATATAGCCTATGCCATGTGTAGATTTAGTAGATATACTCATAATCCCAATAATGTGCATTGGTCTGCATTAATGCGATTGATGAAATATTTGAAAGGAACCATGAATTGTGGTATCTTTTATAGTGGATTTCCTTCAACTTTAGAAGGTTATTGTGATGCAAAATGGATCTCTGATTTAGATGAGACAAAATCCACTAATGATTATGTATTCACGCTTGGTGGAGGTGCAGTATCATGGAGATTAGCTAAGCAGACGATCATTGCTAGATCAACTATGAAATCAGAGTTTATGGCTCTGGAGTTAGCTGGTACTGAGACAGAATGGCTAAGAAATTTCTTAGCGAATACCCCTTTTAAAAAGAATAATCTGTTGCCTTATAGCCTTTTGAAAAAAGATGATATGTTGCATCATAGCCCTTTGAACAAGGATGATCTGTTGCCTGATATCCCTTTGAAAAAGGACTATCTGTTGTTTAATATCCCCTTGAAAAAGAATGATCTGTTGTCTAATATCCCTTTAAAAAGGGATGATCTGATGCCTCCTATGTATATACACTGTGATTGTCAAGCTGCAATTGCTATTGCGAAGAATACATCTTACAGTTGTAAGAGTAGACATATGAAATTGAGGCATGATGTCATTAAGCAACTACTAAAAGATGGAATAATTTCCATTGATTATATGAAGTCAGAATTGAATTCGGCCGATTCACTGACTAAACTTATGGGAAGAAAATGAATTCTTTAAACCTTAAAAGAGATGGGGTTAAGGTCAATATAATTGTCAATAGAGATGGTAACCCAACCTCTGTGATTGGAGATTTCATGAAGTAGATTCATATGGGTAATAACAAGTCGATATTGACTTTGCGCACTTATAGAGAGTGCTTGAACTGCTACTAAAATGGAGGGATGAGTTATTAACTCTTAATGAATTCATAGTCTTTATGGATGGTGTATTTAACGTAGTGTACACTTGATGAATTCACCTATATGAGAAGTGGAATGAGTCCATTCATATGAAACTTTTGGCCTTAGTCTCTAGAGCTCTCATGAATACCAGGCGTGCGCATGGCCTGTTAGCGCAAAACCGCGTTGAACAATAAAATTTCGATCAAAATGTGATTGATAAGATCTCTGGCTTACAGTAAGAATTATTTGGTTCATAGAAATATTATATTTCACTGGTAATTATGTAAGTTAAATTTTATTGGTCTAAGTTTGATTCATAGTCCAGAAGACACCAAGCCTACTGCATTTTCTCCATGCAAATCCAACAAGTTAAAATATTTTTCTATAAATTCTTTTGAAATAATGTGGGGATTGTAAGTAAAATATTTATTTCAAAAGAATTTTTAGTTTTACTTGGAGAGAAAGAAAATAAAAAAAAAAGAAAATCATTTTGCCGCCTCTGCTTCCACCGCCCCAAGAAAGTGCTATAAATAGCATGTCTTTCCTTTTGCAAAATAATCAACCCAAAATAACACATAGGTGTGTTTGGTATGATGAAAATTGTTTTCTGGAAAATGTTTTTTGATTTTCCCTTGTTTGGTAGTAATGAAATGTTGGGAAAATATTTTTCACATCAACTCATTTTCCTCAATTTGATGGAAAATGACTTCCCTCGTGGGTTAAGGAAGTCATTTTCCAGAAAATGAGAAATGTGACTTATGACCCCCACCCCCCACCCCTCTTCCCCACTCCAACAACGCTCATATTCACATGACTCAAAAAATTCACATTTCTAAAAAATATTCTCTACTCACCAACCAAACACCATAAAATATTTTTCGAAAAATATTTTTCACTCACCAACCAGACATGAGAAAATAAGTAGAAAATCAACTTATTTTCCAGGAAAACATTTTCCATGGAAAATATTTTCCATCATATCAAACACCCCCAAATTCTTTTTCTTTTCTTTAGTTACAATTCATATCACTTTATTATTGTTTTTGCTTTAATATTTTTAACTTGTTGGTAGTTGTATTAATAATTTTGTTGATTCTGGTACCTCTGATTAATTAGGAAAGGCTTATTTAACTCTGAATATCCTCTAGTTAATCAGGAAAATGCGTGTTTAATTCTGGTCATATTGTTGAAATAATTTCTTAGGACAGTCCCTAGCACGACTCAAGTCTAATTAACATATTAACTGGTTAAGAAGCAGTTAAATTACTGTTATAGTTGTCATATTGATTACAGGATTATCACTAAGGTAGCAATAATATTATACACTGTTATTTTATTGTATTGTTAATATTATTAATATAATATTTTGTCAACAGTTAAATTGTTATAAATATACCATATATAGTGAATGTCTACTTTACCATATATTGTGAATACCTACTTTGTCATATATTGTGTATGTTTATTTATGGAGAAGTTACAAAACCCTAGGTTAGTTTTTCCCTATAATAAAGGGGTTTTGCTTCATTGTAATTCATCCCTCAAGAGAAATAAGAATTACTCTCTATTCTCTCTCTACTCTTCTTCTTTGTTCTTTATTATTTTATAACACGTTATCAGCACGAGACTCTGCCACATAAGGTGAGATTATAAATCTGAAGGATTTAAAGGTTAGTAATTCTTTATGTTATCTTTCTTTTGCTACTATTAATATAATTATTATTGGATTTGAAAAAAAATAATTGGTTTGGAACCATTTATATTTTAAATTTATTCCTCAAGAACAATATTATCAAAAAGGATGATAATATGTTGGGTTCAAGTTCCATCGATTCATGCCTAAGACGCCTTTATATGGATCAAATATTGAGTTTGAATCTCAATACACCATATTGATGATATTGTGATGGCTAAGGCAAAATAATGGGTGTTTGATGAAAAGTCATGAAATTTAACCCATTGAATATGCTCCATTCCATGAAGTGAATGTGGTAGCAATATATGATAAGTCTGAAATATGATAACTTCATTCTTGAGGTGTATGTGATAGCAGTGCATAATATGTCTGAAAGAAGACAAGTGATTGAATGCACGAATATACGCGTGGAGGGACAATATGATAATGGTCATCAAAAGTGATGATATTTTCACATGCTTATATGATTATAAGATATGCTAGAGAAAAAAAAATTCTTTTCATCATATGTATGCCTCGATTTGCTTCTGAAGTAGCAAAATCTTGAAAGAGGTTATAAGCTATCATAATTTGATAGGCTTAAGGCACGATTATATTTCATTTTTGGGAAATGAAAAACTTATTAATACAAACGTGCACTTGATTGTGATTGTATCATAACTCACCTCCAAAAGAGGTTGAATAATTTTAAAATCTACTTCTCAAGTAGTAAATTTGAAATTTATTTATGTAATAGTAAATCTGAAATTTACTAAGAAAAAAATACATGTCATGGTAAACTTGGAGTTTACTAGAATAAAAGTTCATAAATTGATATGAACGATTTTGACATCTCGAAGATATGCATGTATTGAAGAACTAAAAGATTCTTCAGGAATTGTTTATGTTGTTTGTTTTCATGATAAGTTGGTTGGACCAACTAATATTGGAATTGGATCCCTTCAAATCTGAAAATTATAAAAGGTGAATAAGGGCCCGTTCATCTATCATGTGATATGTTAAATGATGCATAAATAAGATGATCACATGTACATTTAGTGTCAACCTGCAGTTTGACATTCATAAAGTTTCTTGCTCAATAAAATTGAGTTAAGCATGACTTTCAGATTGTGTAATCAAGATAATTCATCTTGATGATGATGGTTTAGCATTAAATGCCTTCGATAAATATCTAAACCATTGTTAATGAGAACAAAACTTCATGTATTGGTCTGAAATATGATATATTGCAATAACATTTGTATGCATTAGACCAATAAATTATGATTATTTCTTTCCTCTCAATTGGTTCAAGGTCGGGAACCAATTATTTCATTTAATAATTTTGATGTGCGGTATACGATTAATGAGTATACCATAATGCACAAAGATGGATTTCTCAAAGAAGTAGAGGATGTATGTTAGTTTTCCTAACATAAGGGGGAGATTATAAGCGCTATGAAATATGTTAGGAATTATCACCAGATCCTCATCCAAAAGATAATTCAAGTCAAATGCCGAAAGCATCTCATATTTAGCGCAAGTGCTCTTATTTTGTGTTCCTAAAGGACAAAATCTACGCATGCATGAAGCGTGGTAGACTAATCGATTCCAAATGAAATAATACTTTAAAAGGATAAGGAGAAAATAATCATAATAAGAAGGCAATGTGAACTTGAAGAGCCTACGACATAACACTTCATGAAACCTATGAGAGGTTTAAGTACCTTAAATAATGAAGTGATGAGATCTCAAAATGTTATATCACATTGTGAACCGATACAAAATGATATATCATCGATAATATCTTTGATATAATATTGGCTCAATATTGTAAAAGATTACGAGGATTCGAATTCTACGTTTATTTAAGCATGCTGACGTAGAAATATTTAACAAGTGACCTGAAAGGATGCATTTTGGTAAGCGTAAAACTTATTTGATTTGCAGTCCAGACACTTGAAGATGTCACACTTGACATGTTGGATATTGTTACTTAACAAACATCCATATGAAAATCCCTAAAGGATTCAAAATGCCTGAAGCATATAAATTTTCTGAAAAACTTTTTATTATCCTCATAAGATATAATTTGATGATTTGAGTATCATTGAAACTCTTGGAGAGTTTTCAAAAGAAATAGAGTATTTGCTTAAATGAGAAACATGCAAAAATTGAATAAGTATCTATTCCGACCTTAAGAAAAGAATGAGGAACTCCTTGGTTATGAAGTACCATATCTTAGTGCAATTGATGCACTAACGTATCTTGCAAATACTACAAGGCCTGATATAGCCTTTTTTTTAGTTAATTTGTTAGCAAGTTTGCAGTCCCGGTCTTATTGGTCATGTTAATTTTGAGTACTTATCTGACCTACATAAAGCTCGTTCTCAAATAGATTATATGTTCATATGTGGTGGTACTGCAATATCTTGGAGATATACAAAGTAGTCTACCATAGCCACTTCATCGAATCATGCTGAGATAATAACTATTCATGAAGCAAGCTGAGAATGTGTATGGTTGAGGTCCATGATACATTTCATTCGAGAAAAACATGGTGTCACTACAAGAAATCTGATTTCTAGTGGCGACAATTAGTGGCGACTCAAATTGTTGCTGCAAAAACATAACATTTAGTGGAGACATCTATTATCGCTGCAATACATCATATTTTAGTGTCGGATAATTTTTGTCGCCTCTAATAGTGGTCACTATAATAAAAATTTCCGTTCCCGCTAATAATAAAATTTTCGCTCCAATTTTTATAGCGACGACTAATAAAATGTCGTCTCTGAATTAATGTTGTGGTGACAACGTCGCCACTAAAGGTAATTTATTTTATTTTTTAAAAATTTAAGAATAGAAAACTTCTAGTATGCATATACTTTTCAGTCAATTAAAAAAGAAAGAAAATTTCTTTCTTTTTCAGCATCTCGTCAATTAAAAAAGAAAGAAAATTTCTTTCTTTTTCAGCATCTCTCTCTCTTCTGAAGCTCAAGCTAACCTTCATCGTCTTTGCTAACTTTCATCGTTTCTCTTTTGAACCATTTCATCATTTTTCTCAAGAAAGATCTCAAACCCATTGAAGAAATAAAATTTTCTACATGGGTTAGCTGAAATTTTTTTATGTTTGTTGGTTAAAACTTTGCTCAAATCTCAAATTTCTTAAATGGGTTAGGTTAATTTGTTAGATGAAATGCCTAAAAAATTTCCTCTTTACTGAAATAGTATTTTCTAAAGTTATTTCTCAAATTGATTTCTTTGTGTATATGCATTTTTGATTTTCACATGCAATTCTATTAACTCAATTTTTTGCAGGAACTGGATATCTCTTTCCTAGAATTTTTTATTTTTTCTCAAATAAGGTTATCAAATTTTATGCTCCAAGGTATGTGGTCAAAACCCTTTTGGGTATATATGTAATTTTTTAGATTGCATGTGCAATTTCTTTAATCTATTTGAAAATCTGTAGGAACAGAATTTTGTACGGTCGAAGGACGAAGGAATCGAGTTCAAAATTCTTGAGTTAGAGCCGAAGGTATAATTTATGTTTCTCACTAATTCATTTTTTGTATTTTGTTAATTTTCGATTTTAAAAATTGTCAGTGAGTTATCATTATCTTTATTTAGGTAAGCTGAAAGTTCATTTTTGAATTTGTAGACCTTTTGGTATTATTATTGTGATTGCATGTATGTAGATTGGGAATGTTGATTCAACAATTATTGCAGAGAAAAGTTTATTGTTTAATAGGTTACTAGGCTTGCAGTACACGGATGAGGAGGCAAAAACTGGTGTGACAATTAGTGTAGTGAATGAGGATATCAGTGTTGTAGTTAGAGTTACACCGAAAGTCATAGAAGTCCCCAACATGGGATTTGTGTTATCTTTGGCCACCCAATTTCATAGTCTTTGTTATAGACGAGTAATCTTGACTGTACATACAAAGGAGTCAAGATATAATTGCTCCTCTTCTTGCAGTTTGTCTTACAACATCGATATGATTTGCAGCCATGGTACTCTGTTTATTCTCTTATTTTACCCGAGTCTTAAATTCTTTTTTTGTCATCCATGGCGTAATGGTAGCGCATCTAACTCCAGATCAGAAGTTTGTGTTGTGTATTTGATTGACCAGTTACAATGTCTTTGTATGGTTGAAAAATACATATTTTTGGGATAAAATCTGTATTAACTTATCAATGAGGATAATAAGAGACGTGATCTTCACAAGTCACCTTAAAATAAGCTGTGATGATGAATGCTTCTTTCTGGAAAATCTACATTACTGGGTGGAGAAATCTTACTCGTGTCTTGGGGGGAGATCTAGTATAGCATTCATTTGCAAACATTGTCTGCAGCCATGACATGTTGGTTTCTTTCTCTTTCATGTTCGTAAAAAAGCAAAATCTGAGCCTTGAATTTTCGAAGAATGATAAACATGCCTCCTTATTCTATAAGGATGATAGATCCATATTAATAACTTCAAGAATTTCATACATATGACTAAAAAATATTATGGATAAGAAGGCCGATGTTAAATTAGAAAATTAATTAACAGAAGAAAACATAGGTATTGTTGGGAGTTGACTTCACAGGTTGTGCGCTTGGAAGTGAATCTTCCAGACCAAACAGTATTTAATAATATTCTTTAAGAGTTAATTATCGCATTAAGAGTCCTGACGATGTGTTGGCCGTTATACTCTATTTCTCGGAGGCTGCCTTGGCAATGCAACAACAGAACCATATAACAATGGAATGGATAAAAAAGATAGGGCTGTGATGATTTATTGTTATTGAAAATATAGAACCTGGCATTGTCGTTTCAGGCCTGTATCTTGGCGGGGCAACCCGTATTATTGGGTTTGCAGTCATGGCAGTGTCAGAAAACTCATTTCCTGGGTTAATCACTTATCTGAGCCTCAAGTCTTTTTGCTATGACCGAATACATTGACGGCCCCTCAAACTTGCTGATCATTTTTTAGGAGGTCTACAGATCATGACTCTAGGTTTGGTGGAGGGGTAGATAGTTGCCTTTGGTTCTAAGGTTGGAGGCATGATCCCTGAGACTAGAACTTTTATGGCTTCCGGTGCAACTCTAACTACAACACTAATATCCTCATTCATTGCACTATAATTGTCACACTAGTATTGTTTCTCGTCATCCCTGTACTGCTAGCCTAATCACTACTCTAATTTACTCGTACTCTTCAAAATGTTAATGAGTACATGTTTGATTCGTCTTCCCCTGCACCTGCGTATCGAAAACTATAATAATTTAAAATCACACTGTATACTTCATTTTTTAGTTTGTCCAGAACATTACATTTGTGATTAGTTTCTGTTTGTTTGACTATTACTGTATCATATGCTCTGTTGAAGTCATCTTGTATGGTCTGTGAGCTTTACTAAATTATGATGTGTGTTCGGTTAACTAGTTACGGTGTCTTTGTATGGTTGAAAATACTTTTTTGAATAAAATCTGTATTTATTTATCAATGAGGATAAGTCATAAGAAGTGACGAGATCTTCACAAATCACCTGAAAATGGGTTGTCATGAAGAATGCTTCTTTCCGGGCAATCTACATTACCGTATGTAGAAATCTTACTCGTGACATATGACTAAAATATATTACGGAGAAGAATGTCAGTGTTTAATTAGAAAATTAATTAGCAGAAGAAATCATAGTTACTGTTGGGAGTTTACTTCACAGGTTGTGTGCTTGGAAATGAATCTTGCTGACCAAATAGTATTTTAATAATATTCTTTAATAGTTAATTATCACGTTGAGAGTCTTGACGATGTGTTGGCTGTTATAATCTATTTATAAGAGGTTTTATTGGCAAAGCAACAACATAACCATATAACAATAGAATGGAATGAAAATAATAGGGCTGTGATGGTTGATTGTTATTGAGAATATAGAACCTGGCATTTTTGTTTCAGTCCTGTATCTTAGCGGGGCAACCCATTTTATCGGGTTTGCAGTCATGGCAGTGTTAGAATTCATTGCCTGAGTTAATCACTTATTTGAGCCTCAAGTCTTTTTGCTATGACCGAATACATTGACGACCCCTCAAACTTGCTGATCATTTTTTAGGAGGTCTATAGATCATGACTCTAGGTTTGGTGGAGGGGTAGGAAGTTGCCTTTTGTTCAAAGGTTGGAGGCACGATCCCTGAGACTAGAACTTCTATAGCTTCCGGTGTAACTCTAACTACACCACTGGTATCCACAGTCATTGCACTATAATTGTCACACCAGTATTTTTTCTTGTCATCCTTGTACTTCTAGACTAATCACTATACTAAATTGCTCATACTCTTCAAAATGTTAATGAGTGCATGCTTGATTCTTTTTCCCCTGCACCTGCGTATAGGAAACTATAATAATTTAAAATCAAATTGTATACTTTATTTTTTAGTTTGTCCAGAACATTACATTTGTGAGTAGTTTCTATTTGTTATAACTTTATCATATTCTCTGTGGAAATCATCTTGCATGGTCTGTGAGCTTCACTAAATTGTGATGTGTGTTTGGTTGACTAGTTACGGTGTCTTTGTATGGTTGAAAATACTTTTTCTGGATAAAATCTGTATTAAGTAATCAATGAGGATAACAAGTGACATGATCTTCATAAATCACCTTAAAATAGGCTGTGATGATGAATGCTGCTTTCTGGAAAATCTACATAACTGTGTGGAGAAAACTTATTTGTGTCTTGGGGGGGCGACCTGGTATAGCATTCATTTGCAAACCATGTCTGCAGCCATGACATGTTGGTTTCTTTCTCTTTCATGTTCATAAAAAAACTAAATCTAAGCCTTGAATTTTCCAAGAGTGATAAACATGCCTCCTTATTTTCTAAGGATGATAGATCCACATTAATAACTTCAAGAATCTCAGACATATGATTAAAAAATATTATGGAGAAGAAGGCCGATGTTCAATTAGAAAATTAATTAATAGAAGAAAACTATAGGTACTGTTGGGAGTTGACTTCACAGGTTGTGTGCTTGGAAGTAAATCTTGTAGATCAAACAGTAGTTTAATAACATTCTTTAAGAGTAAATTATCATGTTGACAGGCCTAGCGATGTGTTGGCTATTATACTTTATTTCTCAGTTTCTACGATTTTGAACTTTTTTAAGATATTTACAACACACTTCGATCTTGTATTTATTTTAATTGTTGTCATACTTGTATCTTTAATTAATAAATTATTTTTTTAATGATTGAAAAGATAGGAATGGATAAAAGTTGGTTGGATATCTCGAATAGATCTGACCAAAGATATAGAGATGGAGTAGATAACTTTCTTAATTGGGAGTTCAGTCAATCTGGGGTGAGCACTATTATTCGATGTCCTTGTAAGAAGTGTAGGAACACTGTGTTTAAGCTAAGAATTGATGTAAGACTACACTTGTTGAATAAGGGCTTTTGGGATTCTTATAGAGTTTGGGATTATCATGGAGAAGTATTGATTAGCGGTGAAAATTCTAATCCTGCTGGTAGTGATCAAGTAGAAGATGATGAAATTGAACATGATGATGTTATTGGAATGATTCATGATGCTTGTGGACATACAAATGTGGATGGTAATACTAATTCTCGGGAGGGCAATGAAGATCCAAATGTGCATGCAAAAAAGTTTTACACATTGGTAGAAGATGCGCAGACAGAACTTTATCCTGGTTGTACAAAAGTCTCAAAATTGTCTTTTGTTGTTAAATTACTCCACTTGAAGTGCCTTAAACATTGAAGCAAAAAATCGATGGATGAGCTGTTGAACTTTTTAATAGAGGTTCTCCCTAAGGGGTCATTCGTACCCAAGTCTTTCTATGAAGCAAAAAAGGTTCTTTCCGATCTCGGCTTGGGGTACACCAAAGTTGATGCATGTAAGAATGATTGTATATTATATTGGCGTGACTATTTGAATTTCCAATCATGTCCAAAGTGTGGTGAATCTAGGTGGAATTCGGAAGAACATAAAGGTAAGAAAGTTGCTCATAAAGTATTGCGGTATTTTCCAATCAAACCAAGGCTCCAAAGATTGTACATAGCAAAAGAGATGAAAAAAAAAGATGAGGTGGCACAAGGAGGAAAATATTGAAGATGGTGTCATGCGACATCTATCTGACTCAATTGAATGGAAATCTCTCGATGAGCATTATCCTACCTTTTCAACTGAGTTAAGAAATGTTCGATTAGGTTTAGCCAGTGACGGGTTTCAACCTAATGGGAATATGAGTTTCAATTATAGTATTTGGCTGGTCGTGCTAGCTACATATAATTTTCCACCATGGGATTGCATGAAAAGTCCATATTTCATGATGACTCTTCTTATTCCGAGCCCTAAGTGTCCAGACAATGATATTGATGTATACTTACAACCAATGATTGATGAATTGAATGAATTATGGAACGGGGTGGAGACTTATGATGCACACTCAAAATATAATTTTCTTCTGTGTGTTGCTCTCCTGTGGACGATTAATAACTTCCCTGTATATGGTAACCTTTCAGGATGGTCAACCAAAGGCAAACTTGCATGCCCTTGTTGCCACTAAAAACCAGATTTCTTGTAGTGTGTGAAATATGACAATCTACTCACAATTTTATACGGAGATAATGCATCATGCATAGCACATCTTAATGGAGGATTTATCAAAGGAGATAGAACGAAGCACACTTCATCAAAGCTTTTCTATACACACGAGCTACAAAAACAATGGTGATATTAACATGCAACAGATTCGTTCAAGTGACAATGTGGTTGATTTATTCACCAAGTCTCCTTCAATTGCAACTTTCAAGAAGATGGTGCACAAGATCGGAATGCAAAGGTTTAAGGATGTTCTCATTAGGGGGAGTTAATACGCGCTGTACTCTTTTTTCTCTTACGAGGTTTTGTCCCATTGAGTTTTCCTTGTAAGGTTCTAAATGAGGCAACCTATATGCGTATTGTTAGAGATGTGTACTCTTTTTCCTTCACTAGATTTTTTTTCCCACTGGGTTTTTCTAGTAAGGTTTTAACGAGGCACATTATTTATCAATTAGACATTCAAGAGGAAGTGTTATAAATATACCATATATAGTGAATGTCTACTTTACCATATATAGTGAATACCTACTTTACCATATATTGTGTGTGTTTATTTATGGAAAAGTTCCAAACCCCTAAGTTAGTTTTCCCCTATATATAAAGTAGTTTTGCTTCATTGTAATTCATCCCTCAAGAGAAATAAGAATTACTCTCTATTTTCTCTCTACTCTTCTTCTTTGTTCTTTATTATTTTATAACATAAATAATATTGTTGTTATTATTATTATTATTATTATTATTATTTTTCCGTTGTTGTTATTATTATTTTTCCGTTGTTTCCCAACAGAAACAGCCTTCTCTGCAACCTTTTCATTTTCTTTCTTCTAAATTTGTTTGCTCGTTCTACTTCCTATTTGCATTTTAATACAATGAAATAGACATGTGCAATTGCATCTCAAACTGGTTAAATATATTGATGGAAGCTCAACACGAGATATTCTGGTGTGAAGACGGATTCATTTCACGAAATTTAGACTGTTTAGCTCTTCTAAATTCTCGAAAAAATTAAAGTAGTTTCTACTTTTTGTGCTATGTTCTGGTGCAGGCTGCAAGGGAGGTGTTTAGAGCTTCTATTGCATTCATATTTCTAAATTGAGTTTTGTGTACTTGTAATTGCAGCTGCATTTGAGTCATTGGATCGAAACACAAACATAACAATCAAATGGGATGTGATTTCCTGGACCCCTGATGGTTATATGGTAATTATATGTGAACTACTATTATTTAATTAACGGTTTGAGATTTCTGGTTCATGAGTTTTTTGAATTTCAGGCCGTAGTGACAATGAAAAATTTCCAAATGTGTCGTCCAATAAAGAGCCCTGGATGGACTTTAGAATGGACATGGTCAAAGAATGAGGTAATTTTGTCCATGGTTGGAGCACAAACTACTGATCAAGGGAATTGTTCCAAGTTTGGATACAACATTCCACACAGTTGTAAGAGAAATCCTGAGATTGTTGACTTGCTGCCAAATGTACCTTTCAACCAGCAAAGAGCTAAGCCTAGGTTGGCGTTTTGGCATCGTATGGAGAGGACCCTTCTGCTACTCTTTCTGCATTTCAGATAAGCGTAGGCTCAGCTGAGACTACAAACAGAACCGTCCAAGTTCCCAAGAATTTCACTTTGCTTTCTCCAGGGGGTGGCTATATCTGTGGAAAGGCAAAGGCTATTATTGTCCCGCCCACTCGCTTTGTCACGCATGATGGTCGATGAATGACACAGGCTAGAAGTAAGTCTTTCAAGATTTTCAACCGTACATTCAAAGAAAATACTGTTTGATAAGTCTGTCTCAAAAGGCCTGAATCTTTCTGCTCATTATGCAGTGACATGGAGAGTGATTTGCACTTACTATCAATTCTTAGCCTCACAGAATCCAACATGTTGTGTCTCCTTGTCTTCTCTTAATAATGGGAGTATCACCCCCTTGTGGCTGCCAGAACAGTAGCAACTGTGTCAGGTAAGATTTATTTACATTTCCCATAGTTCATATCTTAATTAGTAGTAGTAGTAATACTCTATTATATGAAAGCGCTGATGCGAAAGTACATTAAACAAGTAAAAATTGGCCCTCGTTTAGTTGCAATAAAAACTTTGAAGAGTTCTCGGACGATTTTCCTTAATAGATCTGTTATGAATGGGCCGAAATCAGTTATGGTAAAACAACCCAATATCACATTAAGTGGCTATGTGTGAGATATGGGTTAATAAATAATACATTTTAGGAAGAATAATCTTATGCAAATGGTGATAATTGCTTAGGCAAAGGCTATGCTTCTCATCCCCAATTCTCTCTAATCCTCTCATCCCCTTCTACTACTATTCATGTTCTTTCATATTGTAATTTCTCCATTCTGTATTAATCAAGTTTATTAGTTTCGTTCACTTTGTGTTTCGATTGTTGAGTTGAGAAATCGGGTTCGTTTCATTGGTGCTTTCATCCAGAAGTCTTCAATGGAGGACCCAAAATTTTTAACTCCCTATGATTCAATTAGTGTTAGAAGGGATTCATGGTCAAAGGAGATATGTGAAATTCGTTCCTTATTACATGAGTTAATGGGAAACCCCACAAGGAGTAAACCTACTCCGGTGGAGTTTCCACGGTTCTGTGGAGAGAATCCCGGGTTATGCATCTCTAAGGCTGAAAGCTACTTTGATTTTTATGAAATTGCAGATAACCACAAGTTATCTCTGGCGTCGTCCTATCTCGATGGGGCTACTTTGTCGTGGTACCAATGGCTTTTGCAGAACAAGCAATTGGTTGATTGGGAACATTTTACTGCAAAAGTGTTGCTTCGCTTTCCTAAACTACATCTCGAATCACTGGAAAATCACTTGGCTAATCAGATGCCCTCCATGACTGGGTACTCCAGTCTTTTTGAGGCTGTTTCATGGGGCTTCACTGAGACAGATGTACTTTCTTCATGCCCTACACATGTTTATACACAAGGGAGAAGTAAAAATGACCCAGTTTTGCCTCAGAAATTTGATATGCAATCTGAATGCAAAAGCAAAATGGATGTACACAGTATGTTCGATGAAATGTCTACCAAAGTTTTCACTGAAGAAGTGGAAGAAACGTCTTCTGCTGCTATCCTTATAGGTTATTTGGACAATATTCAATCGACTAGGGTGCTCGACGAATCTGTTCAAAGAGTGTCGATGTTCATGGAGCTGCAATGAATCTCTGTGTATGGGGTCCGGGTATAAGTTCCAAGCTCAAGGCTCTCACTGACAATACATTGAACACGAAGCTACTAATATTGCTGGGCTCTACTAGTACGTTTGACTTTATTGCGAATGCTAATTCTGTGACTCAAGTGTGGGATCCCGGACAACAAAGATATGAGTTGGTAGTGAGGAAATCAAAAGTGGATGATACATACTCTGATGTGAATCGTGTGTTTGATGACAGTTCCCAAGGAGCTACGTCGAGAGAGCTACAACCAATTGCACCTCTACATATTATATGCCTTCCCAAATTATTCCAATTCCTGTAACAATTATTAGCTCAACTCATTTTTGTTCACCAAGCTCCAAAGAGTAATGTATGGTATGCTGCAATAGGAAGTGATTTCTCTTTCCGAAAGAAAATAACTGAGAAGGCTAGTGCATTGAAAATGACAATACAGGGAAAGGAAGCTCCAAAAGCTATTTGTATTGCACGGGTTCAAGGTTGTATCAGGTCCATGGCAGACTTGATTGGGCTGGAGTTGCATAATTTCACTACGCTTGCGGAGCTCAAAGGTTTAGTTGGTGCTCAAGGTGATAAAATAATTGTTTGCCCTCCCACTTTCTCACTGTCATGCTCTGTTTTCGCCAAGGTTAAACAAAACGTAACATTATAGACCCTAAAAGAATTGAAAATTTTTACAGAGTTGCCACCTAGTTTTTAAAGGAAGGAAACATATTTATTTGTCAATGCGTATAGCTAATGTTTTAGTCTGCGAAAATCTATTGAGACTCTAGATAAGAGTTCAAATTATTCCGATGGGAAGGGGTTAGGCACCCTTCAGGATCCACAAACATGGTACCCAGCTAGACTAAACTTATCAATGAGGGAAGAGGTATAAATATTTAAAATAATGTAAAAGTGTATGTGTATTAAGTGTAAAATAATTCTTTTGAAAAAATATAAATGTTTAAAACTATGTAAAAGTATATGTATATTAACTATATAAATAAAATATATTGTTATAAAAACATGTAAAAGATATGTATAAAAATGTATAAATTACACGTGAAAAAGAAAAGTATTTTATGATGTATGAAAAGAAACGTATTTTGATGTGCCATGAAGAGAAAAGGTATTTACAAGTAATATTTTTATTTGATTAAAATTACGAAAAAGTAAAATTTATTTGAGAAGAAAAGACTACATAATTCATGAATCACTTGATTAACTTGATTCTTTTATGTAAATATTAACGGCCTAATTTTTGCCTAAAAACGATAAAATTATGTAAATAAAGAATATCTTCGCCCGGCACCCAAAAAGTAAAGTTTTCACTATCTTTTATCTTTATGTACAATTACAAATAAGAACTAAACTACAAACATAAAGCTCGAGAATTATGTATAAGTGCTTGATAAAATAATAAAATGAACAAATAATTATTAAAGTAAGTGAAATTATGTGCACACATGGACACATAGGTGAATATATAAAAATAGAGTTTTGTTATGAAATGGGCTCGGATTATGTTTTAAACTCGCAATGGCTACGAGGTGGTTGCTCGGCTAATCGGCCGTTCTAAATCGCGTTGCCAAGATACGAATCACAAAACCTTTTGTTTTGTCGTGATATTTTTACGATTTTATCATCACCCGAAATATTTAATTTTTATTACGTATTTGTATTTGTAATGTCCGTCTTTTATTTGGGAAGGCCTCGAAAATCGATGGCGAATTTCTTCATCGGCCATTGTATTGATACTTGATATGAATAAACAAACTTGAGAAAAATAAAGTCCGTCTTTGTAATGGGGTGGCCTCAAGTATCTGGCGGAGAGATAATGTCATTGGCCAAGCATTTATTTTTTATATAAATAAGTAAACTTTGAGAAATAAAAATCCGTCTTTTGTCACGGGGTAGCCTCAAGTATCCGAAGGAGAGATAATGTCATTGACCAAGTATTTATTTTGATATAAAATAGTAATCTTTTGAAAACAAAATCCGTCATTTGTAATGGAGTGACCTCAAGTATCCGACGGATAGATATTTTCATCGGCCAAAGTATTTATTTTTAGTATATGAAAGTGTTTTTGAGAAAAAGAAAAAGATGAACAAATTTTTTCTGATGTCATTGGCCAAGCATTTATTTTTTATATAAATAAGTAAACTTTGAGAAATAAAAATCTGTCTTTTGTCACGGGGTGGCCTCAAGTATCCGAAGGAGAGATAATGTCATTGACCAAGTATTTATTTTGCTATAAAATAGTAATCTTTTGAAAATAAAATCCGTCATTTGTAATGGAGTGGCCTCAACTATCCGGCGGATAGATATTTTCATCGGCCAAAGTATTTATTTTTAGTATATGTAAGTGTTTTTGAGAAAAAGAAAAAGATGAACAAATTTTTTCTGTTTGAGAGAGGCAGAATAAAAATGTGTGTGTGGAAATGTCTTCCCATCACTCCTATTTATAATGAAATTGGGCACCTCTTATTGTCCAATGGATGAAGAGATGTCCCTTCTTTATATAATAGCACATCCTTTGGTCCTTAGTGTATTCATCAAAGTATTTTCATCTTTTTGACCAATGGATAAAACTATTGTCCAAAAAATAGTGTCATTGAGTTGTCATTGTCAGATGTGACTAGACATTATGTGTAGTCATTGTCGTATATGACAAGACATCATTGTGTAGTCATTGTCGGATGTGACAAGACATTATTGCGTGGTTGTTGTCGAATGCGATAAGACATTGAATTATTATACTTTGTAAAATTAATTGATCCTACTTAGCATTTGCGGACCGTAAAAATATACAAAATGCAGGTATTGATTTGTAATTATGAAAAATGTAAAGAATGTTGAAAATATTAAAAAATGTAATTTAATATGAAAAATATAATAAAAGTGTGATGTCATGCCGTGTACGTGTGCAGATAATTGTAAAATGTTAAAAACGATAATGAATTGATAAAATCCTATTATAAGGGGGATTATTAATAAATTATGAAAAGTAAAAATACGACAATAAATTGATAAAAATCCTAAAGTAAGGATGATTATCAATAATTTGTCAACAATTATAAAAAAGATAAAAAAAATTATATTTTGTGCCCTTTAATGCTCAAGAAGCCTGAAGACGTTAATTTTAGGAATGGAGAGAAAAATTTGGGTGTCAACACTCACTGTATGAAGTTGTTGCACTACAAACTTGTCAAAATGATCATGGGAGCTTGTATGTGATTGAAAGTGAGCTTGAGTTGCTGAAAGTAGCTTCAATTGTTGTTGCTTATGTTGTTCCCAAGGCAATACTCTGAGAGTAAAAGCTTTTCTATCTTGGCTAGTTGTGGGAAATTTAAGACTATGATGAGGCTTGTGTGCTATGTAGCCCATCTTGGGGACCATAGACGCATTGAAGAGTGCACCATAGTAGCTCTCTACACACACTCAAGTCTTGAAATATTCAACATTATATTGTCTGTGTGGCTCCACTCGAACCTTGAGGGCAAGGTTCTTATTGGAGAGGGGATTATTGTTATGAATGGGCCGAAATCAGTTATGGTAAAACAACCCAATATCACATTAAGTGGCTATGTGTAGGATACGGGTTAAGAAATAGCACATTTTAGGAAGAATAGTCTTATGCAAATGGTGATAATTGTTTAGACAAAGGCTATGCTTCTCATCCCTAATTCTCTCTAATCCTCTCATCTCCTTCTACTACGATTCATGTTCTTTCATATTGTAATTTCTCCATTCTGTATCAATCAAGTTTATTAGTTTTGTTCATTTTGGGTTCGTTTCAAGATCATAACGAATAAGTGTAATTGCAGGAAGGCACCGAGTGGAATGGGAGTAAATGTGCCAAAGAAAGTAAATAAGCCAGCCAGTGTTGCAATGCACAAAACACATGTGCCCTATCAATGTGCATTGGCCTGTTAAATCAAACTGCAAGAAGTATTGGAGGGTGAAGATCACCATCACAAACTTCAACTACCAATTCAACTATACACAGTGGACACTCGTCATTCAACATCCAAACCTCAACAACGCGACTCAAGTTTCCAGTTTTTCATACAAGCCTCTTATGCCGTACACATCAATTAGTAATACCCTCTATCTCTTTATTAGATCCATAAGAAAAACAGGCATATTCTTGGTTGTTAGACCGCCAAGGCGTTCATCAGGCTAATGATATTCTTACTGATTAGATGATACTGCCTTATTTTATGGGAGAAAGTCATATAATGATGTCCTGATGCAATCTGGACCACAAGGAAATGTCCATTCAGATTTAACGTTTCAGAAGGATGGAAAAACACTTGCACTCAAGAACACTTGGGCTTTCCCTCGGAGGGTCTACTTCAATGGCAATCGCTGTGTGATGCCATCTCCCGAATCTTACCCATTTCTTACAAATTCTGAGTTTTAATACTCCATTTTATATGTAGAAACTTAGGAACAATTACACTGGTTCAAGTGAACTGGTGCACTGCTTCATGAACTGTAGCACTATTTTGCGTGAACAGTAGCACTGTTTACATTTGCGATTCTTCATGAAATGACACACTGTTTCATCGGAAATGGCATGACTGTTCAGAACATACACATTGTTTTGGCGAATGGACATGGTTTTTCAGATAAGATGCAACCTTTGGAATGAACCTTTATCTCTTTTCGGAAGAGGCATATGTTGGCTATAAAAACCTTCTTTCTCCACAGGTTTTGGTACAGAAATTTACAGATTAAAAAAAAAACTTCTTCTTCTGGTCTTAAAAATACTCTAAGTGTAATCATTCAAACCGTGAGTGTGTTAGAAGAATTCGCCTATTTGAGGTACCACTATAGTTCGATTGAAGGCCATTTTATCCTAGGAGTAAGATTCCATAACCTCGGGTACAGTGAGGGGAATTATTCCTTAAGGAAAATCCGTGAATTCGGACGACTTGGCTTTAATTATTTCTATTTCATCTTTACTTTATGAAAAATAAATATACCTCTTGGAAATGTCATTTTGATCTTGTGTTGAGGGTATTTTATACTTCATTGTGTTCTTGTTCATACTTGAACTCGAGTTGAATTTGTTGTTGCAATATACAGATTCTGCATACCCGAATCTATTGTGGAAATAACAATCTTAAGGAATAATCTTTTACAGAATCTGTATTGCTTGTTTTTAGAGATTAAAGATTAGGCTTTCTACTCTGCTTGAATTTAACTAGTAATTGGAAGACATAAAATCTTCATCATAAGTTAAGGTTCACTCGGTTGACGATTCGAAGTAATAAAAACGTCATCATTAACTAGAAACAAGAAGAAGAATTCCAAGTTATTTAACTTTATAAATAGTGTTCTAAAAAATACTAAGTTTTCTGTCTTGTGGTGACAGGAAAAAAATGACAACTGAAAGTAAAATGATGGATGCGACAACGTCTGTGGGGGCAAATAATATTGCCACATCAAGTCTCACAAATGCTCCGTCAACGATGGCATCGGCGGAGAAGCCCAGAAAATTTTCTGGCATTGACTTTAAGCGGTGGCAACAAAAGATGTTCTTTTACCTCACCACTTTATGTCTACAACGGTTCACTAGCGAAGACGTTCCTGAGGTGCCCGAGGGAACCTCGAACAAAGACAGCTTCGTTATTGTAGAAGCTTGAAAACATTTGGATTTCCTTTGCAGGAACTATATTCTGAGTGGTCTCCAAGACGACCTCTATAATGTCTATAGTGGAACCAAGACGTCAAAGTAACTGTGGGGGGCACTTGAATGGAAATATAAAATGGAGGATGTGGGAATTAAGAAATTCCTTGTTGCACGGTTCTTGTACTTCAAAATGATTGATAGTAAATTTGTTGTCTCTCAAGTACAGGAGTTGCAACTCATCATATATGATCTCCTAGCAGGAGGTATTGTTTTTAAAAATACCGTAGTTGAACAAATTAAAAATGGTCTAATACTCACATAAACTGTTTTGTAGGTTTGATTGTGAATGATGCTTTCCAAGTAGCAGCGATAGTTTATAAGCTACCACCTTTGTGGAAAAACTTCAAAAACTACTTAAAGCATAAACGCAAGGAGATGACCGTTGAAGATCTTATTGTCCGACTTCGTATTGAAGAGGACAATAAAGCTGCCAAAAGAAGGTCAAAGGGAAATTCTACAATGAATGGAGCACATATTGTAGAAGATGGCCAAAACAACTCAAAGAAAAGAAAGAAAGTTGAACATAGAAGCAATCAACCCAAGAAAAAGTTCAAGGAAAAATGCTTTAATTGTGGAAAAATTGGCCACAAGTCCACAGATTGTCGAGCCCCGAAGAAAGGCAAGATAAAGGACCAAACGAATATGATTGAGTCCGACAAAGAATATGATGATTTGTGTGCTATGTTCACGGAATGCAACTTGGTGGGGAATCCACGCAAATGGTGGATGGATTCTGGTGCCACATGCTATGTTTGCTAAAAAAAAGAGTTGTTCTTGTCATTTGCTCCAGCTTAAGTAGAAGAAATGCTCTACATGGCCAACTCCGCTACTGCTAAGGTGGAGGAAACAAGAAAAATTTGCTTAAAGATGACTTCCGGCAAGCTCTTGACACTGAACAATGTGTTATATGTTTCAGAGTTGCGTAGAAATTTAATTTCTGTTTCACTCCTAGATAAGAACGGATTCAAATGTGTAACCATTTCTAGAAAAATTGTAATTAGCAAAGGAGAAATGTATGTAAGGAAAGACTATTTGACTGAAGGCCTTTATAAGATGAATGTAATGACTGTTGAAATAAATACAAGTTCAAATTTTTCTTATTTGCTTGAGTCTTAAGATTTATGGCATGAACGTTTAGGCCATGTTAATTACAAAACGTTAAGAAAACTGATTAGCTTAGAAGTTTTGCCAAACTTTGAGTGCAATAAATCTAAGTGTCAAACGTGTGTGGAATCAAAGTATGCAAAGCATCCTTATAAGTCCGTTGAAAGGAATTTCAATCCCTTAGACTTGATACACACAGACATTTGTGATATGAATTCAACACTATCACGTGGTGGAAAAAAGTATTTCATAACTTTTATTGACGATTGCACTAGATATTGTTAAGTCTACTTGCTAAATAGTAGGATAAAGCAATAGATGCATTTAGGCAATATAAAACTGAAGTTGAAAATCAGTTAGACAAAAAGATCAAAATGATAAGAAGTGATAGGGGCGGAGAATATGAATCCCCCTTTGCGCAAATATGTGTAGAGAATGGAATAATCCATCAAATTACGGCCCCGTATTCACCTCAATCTAATGGAATTGCGAAAAGGAAAAACCAAACTTTGAAGGAAATGATGAGGGCCTTACTTATAAGTTCCTATTTATCGCCAAATTTGTGGGGGGAGGCTATCCTTACGGCCAACCGTATACTCAACAGAGTTTCCCATAGTAAGACACAATCAATTTCTTACGAAAAATGAAAAGGAAGGAAACCTAACTTGAAATATTTCAAAGTGTGAGGGTGTCTAGCGAAGGTTAAAGTTCCTATACCTAAAAGGGTTAAGATAGGACCTAAAACGGTGGACTGCGTGTTCATAGGATATGCTAAAAGTAGTAAATCATGTCGATTTTTGGTTCATAAATCTGAACATCTGGATATTAGTGAAAATACGGTAATTGAATCAAATAATGCTGAATTCTTTGAAAATATTTACCCGAATAAAATTAGACATGAATAGTCTAGTGGAGGATCTAAGTGACCTCGAGATGAACCAAGTGAGAATGTACATAATGAAGATAATCCAATACATAGTACACGTCAAAGAACATCAGCTTCGTTTGGGTCGGATTTTGTAACATTTCTCTTAAAAAATGAGCTTCAAACATTTAAAGAAGCGATGTCGTCATCAGACTTATCATTTTGGAAAGAGGCAGTCAATAGTAGATAGATTCAATCTTAAACAACCATACATGGGAATTGGTTGACCTTCCTCCCGGAAATAAACCTTTAGGTTCTAAATGGATCTTCAAAAGGAAAATGAAATAGGATGGTACTATTGACAAATACAAGGCAAGGCTTATAGTAAAAGGCTTCAAACAGAAGGAAGACCTTGATTACTTTAATACATACTCGCCAGTAACAAGGATAACCTCGATTCGAATGTTAATTGCCTTGGCGGCGGTATATGATCTTCAAATCCGTCAAAGGAATGTGAAAACCGCATTCCTAAATGGAGATTTGGAGAAAGAAATTTCTATGGAAAAACTTGAGGGTTTTGTGGTTCCAGGAAAGGAAAATAAGGTGTGTAAACTTATTAAGTCGTTGTATGAACTAAAGCAAGCACCTAAACAATGGCATGCAAAGTTTGACCAAACCATGTTGGCAAACGGATTCAAAATAAATGAATGTGATAAATGTGTCTATATTAAAGACACTCCAAATCACCAAGTCATTGTATGTTTATATGTGGATGATATGTTGATCATCAGTAGAGACATTTATGTCAGAAATGTCTCTACTGATGATCAACATATCATCCAC
>NC_061113.1:252114961-252164061 GCF_002878395.1 Capsicum annuum
CCTAAACAATGGCATGCAAAGTTTGACCAAACCATGTTGGCAAACGGATTCAAAATAAATGAATGTGATAAATGTGTCTATATTAAAGACACTCCAAATCACCAAGTCATTGTATGTTTATATGTGGATGATATGTTGATCATCAGTAGAGACATTTCTGACATAAATGCAACAAAACGAATGCTCGAGAGCAAGTTTGATATGAAGAACCTTGGAGTTGCAAATGTGATCTTAGGTATAAGAATCCACCGAACTCCACAAGGGTTGGCATTGTCACAGTCTCATTATATCAAAAAGGTACTTGACAAGTTCAAGTATATGGAATTCGGTATTGCCAAGACTCCATTGGATGCGAGCTTTGCACTTCGAAAAAATGAAGGTGAAAGTGACTTGCAATTGGAGTACGAAAGAGTATTGGGATGTTTAATGTATATAATAAACTGTACATGACCATACATAGCATGCGCTATAAGTAAATTGAGTCGGTACATGAGTAATCCCTACAAAACTCACTGGATGGCAATGAAAAGAGTTTTGGGGTATCTTAAATACACTCAAAATTATGCTTTGCATTATAATAAATATCCTGCGGTACTTGAAGGATATAGTGACGCAAATTGGATCACCGGATCGAACGAAGTAAAATTCACAAGTGGATATGTATTTACTATCGATGGAGCAGTTTCTTGGAAATCATCCAAATAGACTTGTATCGCTCGCTCTATAATGGAATCTGAATTTATCGCATTAGATAAAGCAGGTGAAGAAGCAGAATAGCTCCAAAATTTCTTGGAAGATATTCCGTATTGGACCAAGCCAGTGGCACCAGTATGTATACACTGTGATAGCCAAGCGGCAATAGGTAGGGCAGGGAGCATGATGTATAACGGTAAATCTCGTCATATAAGACGAAGACATAATACTGTTAGAGAATTTCTCTCTAGTGGAATTATCACTGTAGACTATGTAAAGTCAAAGGATAATGTGTCGGATCCACTTACAAAAGGCCTGTAACACCCCGTACTTAATTGCGTGCATTAGTCATTGTTATATGTGTTGGAGTATATGTATTGATCCTAAGTTAGGTATATATGAGTTTAAGTATGAGTATTGATTATTTTGAGATGGTTTCAAGTGTATAGTTTGATTATATGTGTATAGGAATCGACTTTATTTATACCGGAATTTTCCCGTCGATGGTTCCATACGAAGGTTATTGAATAAGATTTCCAACGATATAAAGATTTCCAAAAACGGATAAGTTTCGGATATAAGCGAGCTCGTTCGAAACTTTAAAACGGTGGCCGGGATGTGAACAGTAAATGTGCAGGAAAACTACTGAGGCCTGCCAGTTTTTTGGGTCAACTTTGAACGATCATAACTCCCTCAATATAATGAACTGGGAGGGATACCACATATCAAAAGAAAGATCTCTGAGTCTTCTTTCCAATGCAATTAGTTTCATCCAAATCCAACATCTGAGTAAGGAGTTATACTCGTTTTACTTCAGCCTCTCAAAACAGATTTTTAGGGTCAACTTCAAACGATCATAACTACTTGTACAGGACGAACTGGGTGGCCTACTTTATATGAAATGAAATACCTTTGAATTATATTTCTAACGATACCAATTTCACCCAAATCCGATATCGGAGCAAAAAGTTATGGCCGATTTACTTTAGCCTGTCAAAACAGTCCACCATGGACAGATTCGGATTTACTTAAATTTTTAAGGGCAATATGGTCATTTTCCATCACCTCATGGACGAAAATTGGTCATTATATACATATAATTAGTCTCATATCCATCAATTATCATCAAGTTATTGAAACTAAGAAACCCTAGCCAAATTTCAACTCCAATTATCTTGTGATTCAACCGTAGAAAATCCAAATTGATTCCGTAGTTGTGTTCACCGTCTCAAGGGCTTCGAGAAGCACCCTTTATTTGTGCCAACAGGACTTCGAAATCAAAAGGGCCATTTTTTTTTGGTAAGGATGTAAATTATGTTGGTGTTATTTATATGGATATGTATATATATATATGCATGTGAGCATAAGAAGTATGTTATTTGATTGTTGTTGAAAGATGATTGGAAATGATGTTGGATTATTCTTGTGCATGGTTGGATTATGTTAAATTGTGAAGGAATTTGGGGTGATGATGTAGTATTGATGATGTGGTATTGAAATGATGATTATATATATATACACACATAAACCTATTGTTCAAGTTGGTTTTTGGAATGTTTTGCAAATATTGGTAGTATGGAATTATGGAAGAGAATTGTGGTGTTGGGTTGCTAATACTAGATGCCAAACATTTCATTGTAGATAAGTGATTTGTAAAGGCGGGAAGTTGTGTTGAATTGGTATCTGAATCTACAACGAGGTATGTAAAGCATACTCTAACAATGTTCTTTGGCATGAAAACACCAATGTTCCATCAAGTAAGATTCCGAGGTTGTCCAAAAACATGTATTGTTCTACGTTACCAACGAAGTTGTTTCCATTCTATAAAGTGTCAAAATGTTTCATTGATATACCAAAAGGCTCTTATTTCATTGTTGTGATATTGATGATTCTGAAACACATTGTTGATGTACCAATGAGTCTTTATTACATCGTTATTGTATAGAAGGTCTATTACTTGGTCCCTATTGATGTATCATTGTTTCAAAGTATTAAAAATGTGGAGGCGACCGAAATAACAATCTCAAAGATTAATTGAACTAAGTGATGGGAGTTCTTTCTTATCGGGTGGTATCCCAGGGGCATAAGCCTAGCATGGGTCGATCCCTATTTCATGTGTTTATGGGTGGTATCCCAGGGGCATAAGCCTAGCATGGGTCGATCCCAGTTGATATGTACTGGAGGCATCCTAATGGTCACAGTACAGTACAGTAATGATTACAAAGACGATAAGAACGAAGGTAAAGTGATTGAATAAATACAATGTACAGGTTGTCACAAGTTCTAGTAAGTGTGGTCCACTCCTATTACGACTTATTCACTTGTTTCTGATTTCTATTAAGCTCCTATATCATATGTGATTATTTACAGCTTTACATACTCAGTACATATTTCGTACTGACGTCCCTCACGGGGGACCTGCATTTCATGCTGCAGGCACAGGTACCTCAGCTCATACACCGCACAAGTAGGAGCCAGGTCATACAGCTATTGTTGGTGAGCTCCAGTTTGCTTCGGAGCTTTCCGAGTCGGTTCCTTATGTTTTGTTATTGAACATGAGTCATGTGTGGGCAGGGGTTTGTCCCGACCCTAGTTATGTCATGTATATCCTAAAGGCTTTGTAGACATAAAGAAGGGTAAAGTCATGGAAGTTTATATAGTGATGTTATATCTGTATATGTGGTGGCCCCGACGGCCAAGTATTATATATATATATATATTTGCGCGTGTTGTGCTGATACAGGTAATTAGACCTTTCTATATGCAACGAAGTGCTGTCCAATTTTTTTGGTGACATGTAAGTGAAAGTACAGGTATTTGAACGGGTTCTCCCGGGCCTTCTCGGCTTCGGGTGCCAGTCCGGCCCGATGGGATTTTGGGGCTTGACAAGGCCTATCTAGAGAAGGAGTAGAAAGGACATCCAAGGGAATGGTTTAAGGCCTAGGATAAGTCAGCATGACGGTAACTCTACCTAGCAGACTGGAGATCCCAAGAGCTAGGTTCAAGGAGATCAAACAAAGTTGTGTCTGACAGGTTCAACATTATCAATTACCCAACCCATTCTCATGATGTAGACAATGTATAGTAAACAAGGATAAGACTTAAGGTGAAAAGTCTTTTAATGATTATCTAAATTTGGCAGATTTGACCAAATAATTTAATCTATAGGATTGAACATTTAGAAATCACCTATGTGTGGGCGAAGTGGAAGCCGCTTTAAAGAGAATGTTTGTAAAGGCCTATTCTCTAAGCCCTTATGAAAACCGGGACATGTTCATGGCTGAAAAGAACAAAACTGTAAGAACCATAAATGGTAAAAGGCTGGTTGTGTGACATGTGTTGTTTAGGTGTACATTAAATATCGACGGTTCAAAGATATCAAATCTACCGATTGACCAAGTGCATCTGATGCATGTTCACTACGGAAAGTTCAAAGGGAAACCCACTTATCCAGATGCAATCAGTCTTTGCTTGATGATCACATACTTGTCCGTAAAAGTTTTACGAAAAAGATAGCCATTTGGGGGATTGTTGGGTTCTATATGTGTGTTGAATGGAAAATGGAGAAATCAAGTGGAAGAGAAAAATTGAGTTTACATCAAAAATGGAAAGTGTACTCAAAATGGAAAGTTTACTCTTTCTATCACATTGGTGGAAGAAGAGAACTTGACAGTATTTATAATGAGAAACACTTACTCCATATGACAAGTGAGGCAAGAAATAAATGATGCCTCGCGCCATCATCGTCGTCGCTCGCTCGACTTCGACTTCAGCTTCGGATTTGGATTTGAATTTGAAAAATGATCGATCGATGAGATCTATCTTTTTGGACAAATTTTATTTGACAAAATCTGAACAATGATGATGCAGGAAGTATTTCTGAGTTTTAATACTCCATTTTATATGCAGAAATGCAGGAACAGTTGCACTGGTTCAAGTGAACTGGTGCACTGCTTCATGAACTGTAGCACTATTTTGCATGAACAGTAGCACTGTTTATGTGAATAGTTGCACTGTTTCACGACCAGATGCTGCAGAAAGTTGCAATTTTTCATGAGATAACACACTATTTCATCGAAAATGGCATGACTGTTCAGAACATACACATTGTTTGGGAGAATGGACATGGTTTTCCAGATATGGTGAAACCTTTGGAATGAACCTTTACCTCTTTTTGGAAGAGGCATATGTTGGCTATAAAAACCTATTTTCTCCACAAGTTTTGGTACAGAAATTTTCAGATTAAAAAAAAAAACTTCTTCTTGTCTTAAATACTCTAAGTGTGATCATTCAAACCGTGAGTGTGTTTGAAGAATCTGCCTATTTGAGGTACCGCTATAGTCGGATTGAAGACCATTTTATCCTGGGAGAAAGATTCCATAACCTCGGGTACAGTGAGGGGAATTATTCCTTAAGAAAAGTCTGTGAATTCAGACGACTTGGCCTTAATCATTTCTGTTTCATCTTTACTTTCTGAAAAATAAATATACCTCTTGGAAAGGTCATTTTGATCTTGTGTTGAGGGTATTGTATACTTCATTGTGTTCTTGTTCATACTTGAATTCAAGTTGAAGTTGTTGTTGTAATATACAGATTCTGCATACCCGAATCAATTGTGGAAATAACACGGTTTACATCTCTTGTGTGGTTTGCGAGCTATTCCACAGTGAGAGGTTTACCCAGTGCTCACCACATAGTGCTTACCCGAAGGGCAGATGATACGGAAAACAAAGCTAGAAACCAAAACTATAACTAAATAAAGGAGATGAAGATGATAACAATGACACAAGATGAAACAAGACACAGATTCAACACAAATACAAGAGAAATTGAATAGAAAATAAAGATGGATAGTGAGACCAAAATTATTACAAGGTTAAGAACCAAGTGTAATTCAACACTAACCCCTAATGAATATAATAATCAAAACCACACTCTTACGGTGACCGCCAAAGGAATCAACTCACCTAAAGATCCACCGTTTCCAAGCAAAGGTCAATATTAACTTTATCAAGCCCTATACTAAGGATGGCTTTTCCAAGCCCTAACTAAGACTACACTAAGGTGGTCTACTCTCAAGAGAAAGGATTTTCAAGTGTTTCATACATTCATCATTCAAAACTAATGAGAAAAGACCTAAAAGAGACTATATATAGTGTATTACAAAAGAAAGACAAAATTACTCTAATGTCCAAGAAAGACAAAATGACTCCAATGCCTTTAATGAGGTGGGGTGGCCACGGAGTGTCATTTAGACAAGTCTAAATGACCAAAATGCCCTTAAGGCTAAGTGACCAAAATGTCCTTAATAAAGAGAACCAAAATGGTGAACCACCAAGTATGGCCCAAACCCAAGAGTCCTCAAGTCATCAGGTCTCCAAGCAATCTTTCACACTTGGATTTGTTTAATGGCATGCTCAAGATGACTCCTCTAAATCTGATTCCGTGCCCTTCATGCGACCAAAGCTTGATTCTTCACGTAGTGACTTTGAATGATGTCATCGAAAGCTAAGTCGGTCATTTGACTTATATCAGCAGAGGGTGTAGCGGCTGCGGGTTTTCCTGAATTTTCAAAAAAAAAAAATGACAACATAGCCATTGTGATTCCACAAGTGGGTAGAATGTACGCAGATCTTACCGCTACTTTAGAGCCTGGTATTCGAATTTTATAGGCTGTTAAATTCTTCATTATCTGCATGCTTCTTCTGAATTTGATCAATTTAACATATAGATATAATATAGGAGTACTAGACTTGAGAAACTTGGCGGTAGTTTAAGTTTAGGAAATTCAGGAATTCAGGCACTTCTGTACCATCTACTAATTAAATCAAGGCCAAACCCATCGATAGGACCTCAAACTTATCCCAAAAATTCACTTAGCTCCCCAAACTAAGACTTGTACCTATCAGGACTCTCAAATGCTAAAATTGGTACCTATCAGACACAAAATGCTGATTTGGCAAGAAGAGTATGCGTGTGAATGAGTTTCAAATGGTAATTTTTCTTTTTTTTCTTGGTAAAAAAAATCACATTTTAACTTATTATATATTTTTAATAATAACAAATTTTAATTTAAAAAAAAAAAAGAAAAGAAAACCAGCCCCCCCTTCGACCTCCCTCCCCATCCCCCCATTTTAACTTATTTAATATTTTAATAATAACAAATTTTAATTTTTTTTTTAAAAAAAAAAAAAACCTGCCCCCAAATCAGCCCCCCTTCGACCTCCCGCCCCACCCCCACAAAAACTCTAGCCATCTACTTGATTCTTCATCTCTATTTTTTTTTCTTTTTAAATTCTTAACAATTAACAATTTTCAACTAAAAAGAAACAGTGAAAGTCATGAACTTTAGCATATTAATACATTTCTCTTTGCAAACTTGATATATTTTTGCGGAGTAAATTTGATTCCAGCAAACTCCATTTTTTCCGACTAACTTGATATGAATATAAGATTACTTTATTGATATTATTAAAAAATTCAAATTCTAAGGAACCTACATCACAAGAAGAATAAAAATAACAATAAATATGAATTAGATTGCTAAAGAAATAAGATTTCTAACGAAATGTTGAATTTTTTTTCTTTAAAAAATGGAGAAGAAGATGATAAGAGGGAGCGGAGGTCGCGTGCGTGGGGGAAGGTAGTGGAAAACATTCTTTTATTTTTCTTTTGATTATTGATTAATTAGATATTGAAAAAGAAAATGGAAGATAGAGAAGATGGCAAGAAATGGAGAAGAAGAACAAGCGGGTGGGGTGGGGGTGGGTGTGGGGGTGGGGAATGTTGAAGGGACCCCATTTTATTTTATTTTTTTAAAAAGAATTTATAATTAATTTTCAATAATTATTGACCCACAATGCCATGTGTCAGCTTCCAATTAGTCCTTTTTGCCACGTCGTTGCGTGTGAATTACGCACACTTGAATGTTCTGCTGATTGGGCAAAAAAGGCCCAATTGGAACAAAATTAGGGGGTTTAGGGACTTGATAGGTACACCTTAGTTTAGGAGCCTAAGTGAATTTTAGGGACAGGTTTAAGGGGATATGGGTTTGGCCTTAAATCAAATACTCAGCTGGCTTTCACAAATAAATAACCATTTTGCATACAGAAGTTTTCAGTCTTCATAATGAGAAAGTAAAATCAAACCAACACATTATTGAAAGAGCATTTTGTAACTAACTTTGATGCTAGTTCATTTAACTTGCTTAAGAAGCACTGTAAGTTGCTTAATCCTCTAATTCTGATCTTCTACATATGGGATATAAGGGTTTATGATCTCTTGGTTTTCAAACTGGATAAGTAAAAGTGTGATATCTATATTTAGTAAAATATTGATATAGTAATAAGTCTTGATAACAAGCCAAGTCAACTCCTTTAAAGTTGTAAAAGAGTGAATGAAGCATAAAACAATTCAAGCCTGCTTCTAGGAACCAGCCTTCTCCCTTTCTTTTACACGTTCAGTGCACTATTTCTGTTTTCTTATTTCTTTTGTTAGATGCATTGACTTAGATATGTCTATGTGCATATATCAAGAAGGTCCAGCTATGAGATAGTGTGGTATGAAGTCCAATTCCTTTCAGGAAATTTGACTGTTTAGCACAGTTTATTTCTAGACTATTACTTCTTTCTTCCATCTTTTGTTGCTGCAGAAGATAAGCTCTTGTATTTTCTGGAGAAATTTAACATATTTTTTCACCATGGAGTCCAAGATCTTATGGAGCTCATATAGCTTAATGTTTCTTGTGTTTTGTTCTGGTGCAGGTATTGCGTTAAACCTGAACATTGGCTCTCAAAATTCAAAATTCAATCTAAGTCTTGATTGTTAATATAGCGATAGCTTCTGTATATAGTCTAATTTGAGTTTCTTATTTGTAAATGCAGTTGCTTATGATGCATTGGATCCAAATGGGAACATAACAATCAAATGGGATGTGATTTCTTGGACTCCTGACGGTTATGTGGTAATTATATAGTATGAACTATTACACTATTATGTTATTCACATTTTAATAAGGAGTTTGAGATTTTTTCGGTTCGTGAATTTTCTGAAATTTCAGGCAGTACTGACAATGAACAATTTCCAAATGTATCGTCCAATAACGAGTCCTGGATGGACTTTAGGATGGACATGGGCAAAGAATGAAGTAATTTGGTCCATGGTTGGAGCACAAGCTATTGATCAAGGAGATTGTTCAAAGTTTAGATCCAACATTCCTCACAGTTGTAAGAGAAATCCTGCAATTGTTGACTTGCTGCCAAATGTCCCTTATAACCAGCAAATTGCTAACTGCTGCAAGGGTGGTGTTTTGGCATCGATGGGAAATGACCCTTCTGCTGCTCTCTCTGCATTTCAGCTAAGTGTTGGCTCTGCTGGGAATACAGATAGAACAGTGAAACTTCCCAAAAATTTCACTTTGATCGCTCCAGGAGGTGGCTATACCTGTGGTCCTGCTAAAATCATCCGTCCCACTCTTTTCATCATGCCTGATCGTCGACGAATAACAAGGGCTATGAGTAAGTTTGGTTTTCAAGATTTTCACAAGATTGGAAGTAAATAATATACTTGCTAAGCCTGAATATATATGCTCAATATGCAGTGACATGGAGAGTTATTTGCACTTACTCTCAGTTCTTGGCCTCTCCAAAACCAACATGTTGCCTCTCCTTGTCTTCTTTTCACAATGGAAGTATCACCCCTTGTCCTTCATGTTCTTGTGGCTGCCAAAACAGTAGCAACTGTGTCATGTAAGATTTATATGCATTTCCCATAGTTCATATCTTCAATTAGTAGTAGTAGTAGTAATACTTTCTCTGTTATGAAGTTGCTGGTGCGCATAGTACATTAAACAAGTAAAAGATTTTTCCCTCGTTAGTAGCCATAAAATTTTTGAACAATTCTTGGATGATTGTCCTCAACAAATCATAACCGAGGAGTGTAATTGTAGGAAGACACCGCATGGAAATGTGCCAAAGAAAGTAAATAAGCCAGTGCTTCGATGCACAAAACACATGTGCCCTATCAATGTGCATTGGCATGTTAAGTCAAACTACAAGAAGTATTGGAGCGCGAAGATTACCATCACAAACTTCAACTACCGATTCAACCATACACAATGGACACTCGTCGTTCAACATCCAAACCTCAACAATGCTACCAAAGTTTCAAGCTTTGCATACAAATCTCTCATGCCATACACAGCAATTAGTATGCCCTCTATCTCTTTATTTGATTCATAAGAAAAACAGAAATATTCCTGGTTATTAGACCGCCAAGTCGTTCATCAGGCTGATGATATTCTAACTATGCAGATGATACTGCCTTGTTTTATGGGAGAAAGTCATATAATGATGTCCTGATGCAAGCTGGAGCAAAAGGAAATGTCCACTCAGATTTAACACTTGAGAAGGATGGTAAAACAATTGCACTAAAGAAAGGTTGGGCTTTCCCTCGAAGGGTATACTTCAATGGCAATCCATGTGTGATGCCATCTCCTGAATCTTACCCATATCTTCCAAATTTTGCTGGCACGAGATAAAGAGCATGTCCAACTTCAAGTTTTCTGGTTCTCTTGGTATTCCTAGCCAATGGTTGTAACTAGTGATAAATATCCAAGAACTGTAATTTAACTAATGAGTATTGCAATGCACTTCGCAATTTCCAAAACTAGTGGTCTTTTATGAAAAATAAGGTGCTTAACCTGACACATATCCGATTTTCTTTTAGATATTCAATAAGTGCCATAAAATGTCAATTGATTCATACAGCAGGTTTGAAGGATATTCGTTTGTGCATGAATGGAACAAGGAGCACCTCATTGACGGACCTATTTATTGTCAACAACCAGCTGGATATACAAAATTATGTTGTTTCACTTTGCAGTCTGCTGCTTGAATGTTATAATACTTAACAAGAGAGCCCAACCAAAAGACTAGTCTATTAGGTGGGACAGTCCTCTAAAGCTAATAAATCCATTAATATTTCTCATTTTAATCAACAAGGGACATTTGACATACAACAGTCGCCCCTTCTTGAAGATCAACGAACTTGTTGCTCACGACTGACACCTCTTCTGTTTTAATCCAGGCCGCCACGCCTAGTGCCCTACAAGTTGCTCACAGATGGAACCCTCCTGGGTCCAGGCCACCACTCCTTGCACTCTACTGAGTCATGGTCTAAGGCGTTGATCGACCTGGTCTAACTGAACAAGAAAGCTCAGCTCGAAGGACTAGTCTTGAATTGGTTCTGTTAGAGCAAATTAGTTTAAAGAAGCATAACTTTGAAGATGGCCAGTCGGTGTCAATCAAATGGTTACCACATCCTTTTTTCCCTGATGTAACAATGTTAAAAGCTCAGATACAACTTCACAAGGATTTCTTCAACTTGAAACACAAATAGCCGCCTCTTAACAATGTCGTATTAGAAAATGCTCTCTAGAAGATTAAATTAAGTTCAAAGGGAAGACATATACCCCCCCCCCCCCCCGAACAAAAAAATCCACTCATTAAATTCGTTTTTACAACTGTAAGGGTTCATTCTGTTAAGGTTTGAAATTTTTGCTATAAATAATTAAAAACAATTATTACCTAACATCTACAGTTAAGTCACTAATCAGAATTGATGATATATCCCACCTAGGAAATGACTGCTTAGCTATTGCGTTCAAATGTCCCATTTTTCTCCCGCCTTGTCAACTTGATGACTCTTTGAAACATAACAAAATAGGTGAGAGAGAATTATAGAGTGGGAGTGAGAAAATGATATTATGGCATAAAGCACCCAACAGCCATTAGGTGTAGCATCATTATGATCTAAAATTCCCTCTCCTTTTATACTCCTAAGTTCATTCTTATAGACGAAAACATAAGATCCTTAAACATCAAGATTATAATATACTAAGGATGTCTAAGGAAAGAATATCTTTTGAGGGAAAAAATTACTCCCATCGATGCCAACTCTTATTTCCTCTAGCAAAGATAGTTTTTTTCGCAGTCGTCTTGTCTTCTATCTTTCCTAATGCAGGTAAATTACACACTTATAGATAAGAAATCGTATATTTTTGTGGCCCATTATGTATTATTTTCTTCCTTTTGAACCTTCAGATGCATTTGATCCATTGGATCCATTTGGTAACATCACAATAAAATGGGATGTCATGTCTTGGACACCAGATGGCTATCTGGTAAGTATCTTCGTTAAACATTGAGTGAAACGAAGGATTATACGAGTAATGATAATCTGAAATATTCGTTCAGGCTGTAGTAGCAATGCATAATTTCCAAATGTATCGGCACATTATGAGCCCTGGATGGACTTTAGGATGGAACTGGCCAAAGAAAGAAGTGATATGGTCCATAGTGGGAGCAGAAACAACAGAGCAAGGTGACTGTTCCAAGTTTAAAGGAAATGTACCATATTGCTGCAAGAAGGATCCTGTTCTTGTTGACTTGCTTCCTGGAGTTCCTTACAACCAACAGTTCAGCAACTGCTGTAAAGGTGGTGTTCTCGCATCTTGGGGCGAAGATCCTTCTGAGTCGGTATCTTCCTTTCAGATTAGTGTTGGACTTGCTGGAACATCAAACAAGACAGTAAAACTACCCAAGAATTTCACTCTGCTTGGTCCAGGACCAGGCTACACTTGTGGCCCTGCAAAGATAGTTCCATCCACAGTTTTCCTCTCTCCAGATCACAGGCGAAAAACTCAAGCAATGAGTAAGTTTCCCTTTTCTGCTTCTACTTTTTCCTCTATTTATCGGCATTTCAGTAAGCAATCAGGTTGATGTAATAATTACTCTGCAGTGACCTGGAATGTGACATGCACCTATTCTCAGTTTCTGGCATCCAAGTACCCGAAATGTTGTGTTTCTTACTCAACATTCTACAACGACACCATCACTTCTTGCCCATCCTGTGCTTGTGGTTGCAGTCATAAACACAACTGCATCATGTAGGTATCCTTTGCATATGTCGAGCTTTCACACTAACATTTGCTAACTGGGATTTTGATGATGCAGGGGAGACGACGAGAAACTGAAAAAAAAGGGAATAAACACTCCAAGAAAGGATAATGAACCATTACTACAATGCACCCACCACATGTGCCCAATACGCGTGCATTGGCATGTTAAGCTCAATTACAAGGATTATTGGCGAGTCAAGATTGCTATAACTAACTTCAATTACAGATTGAACCATACACAGTGGACACTAGTGTTACAACATCCTAATCTCAACAATGTGACTCAAGTTTTCAGCTTCAACTACAAGCCTCTCGCCCCCTATCAATCCATTAGTGAGTGCAAATGAATGTGAATTTAGTTCTTTTCTCAAGCTTGAACGTAACTTAACAATCATTTCTTTCTGCCACAGATGACACTGGCATGTTCTATGGTATGAAATTTTACAATGACCTCTTGATGGAAGCTGGACCTTCGGGGAATGTTCAGTCTGAAGTACTTATGCAAAAGGACAAGAATACATTTACACTCAAGTCAGGATGGGGATTTCCCCGGAGAGTCTACTTCAACGGAGATGAATGCAAACTTCCCCCTCCGGATTCATACCCAATTTTGCCCAACTCTGCTGAAAAAGGGCCATTCAAATTTTCAAGCACTGCAATTTGCACAATTTTGATCATTTTCGTCACCTGGTAACAGAAAAAAATCATCCGATGGCACTTCCTGTAACATTTAGACTGTTTTCCATCATCAAGAACTTGCTTAGGTTGTTATATCTTGCATGCATGAGGAGAAAATAGTGAAATTGAACCTTTGTTCATTTTATTTCATATATGTAGATATGACAGTTTTCTTACGTATATGATTCTTGCTTTCTGCCACTTTCAAATATGAAGTTTTGTGAACATCATCCAATAGCTAAGTTGCGTAGACTCTTCACTTTCGATGCCGCACCGTGTCGGATTCTCCAAAAATATACTAGTTTTGGTGAATCTGATACGCACCCGTTGACATTATTGAAGAGTCCAAGCAACATGGTCCAATAGTGTACATTGATACGCCCAAATTACACCTCTCTTACGAGAGAGTAAGCGGTCGCCGTCAAATATAGAACCCAACTGGGTTGGGTGTCGAATCCCACAGGGAATACCGTGTTCACTAAGTATTGTGACTGTTATTAAATTGTTGATCTAAGGTTCCTGAGTAAAGGGGTTTAGATGTGTTAATAATGCTCTTTCGTTCTTGTATCACACAGCGGTTCAGCTAATGAGAGTTAATGTAAGTGTAATTTCAATGAAAATAAGTTAACTAGAGTTATGCTCACCGAGATGTTCAAACAGTTAGGGTTGTGAAATTGTGCATGAATTCTAACTTAATACTTTCAATTGCAGAAGTATTGAGTTCTAAGAATTACCCACTTATTTCTCAACCCAATGGGTGTTTTACCCTTTTCTTCTTTCGAACTTAAAGGATCCATGTATCACTCAATATAACTCTCATGAGGGTTGATCCCGTTAGGGCATCAACACGTGACCCAAAAGGTAAACCTATGAATTTCGTGTGAATCACCTCTTTTCCCAAATCCACTTTCTTGTCAGACAAGTGGGGTTCATGGGCTCACTTCTCAAGTTTGCAACCAAGAGATGTCATTAAATGAAGAGAGATTCATGCAATTTAGATAGATGATAGAAATCAAATGGATTTACAACCCCAAACAGTTCTCTACATCAAGGCTCCCATAACTCTAGTTATGGGAGTTTAGCTACTCATCTCCATATAAGATATCAAAGATATATTGATGTTCATAAATAACTTTAAGAGAGTACTTACAAAAGTTACAATATTGCTCTTCTCAATTTTCAATGAAAACAAATAGAGAATAACAATCGGATCTTAATTTTTGGCTTCCAATCTCAGGGAAAAGTGGTACACAGCTCTCAATAGAGAAGAAAAGCATGAACTCCTTTCAAAAGATCCGGAATAAACCCTAATACTTGGTATTTATATGTTTCCAAAACTAGGATTTTAAAATTCGAACTCAGAGTTGCCGTTTCATGCTCGACGGGTCGAGCGACGGGTCATCGCTGAGGTGACGGTCCGTCGCCTAGACTGTCGCTAGAACTCCAGTGAGTCCATCTTTTGCTTCTGGGCGATGGTTCGTCGCAGAGCCGAAAGTCTGTCGCCTGATCCGTCGCATGACTTCCAGTGATTCTGCATTCTACCTATTGGCGATAGTTTAGGCCGACGTTTCATCGCAAGGCCGATGGTCCGTCGCCTAGACCGTCACAGGATGTCCAGAGTTACTGTCTTCTATTTTTGGGCGACGGTTCATCGCAAAGTCGACGGTCCGTCGCCTAAGCCATTGCTAATCATTTTTTCTTTGTTTGGCCCAGTTTATCCAAGTTATACTTCATACTCAGTTCTTATCCTGAAAACACTAAAGTACACTGTTAAATACAATAATAGTTACTTGAGAAAACACAATTATCCTAAGAAAAAGGCCTGAAATGTTCCGTCAAAAGCCAGAACATGAATACCCTCAATTTAAGGCAATTGCTTGTCCTCAACCAACTCAACACCAAGATACATATACGAGCAACATCATGATGGGCATTTCACAGTAAAACCAACACAATCATACAATTATTCCACTACCTATTTGGTTATGTTATCTCAACACACATGGATCTACTACTGGCATTAACTAATAATTAGCATACTCACAGCCACAGATACCACACACCGAAGAATAAGTAGACCAAATATAACTCAACATGCTCTCATAGTCAAAGAAATCCACTCACATTACACAATTAAATCATGGACGAAACTAAGCTTCTCACTCTCAGAAAAGAAGTTACAAACATAGTGCACACCTATGAACTTTCCCTTATCATCTAATGCTCTCTTATGATTGACTCGCCAAGATCAAGTAGGAATTGCTAAGGGTTGTAATGAAGTTTTAGGCTCGGTGAGGGTTTGATACAAGACAAATAAGAGAAACACGAAACAGCCACAAAATAGTCCAATACACCCTCCAAAATAGTCCACAAATCACAAAAAATCGTGGACCAAATGAGACCTCACTCGGATTCGATAAATACAACAACAATACAAGAAACAAAGGTGTATTTGACACCCAAAACAGCCACAAATCATGAAGAAAAAGATGACAACAAGAACAAAAAATTTTGGATTCAACAAGACACAAAAACAGTCCACTACAAACAATAACAAGATTACAAGAATAAAAGGATAGATAGTGAGATATAGATTTGTTACAAGACTTAGGAACAAAGTGTGATTCAAAAACTAAACCCCTAATTAATGCAACAACAACACCACACTCTTACGGTGACCTCCAAGGGAATCACTCACCTCAAGATCCACCGTTTCCAAGTAAAGAATAATATTGGCTTTTCCAAGCCCTATACTAAGGATGACTTTTCCAAGCCCTAACTAAGAACTATACTAAGGTGTTGCACTCTCCAAAGAGAGAATAAGTCTTTCAAATGTTCATCATTCATTAACTAAAGAGAAATGACCAAAAATAGACTATATATAGTATATTACAAAAGAAAGATAAAATGACTCCAATGCCCTTAATGAGGTGGGCGGCAATGGAGTGTCATTTAGACAAGGCTAGAAGTACCAAAATGACCTTGAGGCTAAGTGACCAAAATGACCTTAATAAAAGGGGCCAAAATTGTGAACCACCAAATGTGGTCCAAACTCGTGAGTCCTCTAGTATTCAAGGCTCCAAGCAATCTTCCACACACGGGTTTGTTTGATGGCATGCTCAAAATAACCCCTACAAGTATAATCTTGTGCCCTCCATGGGACCAAAGCTTGATTCTTCACATAGTCACTTTGAATGATGCCATCAAAAGCTAAGGCGGTCATTTCACTTGTATCATCCTCCCCTTCTTGAAAAGGATTCGACCTCGAATCCGTACCTTGCAAAACAAGAGAAAGAACAAATAAGCACAACATCCTCATGGCATGAGGGGTTAGCACAATAATAAAAATCATCATGCCAAGGGGGTACATACTTGAAGTATAACCAAGAATCCTTTGAAGTGAGTATTAAAAAATCAATGAAAGATATACAAAGAATTTGGTTATGGGATACACCTTTGCTTGTCATGTAGACCAAGCAACAAGTTAGATGCACCAACATCACCATTTATACATTTGGCACCGGGGTCAAATGGGAAAAGTGGCCATATACACCGGTCTAGACAACACTTCCCTTTCTCGTGGTGTACTCCCAAACTAAATGACATACTTTCTATAATAGCATACATATCATCCAAAGCAAATAGAGAGTAGAGAAAGGTATCACTCAAATCGACTTCTAGCAAGGTGCCCTCATGTGTGTACTCCCTACTAGTTTTCCAATAATAACCATGAGTACTCTCAACAATAAAGTCACACAAAGTAAAAGAAGAAGTAGCTTCCGCAACTACACATTCCTTACCCCTAAGAGTACTCTCATCTTCCAAGAAGAGATTTCCATCTTTAGGAGGAATGTTGTCACACCAAAGTGGGTTAGCATATATGCTATAGCTTCCAAGGCAAGCTATACCATCATTTTCACCACTAGCTTTATTAGAAGTGTTTAAATCATCTGCAAACAAGACATTACACCTAAAGACAGTGTGATCTACCTCATGAACAGATTTGGAATAAGCAAGTTCCTCACACTCTAAATGATCAATATTAAGTTTCAAGGATGTTCCAAACACAAGATTACCCCAAGAAGAGATCTCGGGTTCACTCCCACTTTGTTGACCAACATTTTCAAATACACTTGAGTTCTATTAAGCACATCACACACATACTCAGGTGAGGGACAATTTTCACAAACAAGTTGATCAACACTAATTACACAAGACGATGTACTTCCGTTCAACATATAGGATTCAACACTAGGTGGACATAAATTGATCTTACAAGAAGAGTCAATTTCATCATCAATAGGATCAACTAGTGTATCCAAACTCACAATATGTACATCATCAACAAGAGGCAAGGAATCATTAGACTTATAAATAAGTAAGCTACTACTCACACTCAATGGCTTACTAGCTACACAATTGTCATTCATATGCACTAAAGTGTAAGAGTTAGCTATTTTACCTTTAAGATCATGAGTAGACTCTTCCTTTCCGTGAGGTGAAGGTCCTCCATAATCTTGGGCAGCAACTTCCTTTTGGCATTGTTCGCCTTTGCTTGCCATGTTGTTACCTACACAAATGTCCTTAGAAATAGAAGGACAACCAATGTTAGCATGGTTTGGTGGTAATCCCCTCACTTCGCTCCACATATCCTCTCCTTTTTCCATTCTAGAGTTACCACCTTGCACTCTCTTACTCCTCTTAATCTTTTGTCTCTCATCGTAAATCAGATCAGAGTAGGTAAGCATTTCTCTTTGCGGTTTGGGTAGCAAGTACGTTATAAGGTGATTTCCCCATTGGTCTCTTACAATATTAGGCCAATTTTGCACGTTAGGAACTTGATGTCGTGCAAACCAATCGGTACCCAAGCTCATATAACCGTAGGTTAAGGAAAAAACATCGCACCACACCTCCTTATGGTAATCAAATTAGGAGAAGACAACTTTTACCCTCTCGGTAACCTTGAACTCGCCCAAGAAGTATGGAACAAGTAAAGCCTCTCGAAATAACCCCAAGTAGTCAACCATGGATGGAAGAATGTAGTTTCCATAGTACCTATCATTCAACACCATAAGGCAGCCCGGTATCCTACAAATAGTCACCTTTTCGGAGTGTACACTCCTCCTTGGATCAATATTGTAAGACACATGAGTACCCATCGGTTTTGGAGATGATTGCCCTCTTCTTCTCATGGGACAACCTCTACTATAGCTAGTATAACCAATCACACCATGTCAACCTTGATAACAAGTACTACAAGGTGAAGAATATGATATTTCACACTCCACACGCGTACTCTCATCATAGCTCTCATAAGCTTTGCGAATGAAAGGGTTATACCTAACACCAAATGTAGGTTTAGAGTGGGAAGTATAAGACTCCTCACATGCCCCAACTTCATCATAAGAACCATCACGAGGTCCTACATCATCTCCAAATTCACCATAAGCACTAGGCACATCATTTCCCTCATTTTCTCTCCTAAATCCGAGACCCTCAAATCTTCCCAAGTTTTGTTCATGGCTATTTTCATAGCCCCCATAATATCCCTCAACTTCGTAGCCATAAAACCCCTCACTACAATCATATTCTCCCATGTTGTAGTCACAATAATCCCCAGCTATCGAAGACATGTTCCCCTTATATCACCTTTGTACCTACAGAATGAACAAACAAGATTAGTAGTAAATATTCTCACTTAGTAGTAAATATTCTCACTAACACTCGTATACACTCACTTTTGTGATTCTCACAATTGGAGCGGCAAATATTAAAAGTTGCTTATACTCCGGTAGTCAATAGGATGTCAATTCTACTTGGCGGTTGGAATAGATTCTTGTTTGATCGACTCAAGACACAAAAAATAAAATTTACTTATGAACTTGAAACAAAGAAGTTACTACGAGCTAAAAACGAGAAAAAGAACACAAATAACGAAGACACGAAAGGAACGGATTCAACAATTAATCTATAACTAAGTAGGTGATTACTAGTTGTTAATTAATTCTAGAATCAAGCCAGGAAACTAAGGAAACATTAAAGTGAAACTAATAATCTAAAATTTGAGCCAAAATTCGATGTGTGAACAGTAACTTGATGATGTGGCAGCCACGTATTGGTTGTGGTTTCTACAATTTTTATTTTCCAAAGCCCAAGTCTTAACCAATTTTAATTTGGATGGGTGAAATTTGTTTTAAGGAGGGAGGAATAAGTCTTGAGCCTTTTTTTTTCAAGTTTCAAATTTCAAAACTTGACTTTTGTAGTACTTTTCCTTAAAACATGGACCCTTATTTTTTTTTGAAAAAGTGATTGAGATGTGATTGACTTGTTGGTGAGTGATGGTAAGTCTTTCAAGACTAACAAAGTTCTCACACTTTTTCCTTCACCTTTTTGGATCTAACTTTCACCTTATTTTAACAAGGTATGAAGGTTTGGAAGAACATCAATAATAGTTAAACAATCACCAAGAAAATCAACAACAATCTCCCAAGAATAACAATAATTCCACAACAAAAAGGTCAACTACAAACTTCCAACAAACGGTCAAGTCCTTTACTGTGATGTTTTAGTATTAACAAGGGTGAAGATTGGGATGAACAACAAGAACACAACAACTTTTCAAGAAAAATAACAACACCAAAAACGTCCAGCCCAAGTCCACAAGAAAGGTCACCACACGGCCAAGAACAACAACATCAATACACAGCCGTTAACTTGTTCACAACAACCATCTCAACAATTGAAGCTCAACTTTAGATCTAGAATCAAGAGTGTTAGAGAAGAAGAAATCTAACACTAGAAACAACAAAACAAACAAAAGAACACCTAGATCTAGACTCAACTTTTCAGCCAAGGCAACAACAACAAGAATCCAACTTCTCGGCCAAGGCATAACTTTTTTTTTGTATTTTTCAACTACCAAGCCCAAGATTGATCTTGTAGGAACAAGATAAAGCCCTTATTTGATACCTAATGATATAAGACTAACAACAGGAACACGAAACAGCCACAAAACAGTCCAATACACCCTCCAAAACAGTCCATAAATCACAACAAATCATGGAACAAATGGAGACCTCACTCGAATTTGACAAATACAACAAGAATACAAGAAACAAAGGTGTATTTGACACCCAAAATAGCCACAAATCGTGAATAAAAACATGAAAACAAGAACACAAATTTTTGGATTCAACAAGACACAAAAACAGTCCACTACAAATAATAACAAGATTACATGAATAAAAAGATAGATAGTGAGATATAGATTTGTTACAAGACTTAGGAACAAAGTGTGATTCAAACACTAAACCCCTAATTAATGTAACAACAACACCACACTCTTACGGTGACCTCCAAGGAAATCACTCACCTCAAGATCCACCGTTTCCAAGTAAAGAATAATATTGGCTTTTCCAAGCCTTATACTAAGGATGACTTTTCAAAGCCCTAACTAAGAACTATACTAAGGTATTTCACTCTCCAAAGAGAGAATAAGTCTTTCAAATGTTCATCATTCATTAACTAAAGAGAAATGACCTAAAATAGACTATATATAGTATATTACAAAAGAAAGATAAAATGACTCCAATGCTCTTAATGAGGTGGGTATCAATGGAGTGTCATTTAGACAAGGCTAAAAGACCAAAATGACCTTGAGGCTAAGTGACCAAAATGACCTTAATAAAAGGGGCCAAAATCGTGAACCATCAAATGTGGTCCAAACCCGTGGTCCTCTAGTCTTCAAGGCTCCAAGAAATCTTCCACGCATGGGTTTGTTTGATAGCATGCTCAAAATAACCCCTAAAAGTATGATCATGTGCCCTCCATGGGACTAAAGCTTGATTCTTCACGTAGTCACTTGAATGATGCCATCGAAAGCTAAGGCGGCCATTTCACTTGTATCAGGGTTGTTCTTTTGGGTAAGTGACTTAAAGTACAAACTTCACTCTCTTTACCTCTTTTTGGTAGCTACTCACCAGAATTAAAGTTTCTTTCCCCATTTGCAATCTTTACTATCCATTCGCGCCCTTGTTATAACCCAATTTTTTTTAATTATTGAACAACAGCATCAGCCACCCTCAACTTATGCTGATGCAGATAGTTGAGGTGCACACTATCTATTTAGACATCTAACAAGACCAGGGCCAGATGCTACCTCTCAAATGAATTTCAACTCGACCTCCTAAGCTTCCAACAATCCAACAGTAGCCACCCTCAACTTAGACAATTTTCCTAAGTTAAAGTGCACAGTGTCCAAAATTGGACCAGGGCTAAAGTTAAGTGTTAACACCTTCTAGAGAGTGAATCAAACTTATTTGTACTGAATAAACACTAACACAACTCAACAGGGTCGACAAAGGAAACAAAATATTTTTGGTGGGTCATTACTTTAGCTAAGTGGACTAACAAAAGAAGGAGGCCTACTATCCTATGCTTATTGGGTGATAATGCTCAACTTACACTTCAATTTAGTGTAAGGCAGTCATCGTCAATATATTTACCTAACTTTGAATTCGAGGTTGAATCCATAGAGAACAATGTGAATGGTGATTAGGCTAATTTGAAACTATAGCTACGAGTTAAATTCAAATAAATGATATGAAGAAAATACAATGGGGGGATTTATGAGAATTGTTCAGTAAATGTTTCAGACTTCCATTTCAGTGCTTGTGATCAATATTACAATGAAAACCATAGTTATGTTCACCATGGGTGTTGGTAGTTGACAGATACTAGGTGCAGTTCAGTATTCCTGAAGTAGGTAGGAACAGCAGATTATCCTTGCCGATGATCTATCCGAATGTCTCTCGACCTATCCAGATAATTTATTACCTAATTCTCTCAAACTTAAGTAACTTGTATTTTATGACCGGATGTTATCTTAGGTAGATTAATCCTGTTACGGTATTAATCGTTAGATGAGAGCTTAACCTTCCCACTCCCTGTTGATAATTCGCTTCCTCTAGTTTATTTCTCTATTCGAGCAAACCAACCTAAGGCATAATCTATTGTTTGCAACCAATAGATTAAAGTGTAAAATATTGGAATTTCAAGAAGTTCCTACTACCCTTTGAATCTTTTGAGCACCTAGCATCAAGTCAAAACCCAACCCACAGATCTTATAACTCGGGTTATAGGAATTAGTTACTCATGATGAAAGAAATGAAGCAATATATTGAATTCATACTTAAAGAGATCATACTTACAGAACAATGAAAAGAAATAATTGTTTCTTCAATTCAATCACTAGAGAAATCCGCAATAAAAGCAATACTTAATCTCTCACAAGTTAATGGAAAAAGTGTCTCCAAAACTCAACGGCAAAACATAAACCCTCAAGTACTGAATATCAAGTACCAGATACCTAGAAAAACCTCAAACAATGCTTTAAATAGACTAGTTTAAATAAGGAAAGAAAATCACAGTGTTTAGAAAATCCTTCGGAATAGATGATGGCATTTGTGATGGCGTGTCAGGATCCTAACGACTTATCAAAATTGTCGTCGGGTCCCTCTTCAATCTTGGCATCTTTTGCTTAAGGATGACGACAATTTTTGATGGCTTATCAAGTATGTGACGACATGTCAGAAATGTCATCACTTTGTCTCTCCAAAACGGATTCGCTGCCTAAGCCTGACGATGGTTTTGACACCTCGTTACAGTTGTGACAACATATTCAAAATGTCGTCACATCTTCATTTTACTTCTTCTAACACTGCCACTTCTTACGATATTCTTGATAGCCTATCACGTGGCTGACGACTTATAAAAAATGTTGCCAGCCATACTTTTCAGCTCATTTGCATCAGATTTCATTTCCTTTGCCTCCCTTTCCTCAGATTCTCTTGCATTGTGGTTTTTACTGCAGTATCAAAGAAAAAAATCAAAAATGACAAAAGTTGCTTAAGACTTTACAATTATTTCTCGTTAAAAGCGTTAAATGTGTTAGCATCTGCTCACACATCAACACCTTCAACTTAAAACAATTGCTTGTCCTCAAGCAACCAAAACATAACTAATAGAATACAAAATACAATTGGCAGCTAATCACTCATATCAGCTCAAAATGTATTTACCCCCTCCAAGGTCAATCAATTTAAAAGCAACTGTGTATATTGTTGAAGAACAACCATGCAACTCATAAGAATCTAGATATGGCAAAATTTAGCAATAACAATCATGCTTGTACCAATATCACACCATCCAAACAAGTTAGCAACTAGCATCTAACGCCCTAATTTTCTGAATCAAAATGCTACACGGTGCTCATGACCCCGAGGGACCACAAGCTAAACCATGACTGATATCTGTACCTGTACACTGCATAATATATATATAATACGCGAAAAACCTGAACATATAGGCCATAAGGTTCAACTGAAGAGATATAGTAACATCCATGGGGTAATGAATACCCAAAACAACTGAATATAAAACTGAATACTGAATCTAATAGCTAAATCTAACTAAATCTGAAAGCCACTAAGTACTATCTGAATAAGGAGTTGAAGGAACATGTCTCCAACTAACTCCGTAAAATTGAACTGAAGTACTAAATGAATAAATCAAATCATATTATCCTCGGATGGATAAGAACTCACTGCAACACAGCGACTGGAAAGCTACTGCTGGTCTGGAACTCGTGGCTCTGGACCTATGGCGTAACATAAAAAGAAAGCACCATAGCGCAAATGCGTCAGTACAACTGGAGTACTGAGTATACGAGTGAGGTAGGCTAATGCAAAGGGTTTACATGCATGAATAATGCTAACTGACTGACTGATATAAAAGTAAGAGTACAAACATACATACATAGTAACTGAGATCGTGAGTACGTGGTAGCTAAATCTGTATGCTAATACATGACTGGAACTGTAGTTCTGATAACATGAGCGACTATGTCTCACAGTCCTGAATCTGGTAGAACTCTCTGAGTCCCGTGCTATAACTGAATTTGACTGTATCTAATAGTCCTGGTATACTGATATCTGAAGAACTGTATGAGTTCTTTCACTGAGATTGATACTAAAACTGTGGGAGGTAGTTGTTTAACCAACATGCCCCATGTGTACCATTACGGCTAAGCTGGGGTCCAATCTCTGCCTCGACTAGAGCGGTGTCAATACCGCGCCACTGGTAAGGACAGTTGTGAGTGACCCTTATCTGGCAGGTATTCAAAGTGAGAATGGTGGGACCCTAAACTACAGGTTAAACCACCTCATCAACCAAAATCTGATAGGTTAAGATGTCTCAACCTACGCTGGCTATGTAGTTCTGGAACGCAAGGATGACTGCTAAGAATCACACCCTGAACTGGTAGGTGAGTTCCCATCCTTGGGTTCACTCGGTGCTAACTTCTACTCCCATCTAAAGGGACTGAACATGATTCAACTGGATGTACATGGACTGAATAACAGACATCCATTGACTGACGGAGTAGTACTATTATCTGAGAGTTAATTGAGATCATAAGATTTATGATGTTTCCTGAGTCACATGACCGACTGAGTTCTATAGAGTATAGCTTGACTGAGATTTATCGTGGCACATAACATGGCTCTAGGCACACAGCTATATTTTTTGAGTACGAATACCCCAGGACTCGATAGAAGGAAACTGGCACACATGACATGACTTGATCACAAGATTAGAGTCCACAATTCACAATATTATAAGAAGGGGTTAGTATACTTCATGTATTTATTCATATCTCAACATGGTAGGGAGAGCATGGATACATTTCGTGTATATAATTCATATTTCCATTATCACACATGCTTTATGCCACAACAACAACAACACATAAATAGCATGGAAATTCATATGGAAGTGTATAGCTAATATGGACTTGTCATTTAGATATCATGGAATCTTGTAATTATGGGTTTCTAGCATCCTAGACATTTTATCAAACACCTTGCATGCATTCTTTAAAGAATAGGTGTATTTCATACTTGCATCACATCAAACCACCTAAATATCATGTTTTTCAACTAACAACCACATATATTTCATGAAAACATCTTTAGATATCATTTTGAAACTTAAACAACAATCATCAACATGTACATGCTTATATCACCACAAAAAGTTTACAAAATAACATTTAAAAATATGGCTCTTGAGCTCTATGAACGGATTGGATCCATAGATGAACACTACGCATACCTTAGATTAAGAATTCGTGGAATCTACGATTGAATTTGCTTGAAGCTTGAAACCCCAATGGAAACCCTAGACTTGTTCTTGACTGTTCCTGAGTGAATTTTGATAAAATTAATGTAAAGGGATGATTTGGGGCTTCAATCCCATATTTAAAGAGTATATATAGGGTTTTGGGAAGTTACCATATTTCCCTTAAGGATTTTAAAACAAAAACTAAAAACTACGCAAAATTTATCCCGATTTAGGGCCCCAGCGCGATGCGGAGCTTGGTAAAATACCAGTTATTATGACCTAGAAGCTTGAAAAAAAGTGGGGATAGTGTGGAGGCTTTATGAAAATTTACGAGTGCCATTTTGGCCTCCGGCGCGACGCACCATGCACTGAAATGGCATTCGTCTTACAGCAGAAACTTAAAATAGCCATAACTTCTTCACCGGGTGTCCATTTTAGAAGAATTTGGTATCGAAGAAAATCTTATTAAATTATATATCCGTTGGTAGGCCATGGGATCAAAAATTCATAGTATAATGAGAGATATTCTCATTTTAAGTTGATGATACCAATATCCTTCTCAAAAATTCAATCGGTAAGGAGTGTTTTGATTCGCACAATAGCTAGGACATATTTGAGACCTTAATTCACATCAACCTTGATCATGAAACTACCAAGGAACCATGATATACTATGCATGAGCTTGAAACATGGAGCTAATAATGATTTGGATTTTTTGGGATATTACATAGCAACATAGCCTGTGTGTCCTCACAACGAAGAAATCCCTTTTTCAATCACATCAGAAATCACATATATAAACATAGGGATAACAAAATTCTCACTCTCAGAATGAATTTCCAATCATTGTATGCCAACTGCCATAGGCTTTCCCTTATTTTCATTACCAGGGTTTTCAGACAGGTCGGCTAGGATCACTATAGGGTTTTTTCTCGGCTTGTAATGTAGGCTAGGGGCTGGTATGATACTCAAGGTCATTTATAGTGACTATGCCTCTTTGAAACTACACTAACCTTTTAGGGGTCTCACTTATTAACCTTTTCCTCTTTTTCTCTTTCCATGATCACACATATTCAAGATAGGTGCGGTCTCTTTTTCAATCAATTTTTCTTTTCTTTTTCTTATTCTTTTTCACCGCACCTAGACTTTTATTCTTTTATTTTATTCAATCCTCTTCATACACATTTTACATCATGCACCCCTATGATAGCCACCCTCAACTTAGGCCATTTGCCTAAGTTAAGGTGCACAGTGTCCAAGGAGGACCAGGGCCAAAACAAGTTCATTACAATGTTAATGTGAAGGTGATAGGTGTCTCAAAAAGAAATAGGCAATTAAGGCTCAAAATAGGGATCAAAGGATATTATGTGCACTAGGAAGGTTATTTAGCCTAAAAGTAGACTAAATTCTAAAATGGCCTATGATCCTTTTCTAACCCCTATCCTATAACCAAGGCAAGAAAACCAGGCAAGTTCTAGGTTCAACATTCAAAGGGAACTCAGTAAAACCTTTCACACACATGACACACAGGTATATCACAAGTTACTACTCATTCAGTTCGTGCAATTTGTTCAGTAAAATTTTTATGTCACTAGAACTAATGCCACAACAAGATGCACCGTGGTCATAAATAGATGCAATTCACACAGTTATAAAATCAGACCAATCTAGAGGTATATGTCATTTTTTCCTGAATCAACAAAAATATCTCAACTGCCCTAGGTACTTATCTTTCTCCCAGTTAAACACACAACATCACGAAACAAAACACAATACGCCTAAACATGCCGGCTCAACTAGGAACAAGACTCTGGGGAAAAGAGGCACGACAACAAAAAGCCACGGAGGACATCAACACCCATAAGTAGCCCTACACCCTCAACTTAAAACATGCAATGTCCCCAATGCATCAAACCAAAACAAGAGAGTTAGAAACATACCTGTGGCACCACGGGTACGAAGATCTGAAGTCAATCACATAATATGAATACAAACAACAAAATATCTTGGGTTGCCTCCCAAGAAGCGCCTAATTTAGTGTCGCAGCATGACTCAATTATCTCGACTACTCAGACTTCATCAAGATACCTTGTAGATAATTATTTATTTCTCCACTTGGAGGATTTGAAACGTCGACCCAACTTTTGATCAATACATCTTCGAGATATGTTGGGCAAATGTGAGGGTATGATGAGGAATGTTCTATCACGCCACTTCGAAGACTTGAACTGCCTGCCCAATTTTGCATCAAGCTTTCGTGTGAGCTCATTTTACGATGGTGAGAATTTTAAACAGCCACGAAATGGACATCGATCTTTAAGCTTCTTGGCCTTCAAGATTGGGGTTGTTGTAATGCCCCGTGTTTCAGACTAGAATGAAAATCATCATTTCTATGCGTAGATGGCCCAAAAGTCATAAATCCTATGCAAATTTTTCATGATAATCAAGTATGTAGTGTGGTAACCATTTAAGCATAAAGTGAGATCATAAAGGTCCCCTAACTCAAGGTCAAGTTGAAAGCTTTCCTATCGTTCGAGTTTTAGTGAGCGTCAAAACTTAAGTCAACTTCAATCATCATATATCCTTGTATATTTCGAAATGTGTAGCCTACTATGTATCAAATGAAAGATCTTCACATTATATTTCCATCGATACCAAATTCGCCTAAAACGGATACTTGGTGAAGAAGTTAGAGCATTTTTAGTGTCAGCATTCCCGTTTGACTGGCCACCGCATCGCGGTGAGCCTTAAAATGACAATTGTCAATTCCAGTAGCTCACCGTGATTTTTAGAGCGTCGTGGTGAATCTTTATACGGCGTTCCAGTTTCGGATTTTAAATCCCAAGGCCAAATTAGACATTTCTCATGGCCCCAAACCCATCCAAACATAGGATTTAATCCCAAATACACCTAAATCCATACACTTTCACCAAAATTCATCAAGAACTCACCCTAGGATTTCAAATTCAAAACCCCAATATCTCAATATCCAACCGTGGGTTTTTAAAAGCGATTGAAGATTTGGAATCCCCAATCCGTAAGCTTCAAGAATTACCTATTATCTTCCAGAATTAAGGTACGTGGGGTTTTCCTAAAATCTCATGGGCATAGAAATTATGTTTTAAGAAAAAGGGTTTTGGATTTTATGAATGCAATCATGATTTAGAAGTTCTAACGATATTGTTTTGGTCTTTAGGCCTCCCCCAAATTGATCTGAATTGATATATGTATATATGTACATGTTTTAATGTTGATGATTGAAATCCAGAGCATGACTCACATGAAATCCCTCTCTCAATGTGATGTTTCCATGTTTCACATGTTATGAATTGTTATGAAATGCATCTTGAAAAGCTTGTTACGAAAAGCCTTGATTTATGAATGATTTGGTTATGAATCTTGAATTCAGACGAGAGGATTGTTTTGTATTAAAAAATATTGAAAATACATATAATGAAAGAGTGCATGGATTTTGCCAAAAGCACATGACCACCTTATTTTTTAAGAGTTCTTGCATAGTTTTGGTTTATGCTTTCGGGACATGAAAACTCTTATACTATTTGCATGTTTGGGTGGTTTAAACTGTGTTTTAATGAAAGATCATGTTTATTGCATTATGGCTCAGAAATAGGGCTTGCAAGTCTTGGTGTGACGACACCAATTCATATTTTTGCCATGATAATTCAGAACAGATTTAATGCATATTTGAAATCAGACTTTCCAAATATTGAAATTAGAAACATGCATGATTCAGAACAGGATAAAATTGGGCATAAAGAGAGCTTAAGTGGTTCCCCGAAGAGGGCATGAGTTCAGACAACTCATTGCCCAAAATAGTGATTTGCCAATCCGGATTTATATATCACGTTGGCCTAGAGCCCTGTGGCGTATCAGATTCAGGAACTCCAACCCTTGCGGCACACTCGAGTTGGAGGCTTCTCCGCCGAGTCAATGGCGAATTCTATATCACCCGTGGAATATCAAACTTGTAGGGGATACCACCTAACTCAGAAGTAATACATAGATCAAAATTTGAAGTTTACAGACAGGTTACATGTTTTCAGAAAGTGCTCATGTATTTTCAGAAAATACTTTATGCATGATGTTTAATGAAAATTTTGCTCTCATATTAAATATATATATATATATATGTGTGTGTGTGTTCAAATACTCTATTTGGGACTGCTTCGTGTGCCAGTACTTTTGTATTGACCCTCCCTCCTTCCAGGTTCTGACGCATAATCTAGGGGTCCAGATAAACAGTAGAGATTTTAGATCACAAACCAGAGTTTGAAGTGGTGAGCCTTCTATGATTCAGAAGGCCTGGTTATTTCATATTACTACTATTAGTTATGTTTTGTTCTACTGGGGGCCTTGTCCCAGTTTTTAGACAGCTTTGTTTAGTTCATAGTAGAGATTTCGCAGACTGAGTCAGACATTATTATTCAGATACATTTTCAGTTTCAGTATTAAGATCATATTCAGATTGACCATGTTTCCATCTTAGATTTCTATTTTTTGCATAATCTTTTATTTTAAGAATATTGTGCATGATTACCAGATACAGAAGGGTGTCCCAGGCCTTCGTGGTTCAGAATGCTCATCACGACTAGGGCCCCATCTCGGATCGTGACAAATTTGGTATCAAAGCACGATTCATGGTCCCAGGATATCTATGAAATCGCTTCAGGTAGAGTCTTGTTATAGGTGTGTAGCACACCACACTTATAAGCAGGAGGCTACTAGGCTGTCACACCTCAAATCCTATTGGGGCAGACTGGCACCCATAACCGAGGAGGCCCGGGAGAACCAGCTCATAACCTTATACTTCCCATGCATACCTGTATGACAACCCAAAATTCGGACAGCATCATGTCGCATATAAAAGGAAATAATCACCTGTATAAGCTCGAGCACACATATATATGTATATAAAATACTTGGTCGTTGGAGCCATCACGTCTATTAACAAAACACCACCTTGACTGTACATTAGGTCTACAAAGCCTCTAGACAATACACAGAGTTTAACTAAGGTCGGGACATACCCCGCCATATAACTAACTTCTATACAATACGAAAAGTGACTGGATATGACACGAAAAACCCCAAAGCAAACTGGAGCTCACCAAAAGCAGCTGGATATCCTGGCTCATACTTGTGCGGTGTATGAGCTGAGGTACCTGTGCCTGCAGCATGAAATACAGGTCCCCCGTGGGGGACGTCAGTACAAAATATGTACTGAGTATGTAAAGCTATAGATAATCACATATGATATAGGAGCTCAATAGAAATCAGAAACAAGTGAATAAATCGTAATAGGAGTGGACCACACTTACTAGAACTTGTGACAACCTGTCCATTGTATTTATTCAGTCACTTTACCTTCGTTCTTATCATCTTTGTAATCATTACTGTACTGTACTGTGACCATTATGCTACCTCCAGTTCATATCAACTGGGATCGACCCATTATAGGCTTATGCCTCTGGGATACCACTCATAAACACATAAATTGGGATCGACCCATGATAGGCTTATGCCCCTGGGATACCACCCAATAAGAGAGAACTTTCATCACTTAGTTCAATTAATCTTTGAGATTGTTATTTCGGTTGCCACCGTATTTTTGATATTTTTAAACAATGATACATCAATAAGAGACATATAAATAGACCATCAATGTAATAACAATAAAGTAAGAACTCATTGGCACATCAATGAAGTGTTTTGGAGTCATCAATGCCATAACAATGAAGTAGGAACTTATTGGTATATCAATGAAATGTTTTGGAGTCATTAATAGCACATGGATATTGTTTGAGTAACCGGATACCTTCTGACATTCATTAGTGCAATAAACATGTAAGATTTGGAAAACAAGTAAGTATTGGAATGTCTTGACATCTTGTAGGGTGGAAACAAGTTCATTGTTAACGTATCACATCATACAAAACCATTATGGATCACATGTTACTGAATAACTTTGGAAACTTTCTTAATAGAACAATTGTTCACTTTCATGCCAAAGATATGGTATAGAGTATGATTTATATACCTGACTTTCAACCTTAAATACTAGTCCCAAATGGACTTCCCGTCTTTTCGGATTACTTATCTACAATGAACATATATAGCAATCTAGTATTAGCAACCAAACATCACAATTCAATTATTTGAATTCACTAAACTAGTGGTTAAGTAGTAAGCCTTAACTACACCATAAAGGGTGTCACTTTAACCCTCTTATACTCCAATTACATTCACATGCCATGCATATTCATACAACATCCTCCAATATCAAGTTTGGATTTATTTATCCTTCCAACCAATCCATTAAACCAAATTGAGCCATAGATATAAATAATCATCAATTCAATAGTATATCACCATATCCACCTTCCATAACTCAATTGCCATATCCACATTCCATAACTCAATTACCATATCCACCTTCCATAATTCAATACAACCAAACCATGCAAAATAGTCCATAACCCTATTTCCATCACCTTTCAATAACAACCAATACATATAATCCTCTATCACACATATATATATGGAAAAGAACAAAGGCAAACAATATTCATACCTTAGAATTCACCTCTTGATTATGCAATCCTGTTTGCACAAATAATAGGTGTCGTTCGAAGCTCTCGAGATGACAAACGCAGTTATCGAATTACTTTGAAATTTCTACGGTTGAATCAAAAGTAATTTAAAAGTCAAATTTGGCTAGGGTTTGTTCTTCCTCAATGATTGATGATGAAAATGAGTTTTTGAACTCATATACATGTATATATACACATATTCCCATCCATAATATAATAGGAAATGACCAAAATGCCTTTAAAATTTAAATAATGTCAAATCTATCCTTTGGTGGACTGTTTTGATAAGCTAAAGTAGATTGACCATAACTCTTTGCTCCGATATCGTATTTGGGTGAAATTGGTATCGTTGGAAGGATAATTCAAAGGGATTTAATGTCATATAAAGTAGGCCACCCAGTTCATCCTGTACAAGGAGTTATGGTCATTTGAAGTTGACCCTAAAAATCTGTTTTGATAGGCTGAAGTAAAACGAGTATAAATCCTTACTCAGACGTTGGATTTGGATGAAACCAATTGCATTGGAAATAAGACTCAAATATATTTCTTTTCATAGGTCTTAGCTCTCCCAGTTCATTATATTAAGGGTGTTATGATCGTTCAAAGTTGATCCAAAAATTCGGCTGGCCTCAGTAGTTTGTGTGCAGGAAATTTTCCTGCACATTTACTATTCCCAAATATCCTGGCCACCATTTTATAGTTTTGAACGTGCTCGATTATATCCGAAACCTATACGTTTTGGGAAATATTTATATCGTTGGAAAGCTTATTCAATAACCTTTGCATGGAACCATCGACGGGAAAATTCTGGTATAAATAAAATAAAAAAAATTAATTTCATATAAATAAGACCAATACACGTACTTGAATACACCAATACACATACTTGAATATGGGGTGTTACATAGGAGTTTAGAAAATGTTTCCCTTCTTTGTGATTTAGTTCGTGCTTTAGAGTCAAGTCTATTCCTAATCCGTGATCTTTTATCTTACAGAAATAACAGTCATGCTTCCTCATCGCAATTCTAATCAAAGTGCTTAGAATGATGAAGTCCGTCCCACTCATGGGATGAGGACACATAAAAAAGCTCCCACTCTATACCCTGTACTACCCCAGTCCACCTCAGGCTCCACAGACCTATGTTAACCATCCCCCAGCTAATAAGAGAGATATCTCGAATGCAGAATTCAGACAATCTATTCATATGTTAACATAGTTGGTGGCTGCACAAACTCAGTGGTCAGAAGATACCGGGTCTACATTTATTACTTTTGAAGCTACGCAGGTGAGCCAATTCATAAGGATGAATCCTTCCAAATTCACAGGTACTAAAGTAGAAGAGGACCCGCAGGAATATGTCGATGAAAAGGAAAAGATCTTCAAAGTGATGCATGTAGATGAAGTAGAAGGGGTAGAATTGGTGACGTATCAGCTGAAAGAGGTGGTGAATCAGTGGTACAATGATTGGGAAGATGTGAAAGGCAACAATGCTGAGCTCTCGGTATGGAATGAGTTTGTAGATGTTTTCCTTGACCGGTTTTTTCCTTTGGAGTTGCGAGAGGTGAAGGTAGAGGAGTTCATAAACCTTAAGCAGGATAAGATGAGTGTTCAGGAGTATACTCTAAAGTTTAACCAGCTAGCCCGTTATGCTCCTGAGATGACAAGCAGTATGAGGACCAGAATGAGGAAGTTTGCATCCGGCCTTTCAAATTATTTGGTACTTGAGTGTCAGGGAGCTATGTTGAATAAGGAGTTAGACTTTGCTAGGCTGACAGTTCACATACAGCAGGTAGAAGAGAAGAAAAAGAAAATTTCTAAACTAGAAAGAAAGACAGGCAGGCAAAGAGAGCCAGAACCACGGATCAAAACCACAGCCAGACACAAAGCGGAAACTAGGGCAATAGATGGCAAAAGAAAAAGTTTCAAAGTAAGGCATAGTCTGCAGCTAGTGCCCCAGCGCCCAGACCCCCAATTAATAGATGATCTCAGAGTTTTCAGACTAGCCATGGACCTAGAGCTCAGGATACCCAGTCATAGGGTAGTGTGGCTCAGCAGCATCATACTTTTCCATGGTGTGAGACTTGTGGTAGAAATCATCAGGGAAGGTGTCAGTTGGACTCGTCGAAGTGTTATTTATGTGGTCAACCGGGTCACTTTCAGAGGGACTGTCCATCTGCTAGGAAGAATATTGGTGGTGCAAAGTCACAAGCCAATTTCTTAGCTCTACCCCCGCCTTAAAAGGGCGCCACTTCAGCTACCGAAAGCGGTCACAATCGGTTATATGCTTTGACCAACCACCAGGAGGCAAAATCTTCCCCAGATGTTGTCATCGGTATGTTACAAATCTTTTCCCATGATGTTTATGTGTTACTTGATCTCGGGTCTACCTTATCTTATGTGACCCTTTATGTGGCTGTTGGTTTTGGGTTAGATCCCAAAGTTATTATAGAACCCTTCACTATTTCCACTCGTGTAGGTGATTCTATTGTTGCTACGAGGGTGTATAGGAATTGTGTCGTGTCTATTCTTAGTAGGGATACTATGACAAACCTTATAGAACTTGATATGGTAGATTTTGATGCTATCCTTGGGATGGACTGGCTCTATTTGTGCTATGCCATATTAGATTGTAGGACTTGAAGAGTCACTTCTTCTTTCCCGAGTGAGCCAGCGATAGACTGGGAAGGACATTCTTTAGCACCTAGAGGGCACTTTATATACTATTTCAGAGCCCGCAGACTCATTTCTAAGGGTTGTTTATATCACCTTATCCAGGTTAAGGATTCTAATATTGAGAGTCTTCCTCTTTGGTCTGTTCCTATAGTAAATGAATTTCTAGAAGCCTTTCCAGATAATCTCCTAGGAATACCACCTGATAGGGAGATAGAGTTTGGTATTGACGTGTTGCCAGATACCCTTCCCATCTCTATTCCGCCATATAGAATGGCTCCTGCAGAACTAAAAGAGTTGAAAGAACAGTTAGCAAAACTTTTAGATAAAGGTTTCATATGCCCTAGTGTGTCTTCTTGGGGTTCACCTGTACTTTTCATGCGAAAGAATGACGGTTCCCTTCGTATGTACCTAGACTACCATCATTTGAATAAGGTAACGATTAAAAATAAGTATCCTCTTCCTAGGATTGATGATATTTTTTACCAGCTTCAGGGTGCTAGATATTTTTAAAAGATAGACCTCCATTCAGGATAACATCAGTTGAAGGTTAGGGAGTCAGATATCCCCAAAATAGCTTTTTGAACTAGATACGACCATTATGAGTTCTTAGTCATGTCCTTCGGGTTGACTAACACCCCTGCAACCTTCATGAATCTTATGAATAGGGTGTTCCTTCAGTTTCTAGACTTGTTCATCATAGTATTCATTGACGACATTCTGATCTATTCCAAAAGTGAGGAGGACCATGCCAAGCACCTTTGAATTATCCTTCAGACCCTTAAGGATCATTAGTTGTATGCTAAATTCTCCAAATGTGAATTCTGGCTGAATGCTATTGCCTTCTTGGGACATATTATGTCTAGTGATGGGATTAGAGTGGATCCCCAAAAGATTGAGGCAGTGAGAAAATGGCCCATACCCATGACTCCAACTGATATTCAGAGCTTCTTGGGTTTGGCAGGTTATTACAAAAGATTTGTAGAGGGTTTTTCTTTCATAGATGCTCCGCTCACTAAATTGACTCGGAAAAAGGTGAAGTTTGTATGGTTTGACTTATGTGAAAATAGTTTTGAGAAGTTGAAAGACAAGCTGACTACTACTCTTGTTTTGACCCTTCCCGAGGGTGTAGATGGTTTTGTGGTTTACTGTGATGCATCCCGTGTGGGACTTGGTTGTATTCTGATGCAGCATGGTAAGGTGGTAGCTTATCCATCTAGTTAATTAAATGTGCATGAGATAAACTACCCCACTCATGACTTGGAGTTAGCAGCCATGGTGTTTGCACTCAGAATCTGGAGGCATTATCTCTATGGGGTGCATGTTGATATTTTTACTGTCCACAAAAGTTTGTTGTATGTTTTCTCTCAGAAAGAATTGAACCTCAGGCAGAGGCATTGGATAGACTTTTTAAAGACTATGATATGAGCCTGCATTACCATCCGAGCAAGGCAAATATTGTAGCCAACTCCCTCAGCAGGTTGTCTATGGGCAGCCTTTCTCATGTAGAAGAAGGGAAGAAAGAGATGGTGAAGGATATTCACCGCCTTGCTAATCTGGGAGTGCGACTCTTAGATACTAAAGATGGAAGGGTGATTGTTCATGAGATAGCTAAGTCATCCCTGTGTGCTGAAGTTAAAGATAAGCAGGTCGAAGATCCCATCTTGGTGCAGATCAAGGAAAATGTGAGTCAACAAAAGGTAATGTCATTTGAAATTGGAGGAGATGGTATTTTGAGATATCAGGGTAGGTTGTCCGTTCCAAATGTTGATAGACTGTGGGAAAGAATCCTTGATGAGGCTCACACCTCGAGGTATGTTGTTCACCCAGGCTCTACTAAGATGTATCATGATTTGAAAACCATTTATTGGTGGAATAAAATGAAGCGTGATGTGGCTAAATATGTTGCCAAGTGTTTGAATTGTGAGCAAGTCAAGGTGGAACATATGAGGCCAGCTGGTACTTCGCAAGAGATATCTTTGCCTTTATGGAAGTGGGAGATGATCAATATGGACTTTATTACAGGACTTCCAAAGTCCCGAAACCAGTATGACTCTATATGGGTGATTGTGGATAGGTTGACCAAGTCAGCGCATTTTCTGCCTGTCAGGACTAACTATTCGGGAGAAGATTATGCTAAGCTGTTCATCGCAGAAATAGGTCGTTTGCATGGGGCACCTGTGTCCATTATATCTGATCGAGGTACACAGTTTTCTTCCTAGTTTTGGAGATCTTTTCAAAAAGGATTAGGTACCCAAGTGAACCTAAGTACAGCATGCCACCCTCAGACTGATGGGCAAGCTGAGCGCACTATTCAGACCCTTGAGGATATGTTGAGGGCTTGTGTAATAGATTTCAAAGGTAGTTAGGTAGATCACTTGCCATTGATAGAGTTTGCGTATAATAATAGCTTCCATTCCAGTATTAAGATGGCATCATTTGAGGTGAGGCACTGTATGGTAGGAGATGTAGGTCTCCAATAGGGTGGTATGAAGTAGGTGAGATGCAGATGTATGGGCCGGATTTTGTTCATTAGGTAATGGAAGATGTGAAGCTTATTAGAGAACGACTTAAGACATCTCAGAGTCGTCAGAAATCCTATGCCGATGTTAGGAGGATAGATTTAGAGTTTGAGGTTGGAGATTGGGTATTTCTTAAGGTTTCTCCCATGGAGGGAGTTATGTGTTTAGTAAGGAAAGGTAAGTTGAGTCCTCACTTTATAGGACCATATCATATTGTGAGAAGGGTAGGTGGTGTTGCATACGAATTAGAGTTGCCAACAAGTCTGGGTTCTGTCCATCCGGTATTTCACGTATCCATGCTGAAAAAGTGCATTGGGGATCATTCGTTAGTAGTACCTATTGAGGAAATCAAAGTGACAGACTCCTTGTCTTATAAAGAAGAGACTGTATAAATCTTAGACCGTCAAGTTAGAAAGTTGAGGAGCAAAGAGATAGCCTCAGTTAAAGTATTGTGGAGGAATCAGAAAGTTGAAGAAGCCACCTGGGAATCAGAAGACGATATGAGAATTAGATACCCAAATTTATTTGATCGAGTGAACGAAGTGATGGAAGGTATGATCCTTGTCCTTTTCTTTCCTATGCTTTTTTTTACTTGGAATCGTGTATTTTTTGCATCATCATTTGGGGACGAATGATCCCAAGGGGGAGATATTGTAACGCCCCGTGTTTCGGACTAGAATGAAAATCGTCATTTCTATGCATAGATGACCCAAAAGCCATAAATCCTATGAAAAATTTTCATGATAATTAAGTATGTTGTGTGGTAACCATTTAAGCATAAAGTGAGATCATAAAGGTCCCCTAACTCAAGGTCAAGTTGAAAGCTTTCCTATCGTTCGAGTTTTAGTGAGCGTCAAAACTTGAGTCAACTTCAATTGACTATAAATCCTTGGATATTTCAAACTGGGTGGCCTACTATATATCAAATGAAAGATCTTTGAATTAGTTTTCCATCAATACCAAATTCCCCTAAAACAGACACTCTGTGAAGAAGTTAGAGCATTTTTAGTGTTAGTATTCCCGTTTGACTGGCCACCGCGTCGCGGTGAACCTTAAAATGACAATTGTCAATTCCAGTAGCTCGCCGCGATTTCCAGCGCCTCGCGGTGAAGCTTTATATGGCGTTCCAGTCCCGGATTTGAAATCCCAAGGCCAAATTAGACATTTTCCATGGCCTCAAACTCATCCAAACACAGGATTTAATCCCAAATACACCTAAATCCATACACTTTCACCAAAATTCATCAAGAACTCACACTAGGGTTACAAATTCAAAACCCGAATATCTCAAGATTCAACCGTGGGTTTTTAAAAACGATTGAAGATTTGGAATCCCCAATCCGTAAGCTTCAAGACTTACCTATTATCTTCCGGAATTAAGGTACGTGGGGTTTTCCTAAAATCTCATGGGCATAGAAATTATGTTTTAAGAAAAAGAGTTTTGGATTTTATGAATGCAATCATGATTTAGAAGTTCTAACGATATTGTTTTGGTCTTTAGGCCTCCCCCAAATTGATTTGAATTGATATATGTATATATGTACATGTTTAAATATTGATGATTGAAATCGAGAGCATGACTCACATGAAATCCCTCTCTCAATGTGATTGTTTCCATGTTTCACATGTTATGAATTGTTATGAAATGCATCTTGAAAAGCTTGTTACGAAAAGCCTTGATTTATGAATGATTTGATTATAAATCTCGAATTCAGACTAGAGGGTTGTTTTGCATTGAAAAATATTGAAAATACATATAATGAAAGAGTGCATGGATTTTGCCAAAAGCACATGACCACCTTATTTTTTAAGAGTTCTTGCATAGTTTTGGCTTATGCTTTCGGGACATGAAAACTCTTATACTATTTGCATGTTTGGGTGGTCTGAACTGTGTTTTAATAAAAGATCATGCTTATTGCATTATGGCTCAGAAATAGGACTTTCAAGTCTTGGTGTGATGACACCAATTCAGATTTTTGCTATGCTAATTCAGAACAGATTTAATGCATGTTTGAAATCAGACTTTCCAGATGTTAAAATTAGAAACATGCATGATTCGGAACAGGATAAAATTGGGCATAAAGAGAGCTTAGGTGGTTCCCCGAAGAGGGCATGAGTTCAAACAACTCATTGCCCAAAATCGTGATTTGTCAATCCGAGTTTATATATTACACTGGCCTAGAGCCTTGTGGCGTATCAGATTCAGGAACTCCAACCCTTGCGGCACACTCAGGTTAGAGGCTTCCCCGTCGAGGCAATGGAGGATTCCATATCGCCCGTGGAATATCAGACTTGTAGGGGATACCACCTAACTCAGAAGTAATATACAGATCAGAATTTGAAGTTTACAGACAGGTTACATATTTTCAGAAAGTGCCCATGTGTTTTCAGAAAATACTTTATGCATAATGTTTAATGAAAACTTTGCTCTCATATTAAATATATATATGTGTGTGTGTGTGTGTGTTTTCAAATACTCTATTTCGAACTGCTTCGCGTGCCAGTACTTTTGTGCTGATCCCCCCCTCCTTCCAGGTTCTGAGGCACAGTCAAGGGGTCCTGATAAATAGTATAGATTTCAGATCACAGACCAGAGTTTGAAGTGGTGAGCCTTCTATGATTCAGAAGGCCTGGTTATTTCATATTACTACTATTAGTTATGTTTTGTTCTACTAGGGGCCTTGTCCCAGCTTTCAAACAACTTTGTTTAGTTCATAGTAGAGATTTTGCAGACTGAGTCAGACATTATTATTTAGATACATTTTCAATTTCAGTGTTAAGATCATATTCAGATTGACCATGTTTCCATCTTAGATTTCTATTTTTTTGCATAATCTTTTATTTTATGAATGTTGTGCATGATTACCAGATATAAGAAGGTGTCCCGGGCCTTCTTGGTTTAGAATGTTGGTCACGGCTAGGGCCCCGTCTTGAGTTGTGACAGTTGTAGTATACCCTTTTGGAAGGACAAACTCTAAAATGTAAGAATCTTCCTCCTCAATTTCAAAATTCATCATTTGCTTGGGTGATTCGACTTTCATCACATCCACCAAGCATAATGTTGAAAAGTGGTTCGAATAAGGACTAACTCTCATTTTTGGAGTAGCATCCCTATTAGTATTTTTACCCCCAAAATGGACTAGAGTCTTCACAAGGATTGTGCTTGATTTCTTCTTTTGACTCTAGTACAATCTCCTCGTCTTTGGCATCTTCATTTATAAATGGTTCGGTTGGTTGGAAAATCATCGAGGGTTTCTCAACATCAAGATCATCATCAACATCGAATTCTTGCTTCTCATCTTCACACTCGTCCATTATGTTAAATGATTCCATAGACAAGATATCATCTAAACATAATGTGGAAAAGTGCTTTGAATGCTTGACCTCTATATCCATATCCTCTATCATTCTTCTTTCCTCGTTATTTGCCCTTATTTCTTGATGTATATCATGTATGATATCATTCGTTGTGTCCACACACTCCAACATTAGTTGAAGCATAGCTCAATGCCACTTTTTCTGGTGCTTCGTTCCTCCTGTTCTTGGCCATAAGACCTATCAAAATTATAAGAAGAAATAAAATTTTGGTTAGCATACTAGGGAGAGGGGGCATTTGGTCAATCACTCCAATGTCCATCTTGACCACCACATAACGAACAATCATACTCCCGGTAGGATGGAGATGGTGTACACATCTCTCTCCGAGGAACATATCTATAATCTTGCCAAAAGTGAGGTCCATCAAAATATGGACATGGATCATCAAGATAAGATTTCCAACCACCAAGCTCATGTTCATTCCATGATGCCATAGTAATAAGTAAACGAAAATAAAAATCTACCTAACACAAGAAATAAAAGAAAAATAAAAACAAATATTTAAAAGTTTGAATTCAAGCAAGTAGGCTAAAATTTCAAACCAACTTAATACGCGAAAACCAATTTACAAGTTTGAATATTGGGTAAATACTCCCACTCCCTATTGATAATTCGCTTCCTCTAGTTTATTTCTCTATTCGAGCAAACAAACCTAAGGCATGATCTATTGTTTGCAACCAATAGATTAAAGTGTAAAATATTGGAATTTCAAGAAGTTCCTACTACCCTTTGAATCTTTTGAGCACCAAGCATCAAGTCAAAACCTAACCCATGGATCTCATAACTCGGGTTATAGGGATTAGTTACTCATGATGAAAGAAATGAAGCAGTATATTGAATTCATACTTAAAGAGATCATACTTACAGAATAATGAAAAGCAATAATTGTTTCTTTGTTTCAATCACTAGAGAAATCCGCAATAAAAGCAATACTTAATCTCTCACAAGTTAATGGAAAAAATGTCTCCAAAACCCAAGGGCAAAACGTAAAACCTCAATTTCTGAATATCGAGTACCAAATACCTAGAAAACCCTCAAAAAATGCTTTAAATAGACTAGTCTAAATAAGGAAAGAAAATCATAGTGTTCAAAAAATCCTTCAAAATAGATGATGTCATTTGTGACGGCATGTCAGGATCCTGATGACTTATCAAAAAATGTCGTTAGGTCCCTCTTCAATCTTGGCATCTTTTGCTTAAGGCTGACGGCGATTCCTGACGGCTTATCAAGTATGTGATGACATGTCAAAAATATCGTCACTTTGTCTCTCTAAAACTAATTCACTGCCTAAGCCTGACGATGGTTTTGACACCTCATCACAGTTGTGATGGCATATCCGAAATGTCGTCACATCTTCACTTTACTTCTTCTAACACTACCACTTCTAACAATATTCTTGACAGCCTATCACGTGGCTGGCGACTTATCAAAAATACCGTCAGCCATACTTTTCAGCTCATTTGCATCAGATTTTAGTTCCTTTGCCTCTCTTTCCTCAGATTCTCTTACATTATGGTTTTTACTACAATATCAAAGAAAAAAATCAAAAATGACAAAATTTGCTTAAGACTTCACAATTATTTCTCGTTAAAAGTCTCAAATGTGTTAGCATCTGCTCACACATTATTGGGTTAAAACACACGACAACATCTAATGAACCGGGCAAGTTCTAGGTGTAACACTTCTGTCAGAACTACGCAAGTACTTACCCCACAGGTACTAAGTTAATTTTTATCCTACTAATGCTTGGGATCCAGATCACATAGTTGTGTTTTGCTTTACTACTAACTTCTAATGCTAGTGTCAGAGTGACAAATGGTTGCACGGCACTTTACCACATGGTAAGGGAAAATAATTACCACAATCACTTATCATCCATATATACAACAAGGTGCTAACAGAAAAGGTACTTTTATTTCATGTAATAACATTAACGACTGAACAGGACCTACAGTTAATTCTTAAACAATAAATGAAAATGCAGACAAACTTAACATCAAACTAGACATGCAAGTACACCACCCCCACAAAAAAAATGCATTGTCCTCAAAGCATAAAATAAATCACAAAGGAATGGGTATATTTGTATTGCCTCTTATTCATTTGAGGTGTCTGTGAAGTGTGGTGGGGCTCCAGCGTACTCACCAGGTGCAATGTTGACCCCTATGGTGTTGGGAGTGCTCAAAATCTCTCCCTCTAGAATCGGAGGTACCACATATCTGCCAGGATCTGAAATTTGCCCCCTGATTGGGGCGGAGCTTATAGAAACACCTGCAGCTTCATCCTGCAGTCTCTTCTTCCTCTTTTCCTCTGGTCTCTTCAATTTTTTAATTGCCTTCTGTATCTGATGGTCTTCTAACCCTTTAGGTGACATGGATGTAAGTTTTCTTCTCTTTTCTGCTCTCTTTACAGCTTTCTCAGCTTTTTCATTTATTTCTGCTTCTTTCTTACCCTTATCTTTGATTGGCCGCCCTATTAAGTCGACAAGACCTTCTTCCTCATCACTTGTAATTTGGACTGGATCAACTATGGTCTGTTGTGGTTGTTGATTCATCTTATCTACATAAAGGGTTTAAAAACTTCCCCCATATAGATAACTGCTTTTCAAACCTTTTCTATACCCGTACTACCTTTGTAAAGTTCTCCTGGTTCAGCCTGTATTCTAAATATTAGGGTAGAACTGATACAGAATCTGCAGTCCCATCCATGGCATCGAAGCTGAACCTGTAGATGTGGTAGGAGGTATGTACATATAAAGAGGCAATGGCATACCTGAAAGAACCTCAGGTGATTCAGGAATTGGCGCCGACTGAGTTTGCTGAGCTGGGGGCCTGTTGACTCACATATCAAACTTTGAGTCATCCCTTATCTCTTTAATATCCTGCCTATGCACTACCCGAACCTCATTATCAAGTCCACTAATCAACGAACATTTGCTTGCTTACATAATTCGGTGATTAGACATGGAAATGGAAGCGCAGTTGTGATCTTGTGAGCTCAGAAGAATGACTCATCAGCAATAAGGTGGCCGAAATCTACTATTAATCCCTCAATCAATGCAGCAACGATTACAGCTCTAGTGATCTCTAAGCGGTCATCACCTCTTATCGGTATTAACCTCAGTCTCACAATTACCCACCAGAACTTGGCTCTAAAGCTCAGGGATGACTTAGATATCCATTCGCTTAGGTTGTGCAACCACACAGGCTTTCCTTCATCTATCAATACTCTGGCCATCCACAGCCTTTGAGTCTTTACCATGAACAATCGATGTTCTAATTCAGGGATTGCACCCGGTCTATGGTATTCAGGTCCAAATAAGAATTTGTTTAATGTGCGCTTTGAGATATCTATATCAACTCCGCGAACAGGAACTGTATCCAGCTTGTTTATGTCAGTTGCTGACACGCTCGGGGGATGGTTCTTCTCTAAAAACGCCAAGTAATTGGCGAAAAACTTACATACCAAGTTCGATTGATAGGATCCAAGTGGCCTGCTCATCCATGCCAACTCATATTCGTTGAATCTGCGCTCAAGTTCTAGGTACTCATGGAAGGTTGTTGTCATAATTTGATACTCCTCAAAAATAGGTTTCATTGTGTCCAACCTGTCTGTTGGTGCGATCCCTTTGTAGAAATACTCTCGATCCCCTTCTACTTGCCATCTCATACCCTCCCGTAGTTACGGGTCTTTGTGTCAAACCATGTTCATATCCTGTTCAGGACTCTCTTCTTGGACGGGGTTAGATATTTCAACCCCTTCCTCAACCGGAATGGAACATGAGTTGTTGTTGCTATTGGTTTCACCCTCCTCTCCAGAATGGAAGATGAAGAAATCACCTAACGATTTCGTCGAGTGTTGCGTGTTGGTGCGTCCAAACTTTGTGATGGCCCTTGCCTGGCTTGTTGGCCTCTACCCCTGCCTCTGGTTGGTGGTAATTTGTTAGCCATAGTACCTGAAAGTACAACATTTATCAGTCCACAGACTCGAACTAGATGACAGTAAAAAAATTTAACCAGTGACGGTCCATCGACCCAAACCTTCGGGTACATTCCAGTAACTCTATTTCTAAGAAAGTGGCGATATTTTCAGGCGATGGGTCGTCAGGTATCTGACAGTCCGTCGCCTGCCATTTTTAACTTCAGGCCTCATTGTGGCATTTTATCAAACACTTTGCATGCTCTTAATGTAAACACGATTCTCAAGGTATTTTCATCAATAATTCACTACTAATTTTGCTTTTTTTTATCCATAGGCTACTCAGACTTTACCCAGGATAAAGTTTTGTCAGATTTCAACTCAGTTCAGACCACCACAAAATAACTCAAAATTTAAGAGGATTGCTTCATCATTGAAGCCTTCACATGCTTTCAAGGTTCTTATTGTTGAATAACATAGAGAGTAATAGAGAGATCATACCTTAGCGTTGCAGCACTTGATCACTATCCTGACTTGCACTCTAAACACAGGACACAATGTGACACCTTACTTTTGTGATGAACTTTTGTTGCTTTTGATTGAAAAAACAAAGAGGAGAAGAAGTTTAAATAGATATGGGAAAGGAACAGGAGAAGTTTAAGAAGGTAATGGAGAGTCTCAGATACGTTGAATATAGGGACACTAAATAGTCCCAGGTACTTGAACCGTTGGAGCGTTATTTAACCACTCTTAACATCCATTTAAACCGATTTGAATCGGATAAGAATGAAAATTCTGGCTATTAAAATTAATTCGACCCAACCCACTTGAATAGGGTTTTATGAGACGGTTCCAGCGATGGTCTATCGCATGTGCGATGATCCGTTGATCAACCCATTGTCCCTTTCCAGTGAACTTACCTGGAGACATACTAGCGACGGTTGAATCGACGATCCATCGAGTATTCGATGGTCCGTCGGTCAAACTGTCGCTACTCTTTCAGTAACCTTGTTTCTTGACTTTGTTGCGACGGCTACCACGATGGTCCGTTGAGTTATCGATGATACCATTAGGTAACCCATCGATCACCCCCAAACTTTCTCAACTTTTATTTTCCTGCACTGTCAGACCTGCACACTTACACAAACCCTCCAGCTTTCACAAAATAACGAAATAACTTAAACTAATGTTTTACAACAACACACCATGGGTTCCCTTCTACTAGCGCCTGATTTATCATCGCGGCACGACTCATTTATCTCAATTACTCAAACTTCACCGAGATAGATAGTATTAATACTTCTTATTGAGTCAATTGGATCGATGTACAGTTTGACTCATTGCCCGTTGACCTTGAAGACACTTCCGTCTTCATTTTTGAGTTCCACTACTCTGGTGAGTAGAGTTGGCTAACTCTAAATGGGCCAGACCATTTGGTTTTGAGCTTACCTAGAAAAAGCTTGAGTCGGGAGTTGAAGAGAAACACCAAGTCACCTTTCTGAAATCCCACTTTTCAATTCTGTGGTCATGGTACTTCTTCATTCTTTCTTTATACAATTCATCCCTTTCATAAGGTCCAAGATGAAACTCATCCATCTCATTCAGCTACCCCAGTCTCATGTCCACTGCCTCATTCCAGTTCAGATTAAGCCGCTTCAGTGCCCACAGTGCTCTATGCTCCAGTTCAACCAGCAAATGACACGCCTTGCCATAAACCAATTGGTGTGGTGACATGCCAATTGGTGTCTTGAAAGTTATTCTATATGCCCATAAGGCATCATCCAACTTCTTAGACCAATCTTTCCTGCTAGCATTTACAGTCTTCGCAAGGATAGCTTTGATTTCCCGATTAGAGATTTCCACCTGCCCACTAGTCTGTAGGTGGTATAGAGTAGCCACCTTATGTTGTTTGGCTCCATATTTTGCCAAGGCGGCTCTGAATATCTTATGCAAAAGTGTGATCCTCCATTATTTATGATGGTGCGTGGTACCCCAAAGCAAGAGAACATTTTTTTCTTTAAGAATACAACAACCCGCTTTCCTTCATTATCCGCCAGAGCCACTGCCTCAGCCCATTTTGACATGTAGTCAATGGCCACTAATATGTACTTCATCCCAAATGAGCTCACGAAGGGCCCCATGAAATTAATTCCCCAGACATCAAATAATTCTACCTCCAGCATTTTAGACATTAGCATCTCACGGTGCTTTGATATGGACCCTTGCCTTTGACATTGGTCACACCTCTTCAAGAACTCGTAAGCATCTTTGAATAAAGAGGGCCAATAGTAGTCACTCTAAAGCATTTTCCTTGTAGTCCAATCACCTGTATGGTGACCTCCAACTGGAGAAGCATGACTCGCTTCCAGTATACTCAACATATCTACTTCTGGGACACACCATCTAATAATACCATCTGCACATCACCGAAAAAGATATGGGTCATCCCAGAAGTAACGGGTCACATCATGGAGAAAGTTTTTCCTTTGATGAAAGTAAAGATTCTCTGGGATCAGTTCACTCACCATATAATTTGCAAAATCAGCATACCAAGGTATTTTCTCCATAGCAGCAACCAAGATTTCCTCATCCGAAAATGCATCATTGATCTGAAATTCATCTCTAGCTGTTTGCTCCCCTTCAAGCCTAGACAGGTGGTTCACAACTTGATTTTTGCAACCCTTCTGATCTTTTACTTCAAAGTCAAACTCTTAAAAAAGCAGTACCCATCTAATCAACCTTGGTTTCGCATCCTTTTTCGCCATCAAATTCTTAAGGATGGGTGGGCAGTATGGACCACCATCTTGGTTTCTAGCAAGTAAGCCCGAAACTTCTCAAAGGCATAGACAACTGCAAGAAGTTCCTGTTCTGTGACAGTGTAGTTATTTTGAGCTCCATTCGGTGTTTTGCTGGCATTATAGATTGGATGAAATAATTTTTCCTTCTTTTGTCCCAGCACAGCTCCAAGGTCAACACCTCTTGCATCACACATGATCTCAAATGGTTTTGACCAATTCAGTGCAACACTGATAGTAGCATCAACCAGCTTCCCTTTAAGGCATTCAAATGCCTTTAAACAATCATCATCAAAGGATAATTTAACTTTCTTCTCCAAGAGTTTGTAAAGGGGGCTTGCAATCTTTAAGAAGTCCTTTATAAACCTCCTATAAAAGTTAACATGACCAAGGAAACTACGCACCCCCTTTACTAAAATATGATGTGGAAGCTTCTCTATAACCTCAACTTTGGCTCGATCAACTTCAGTCTCCTTTGCTGAAATTTTGTGTCCGAGAACGATGCCCTCCTTCACTATGAAGTGGCATTTCTCCCAATTAAGCACAAGATTGAACTCCTCATACCGATGCAAGGCCCTACTCAGATTTACCAAATACAGATCAAACAAATCTCCTACAACAAAAAAAATCATCCATAAATACCTCCAAGGTGTCTTCAGCCATATCTGAGAATATCGACATCATACACCACTGAAAAGTGGCAGGTGCATTACACAACCCGAAAGTCATCCTCTTAAAAGAAAGTGTGCGATATGGGCACGTGAATATCTTCTTCTCCTGATCTTCAGGAGTAATAGAAATTTGATTGTAACCAGAATACCCATCTAAGAAATAGTACCAACCCCTTCCCGCTAGCCGATCAAGCATCTGATCCATGAAAGGCATTGGGAAGTGGTCTTTCAATGTCCACGAGTTGAGTTTTCCGTAATCCATACACACCCTTCACCTAGTAACAGGCCTGAGTGGGATCAACTCATTCTTCTCGCTAGCTACCACTGTCATGCCCTCTTTCTTGGGCACACACTGAACAAGATTTACCCATTTACTGTCTGAGATGGGTATACCACTCCTGCATCTATCCACTTGATAATTTATTTCTTCACCACCTCTTGCATAGGTGGGTTAAGACAGCACTGATGCTTAATAGTCGGGACACAATCCTCCTCTAGCTGGATTTTATGTGTGCATATACCAGGAGAAATATCGATAATGTCTGCAATCGTACAACCAATAACCCTCTTATATCTCTTAAGAACAGAAATGAGGGCTTTTACCTATTGTTCACCTAAGTTAGCCGTAATAATAATAGGTAGTGTATTTTCGCTGCCCAAGAACACATACCTCAAACGACCAGGCAACTCTTTCAGACGGCTTGGCTGGTGGACTTGGATGATTTTTCAAGTCCAAATCCAGCTTCTTAGGTGCATAAGAATAAGACCTCATGCCTTTTAGGGAATATACAGTCTCTTCATAATCTTCAATACCATCTTGATCAAAATTCATTAATACGGCAGCTAAAGTTTCCACAACAGATTTTTCCTCTATAGGTACTTCCTGCTCCTCCTCATAATACACATCCACAATAAAAAATACTCTCATATCTTTATGTTGTTTCATGGATTGCCATACATAAATCGAACAACTTCATCATTCAGCCTAAATAGTAGTTCATTTTCCTTTAAATCAATAAGCACA
>NC_061113.1:252167061-252334214 GCF_002878395.1 Capsicum annuum
TGACAAAATCAGCTGGAAATATAAAACTGGCCACCTCAACTAATACATCATATAGAATCCCCACAGGCCGCTTCTATATCTGTCTGCCATAACTAATCTCATGTTCGTGGGAGTAGGATCCCTCAAACCCAGTTTATTATACACAACAAGCGGCATCAAGTTTATACTGGCTCCTTAATCACATAGAGCTTTTGCGAAATCAAGAGGCCTAATAGTGCACGAGATAGTAAATACTCTTGGGTCTGCCTTCTTCTGCACCAACGACCTTGTGGAAATAGTACCACAATGATGGAGATTGTCCACCGTCTCATAACTAACTGTCTACTTCTTCATAACAAGGTCTTTCATGAACTTTGCATACTCGAGCATTTGCTCCAATGCCTCCACTAATGGCAAGTTGATTGTCAACTGCTTAAATATGGCCATAAACTTGCCAAACTTTGTATCGTCGACCTTCTTTTTCAACCGATGAGGAAATGGAAGAGGTGGTTTTGGGATTGTAGTAACCACCACTTTGGTCTCTTTTCCCTTGCTCTTCTCCAACTCATTAACCTACTAATGGTTGGATGGTGTATTATCAATAACTTCATCCAGTTTCTTGGACTCCACTGGATAAGTTTCTTCATGCTCAATATCCTCTGTAATCACAGCTTTGCCCACAGACGGGCCTAGTAAAACCTTACCACTCCATGTGGTAATTGCCATGCAGGAGCCATCATTTTGAGGATTCTAAACTGTATCACTTGGCAAAGTTCCGCTCTTCCTCTGATTTAATGCTGATGAGAGTTGGCTCATCTGTTGCTCCAACTGCTTGATAGAAGTAGAGTGTGAGTTTACCAACTGACTCATGGAAGACAAATCACTCTTCATAGTAGTCACCCCAGAGTTGGTAGTCTTAACTTTATTTAATAATTTCTCCATCATGTCCTCCATGGATATCTTGCCAGAGCTAGTTGCAGCATTATCTCTGCTTCCAAGAGGTACATATAGTCCACTCTTATCATTTTTGCTCTTCCAGTTTCCTTGATCTCTATCCTTGTAACCAGCTTTATCATAATAGTTCCGACCTTGATTTCATTGGCTACTGCCTCGAAAACCTCCCTGATTATTTAGATAGTTTGCCTCTTCTTTCGAATCAGAATCAGCTTTTCCCTGGGATGCAACAACTTTCACCTTCTCCATTTTTCCAGACAATAGATGCTTAGTCAACAAATCCATCTATGTCTTTAAATGTGTCATATCCTGGTCATGTTTTTTCTCCTTCTTGCATTGCTCTGCAGTCATACTACCAGAGATAATAGGGCTTGCTACCACAGAATACCTGGTTTGCCAAGCTCTACTCTGTTTGGTCATCCGATCAAGCATCTTCGAGGCCTCTAGAAAAGTAAGGTCAACAAATGACCCTCCTGCAGCATTGTCCACGACTGGCTTCGTAATAGAGTTCAAAGCCCGATAAAGAGTCTCCATCAAATAAATATTTGTTATGTTATGGTTCGAGCATTGCATCAGCTTCTTTTTAAACTTTCCCCAGGTCTCACAAAGAGCTTCAGTGAGAAGCTATCGAAAGTTACTGATTTCATCCCTCAACTATACCCTTTTAGAGGGTGAAAAGAACCTTTCTAGGAAAGCCTCTTTCAACTACCTCCAGTTGGTTATAGAGTCGGGAGTCAATTCGTTTAACCATAGTGTTGCCTCCCCAGACAGGGACAACGGAAACAAACGCATACGGATAGCATTTGGACCCACTCCTAGATTATCAAAATACTTGCAAATGGTGACAAAATTCACCAAATGCATGTTTGGATCATCTCTAGGAAGACCAACGAAAAACCCCTTAAGATGAAGGAGTTAAACCATCGTACTGGTAATATTAAATTTAGCTTCTGGTGCTAGAGGTGGAGGAATGATAGATTTAGTTGCACCTACTCCATCTATTCCATCTTCGTCGTCGTTCAGATCAAACTGCACTAGTTGACGCTCTTGCCTTGCCCTAAAGGGGCGATTTTTATTTACATTCTGATTCACAGGTGTAGCCACATTTTCTGCATGCCTTAGATTAATAGGATCTAACAAGTCGTCATCCCTCAAATCATCATCATCTGGATTAGGATGACATGCCTGTTGATCGTCATTCTGCTGATTTAGTTAAGCTCTAGCCAAAGCGGCTAGTCTTTCAGCATCTTAGGGATATGCCATTCTGCCAATTAACTGCGGTTCCGAAAGTATTGGTAATAATGGTGCACCCGATATCCTTGTACTTGGCATTCATAATATCTCCCCTGCACAGAATAAAAACAACAAACAAAAGTAAAATTTAGGAAACTTGACCAAAGGTCAATTAATAAGCACAAACTTAATTGACAATCGTATTCCCCGGCAACGGCGCCAAAATTTGATACACCCAAATTACATCGCTCTTACGAGAGAGTAAGCGGTCGCTATCAAATATAGAACCCAACTAGGTTGGGTGTGGAATCCCACAGGGAATACTGTGTTCACCAAGTATTGTGACTGTTATTAGACTGTTGATCTAAATTTCCAGAGTAAAGGGGGTTTAGATTTGTTAATAATGCTCTTTCGTTCTTGTATCACACAGTGGTTCAGCTAATGGGATTTAATGTAAGTGTAATTTCAATGAAAATAAGTTAACTAGAGTTATGCTCACCGAGATGTTCAAACACAATTAGGGTTGTGAACTTGTGCATGAATTCTAATTTATACTCTCAATTGCAAGAAGTATTGAGTTCTAAGAATTACCCACTTGTTTCTCAACCTAATGGGTGTTTTACCCTTTTCTTCTTTCGAAACTAAAGGATCCATATATCACTCAATAGAACTCTCATGAGGGTTGATCCCGTTTGGGCATCAACCTGTGACCCAAAGGGTAAACCTATGAATTGCATGTGAATCACCTTTTTTCCCAACATCTACTTTCTTGTCAAACAAGTGGGGTTCATGGACTCACTTCTCAAGTTTGCAACCAAGAGATGTCATTAAAATGAAGAGAGATTCATGCAATTTAGATAGATGATAGAAATCAAATGAATTCACAACCCCAAACAATTCTCTACATCAAGGCTCCCATAACCCTAGTTATGGGAGTTTAGCTACTCATCTCCATATAAGATATCAAAGATATATTGATGTTCATAAATAACTTCAAGAGAGTACTTACAAAAATTACAATATTGTTCTTCTCAATCTTCAATGAAAACAAATAGAGAATAACAATCAGATCATAATTTTTGGCTACCAATCTCAAGGAAAAGTGTTACACAGCTCTTAATAGAGAAGAAAAGTATGAACTCCTTTCAAAAGATCCGGAATAAACCCTAATACTTGGTATTTATATATTTCCAGAACTGGGATTTTAAAATTTGAACTGGAGTTGCCGCTTCATGCTCGACGGGTCGAGCAACGGTTCGTCGCTGAGGTGACGGTTCGTCGCCTAGACCGTTGTTGGAGCTCCAGTGAGTCCATCTTCTGCTTTTGGGAGACGGGTAGGGCGACGGTGCGTCGCAGGGCCGACGGTCCGTCGTCTGATCCGTCGCATGACTTCTAGTGATTCTGCATTCTGTCTATTGGTGACGGTTTAGGCCGACGCTTCATCGCAGGGCCGACGGTCCGTCACCTAGACCGTCGCAGGATGTCCAGAGTTACTGTCTTCTGTTTTTGGGCAATGGTTCAGGTCGACGGTCCGTCGCCTAAGCCGTCACTAATTATTTTTCCTTTGTTTGGCCTAGTTTATCCAAGTTATTCTTCATACTCAGTTCTTATCCTGAAAACACTAAAGTACACTATTAAATACAATAATAGTTACTTGAAAACACACAATTATTCTAAGAAAAAGGCCTGAAATGTTCCGTCAAAAGCCGGAACATCATTTATCAAAATTCTCAGAGGTGTTGCAATACGTACAAAGATATAATATATGAAACCTCAAGCAATCGAACCGGAGCACACCAAATCAGTGGTTACATCTACAAAATCACAAGTAAACCTTCACATTTGGGAATCTTGTGGTTAAGCTGAAGTTGCAAAAGTGATGCTTTTGAAATTTCTAAAGACATTTAACGTTGATATTGATAAGGGCAGGAAATTCTCTCCGTTAGAAGCAATGAAATTCTTCAATTGTATTTCTTTCTTATAATTCTACAAGTTATGTAATAGAATAAGAGATATCAAAATTGTGGCCAAACAGTGCAATAGTATAAGCCCACTGTGGCCGCTAGCATTTGGTAGGTACGGATAAACATCCGGAGGTGGCATAACACAATTGTCACCATTAAAGTAAACCTTATGAGGGAAAGCCCATCCTTTTTCAAAGGTGAACTTCGATTTATCCTTCCTAAGTAAAATCTCCGATTGCACATTTCCATAAGGTCCACCCTGCATTAGTAGATCATTGTAATATTTTATTCCCCAAAACATTGCAGTATCATCTGTAAAAGATCAAATTCAAAAGAAGCTAGTTAGAAAGCTCAAATTTTATCGGAAATTTGTATTTCCATGTCAAGGGAAAACATTACTCACTAATCGGACCATACGGGACCAGTGGCGCATAATTAAAGCTGAATATCTGGGTGAGATTCTCAAAGTTGGGGTGCTGAACAACAAGATTCCACTGGGAATAATTCATTCTATAGTTAAAATTTGTTATCGTAATTTTTACCCTCCAGTAAGCTTTGTAGTTGGTCTTAACATGCCAATGAACTCTAATGGGACACATATGCTTAGTACACCGCACAAGAGGTTTGTAATCATTCTTTTCAGAAATTCGTAGTGCTGAAGCTAAATAAGGGGAGTCTGGCCTGTCAGTGAGCATAAAAAAATATCAGATGAATATTAAGAACTTATGGAAACCAAAATAATAAAGAATAGTAGAATTTGAGATTAAAGATTGTGTCCGCTCACTCTATGCATGTTCCCGGGTGAGTTATGCTATTTTGGCAACCACATGTGCAAGTCGGGCAATTTATAATTGTGTCATTGTAGAAAGAGGACAATGAGACACAACAACTGGGTGCCGTCTGGGCTTGGAACTGTGAATATGTGCAAGTAACATTCCATGTCACTGCAAGTAAAAGATGCAATTAATATGATTGTATCTTTAATTTTACTAGTATAGACTTGGAAAATCTCATGATCAAAGAGGTGTGCATCATTTACGAATGTGTCATGTCACTGATGTCTTGAGAAAGTAAGGAAACATAGTAGAAGTAACAATACACTTGAATTGAAAAAGAAAAACATGTAATAGCGAAAGAAACTATTATTGCATATTCGTAGCTTTATAACCCACTGTAACTTACTCAAAGCTTGAGTGAACCTCCTTCCATCTGGTGTTAGAAACTTGGTTGGTTTCCCCTTCATTGCAGGGCCACAGGTATATCCAGGTCCTGGTGCCTTGAGGGTGAAGTTTTTTGGCAACCTCACTGACTTGTTACTTGTTCCTGCTTGACCAACGCTAAGTTGAAATGCACTAACAGCTTTCTCTGGGTCTTGAATCCACGAGCTTATCACTCCACCTTTGCAGCAATTTGCAATTTGGTGGTTATACGGAGTTCCTGGAAACAAGTCGACAATGGTTGGGTCTCTTTTGCAACAATGAGGTATGTTCCCTTTGAATCTTGAACAGTCTCCTTGCTCTGTGGCTTGACTTCCAACTGCACTCCAAATTACCTCTTTTTTTGCCCATGTCCAACTCAGTTGCCACCCCGGTGCTTGAATATGACGATATTTTTGGAAGTTATATATTGTAATAATAGCCTGGTTAATTGAAGTAGAAAGAAACACAGTTAGGGTCAAACACAACTGTGGTAAAGTTCATTATAAGCTGTGATGATTGTTAAATGACAAGTAATATTCCTACAGAAAAAAAATTATAGTATTAAACTTCCATGTTTGCACTAATTCAAATAGATATGGAAATAATGCTAACTCAAAGAGAACTTGTAAAAAAACAAAATATCAATTTCATCTTAGTCTTATGGTTCCCCAAACCTTTGATAAATTAAAATTGCTTAGATTGGAAAGTTAATATAAGGGGGGGCCTTTGTGCTCTGCAGAAAGAGATACAACAAATGTCCCTTCTATAGTCATCTGATCTCCCCATTGTTGAAAGATGTTGAAGAACATTTCATAAGTAAAATAAGATAAAATACACTCACAACATATCCATCTGGAGTCCAAGACTTGACATCCCACTTGACGGTAATATTTCCATTGGGATCGAGTACATCATAAGCATCTGCAACAATATTCAGCAAACAATCTCAAGGTTATCAAACAAAAATTATTTGTCGTTTAATTTCTCGAGAGCTTGTTCTTCGTTTTACTTGTCTATGCAAGTAAAATTTTTAGAACTTGTTTTCATGACTGAGCCAACAACAAACCAATAATCTAAACTAATTCATCAACCTGGCCAAAAAAAAATGCATAAGCCACAGTATCACCGTACAATTTTGATGTCCAGAGCATTATAAATGTAACATTTTGGTAGAATCTAATATTAACCAATGTGAACTAACTCATCAAGAACCAACAAAAAAAATCAGTAAAGGCACAGTTTAAGCACCAAATTTCTACAATATCAATATACCAGTCCTTATAAATGCATATGGTTACTTAAAAAACATTAAGCAGGCGAAATTATCAATGATCCTAAGACAACAGAATACATTAATTAAATATTTAATTCTTCTAGACCACCAACTTGAAGTTTGACCATCAAAATTAATCAAACCGTACCCCCCCAAAATAAAATGTAAAAATTCAAGATTATCATAATCCATTTGTGTAATCTTGATTCTCTTCTTTTCGATTCAATGAAACGACTACATTAGCAATGTTACATTTTGAAGCAAATCCAAAATACTCCCTCCGATCACTTTTACTTATCACGTTTGAAACCATATTACCACATTATCCAATTAATTTGGAGAATAAATATTTAATGCTAACGATACAACATGCAACCAAAAAAAAAAGTAATTGTCATTCTTAATATGTTAAAAGTCACAAGTAAATGAAAATTTATTTTTAACAAGTGAATGGAGGAAATATTCATTTCTATGTACAAAATCAGCTAGACTTGCTGTTAGAATTGAAAGATAAGAACAAAAAAGTTTCTTTGTATTTTTATGGATGATGACAGAGGGGATAAACATGTTGGACGCTGACTCACCTGTATGCGTAAAGCACATAAGAGAAAGCAACAATTCTATCAGAATGGGAGAAGTGCCAAATTTAGTGATTGATGATGATCTTGAGATGGAACATAGACAGAGACAGACCTCCATTGCTGATCAGGAAGAAAATGGATGGAAAAAAAATTAGTGTGTTTTGGAAACTTGGGAAGGGTGGCCAATGGTAGTTTGTGTTGGAAATGGACAAAGAAAAAGAAGAGGGAATTAGAATGTGTAGTTGCCCTTTATAGAGCCATGTGGACTATTAATGTTAATCACTTCCTTCCATATTACTTGGATACCTTACTGCAAATATATGTCCTAAATTATTTATTCATTACTATATTAAAATAAAATTAATTGCAATTTTCGTACTTTACCCCCAACAAGTAGTATTTCTTGAAAACAAAAACAAGTTATGTATAAAGTTTCAAAAAAAAATTGTAACGGAATAAATAAGTAGAATTGTCATTCTTATTTATGATTTTTTAGAAAACGCTTAAAAAAGAATGTGGACAGCTGAAATGTTATTTTTTTCTTCTCAATATAGTTGACATGTAAAAATTTTATCTCAAAATAGTTGACATATTTAAATAATTAAGAGGTAATTAATCATTTTTTCAGCTACACCCTTAATAATTAATTCTAAAATTATTTTGAATAAGATTTATGTAATCAATAGATACTCTTTTCATTCAATAATATTTGTTCACTATTGATTTGATACATAGATAAAGATACAATAAATAATAAGTGTAGTTTTTCTATATCACCATTTGAATATTATAAATGTAATATCTTGAGAAATGTATTGGGTGCTGAGTACTATATTTAATAGTAAGGATAAAATAGATAGAAAAGGATAAATTATACATTGATTTTTTAAATTGTACAAATATTGTTGAACAATTATTTTTAATATAGTGAATAATGAATAAAGGAAATAATAGGACTATATTAGTTAATTTTCACCCATTATTATTTTTTTATTAAGAGTTGTGAAAAATCTAATAGAGCACAGGATGAATTGAGGGGGGGGGGGGGGGGGGGGGGGTTATTCAAAGGGGGAGGGGTGAAATAGACTTTATAGAGCTGTCCAAGATGAGACTATTAATTTGTTTTACTCAATTGTGATTATGACTTACCCGAATTTAATTATTAGGACACTAAGTGTGGTTAGCTTCTAATGAAAATTTTCTACGTTTACATTAAAACATCCAAATAAAGATAATGTGATGTACAAATTAATTTACAGCCACGAATAAAGTCTACGTTAATTTTTCCTCGTGTTATCTCATTTATATTTTCTACAAGTTTTTACGTTTGAAAGTTTTGAAGGAGAATTTTCAAAACCGAAATCATTAAATACATTTTTATAAACTTTATTTCCAGAAATTCCTTGACCCATTAAAATAATAGTTGAAAAAAAAAAAAAACAATCTTCAATTAAATTCTACAAATCATGACATTAATTTGCATGAAAAATCTAAAACTAATGAGTTTCTTTGTTAATATGACACCTAAGAAATATTTAAAAGGACATGAAGAATTCAGGGGTATGACCACTAAGGAAAGTTCAAACTAAACGTAAGATTTTGTGGATATGACTAATAAAGAAACTTCAAACAAAATGTATGATTGGGTATGTGCTGGAGAAATTCATGATTTTTGGAGAGATTATAGGAGGAGAAGGAGGGAGAAACTATGGTTTTGTATTTAAGATTGATTTTGATTTGATTTGGGGATAAATTAAAAATAAAGGAAGAGAGAAAGAAATTATTTTAAAACTAAAATGTATTTTAATGAAAAATATAAAAGTATTGCGGGTTATTGATATTTAACCAAAAAGTTTTAACTTTTGGTTGTGTGATGCCAAAATTAGGAGATTTGGCTTCATGTCAATTTAAAAACTATGTTGACACACACTGCCAATTTGCCAAGGTTTTACTACTATGTATGGGCCACGATCCTATTCCCATGATATTATTTAGGCCATGTTAATCTAACACTTCTTAAATAAGTTAGTCAGAAGTGTATTTTATTAAATTAATTTTATTAATTATGCTTCAGACTTCAAATTTTATCCTACTATTATTTTATGGAGTTATTTAATAGTAAAAGTAGAAATTAATTTTCCTAAAATATAGTTGTAGTGATTAGCTAATGCAGGATTGACCTTCTGAAAACCTTTTAGAACCATATACTTGCAAATTGCAATGTACCCCGACCAAACACACTATCAAATGTAATAGTAGACATGGAAAGCGCTAATATAGCACGTGCCATTCTAGAAAGTAAGGTATGTTGGGTTCGAAATCGAGAAGGCGTCATGCGAAAGCTTAAAGTTTGCAAACCTTGAGACAATAAATTAGACGACAAAGAAAATAATATTAAAAAGCATTAAATTATTATATGTTTTGGCCAATCGGCCTACATATTATAAAACCTAATATAAAAAACATTAAACCTATTGGGAGAAATCTCCCCCTAAACAAAGACTCTTTAAAGACTAAATTGTGGATTTTGTTGTGTTATGATATGAGAAGAGGGTCTTCTATTTATAGGTTCCAAAACATTTCCTCCAAGAAAGAGGTTGGGCAAATATGGGAAAAGTTTTATATTTTCTTTTCAAAAAAAAGTAAAAATAAATATGGTTACTCTTATTTTTCTTTCAAGAAAAAGTAAAACTTAATTTTTGTAAGAAAATCAGGGCAAAAACCCAACAAATCACCCTTTTTTGCTTGATTTTCTTCACTTGATTTGCCTTCTTTATATTTTTTATCTTTGTTCTTCACAAAATCTTCATCACTGCTGCTTGCCATGGTTAAAAATAAGGTTTAAAATATTATGGTTAAAAATTAATATTTTGTTTTTATTTTTAAAGATGCAGCAACAGAAATGTTGAAAATATGATTGAAACTTACTCTCCACATGTAGTTGGACAAAAATCCTCATTATCATCAAATTTATTGCAAATTGATTTGAACTTCTTTGGACTGTCTTCAACCTCGTTTTACCAAACCACTGGATCTTTGAACCGTAGGCTCTGATACCACTTTTTGGGTTCGAAATCTAGAGGGCGTCATGCGGAAGCTTAAAGTTTGCAAACCTTGAGACAATAAATTAGACGACAAAGAAAACAATACTAAAAAACATTAAATTATTATATATTTGGCCAGTCGGCCTACATATTATAAAACCTAATATAAGAAAACATTAAACCTATTGAGAGAAATCTCCTCCTAAACAAAGACACTTTAAAGACTACATTGTGGATGTTGTTGTGTTATGATATGAGAAGAGGGTCTTCTATTTATAGGGTTCCAAACCTTTCCTCCAAAAAAGAGTGTCACATCCCTTTTTCAACATCCAAAAGATTAATTTTTTAAGTTCGAAAGGTTTTTATTATTAAGTGACAAAAAATAAAAATTCTGTTCCGAAAAAGATTTTTTTATAATTAAATTCAAAGTCGCCACTTGGCATAATCCGGTGTTCCAAGTCACCTTTGAAAAATTCTTTTCGAAATGGTTTGACTCTTTAAAACTGGTTTGCGAACAAAGATTTCGGCTAAGGAATTTTGTTGACCGAGGAGAAGGTGTTAGGCACCCCTCAATCCCGTGGTTTGACCACGGTCGCTTGGTGAAGCAATATCGGCTAATTTAACACCACGAATGTATAAATCACACAAAGCATGGACAACAATCAATCAAGCAGACCAAAACAAAACAATCCAAAATTTAGAGTTCAGTCCGAATTATACAGTCCAAAAATAGAAAAATATAAAAATATAAATCCTATTCTAAACTAAACCTAGACTAAGCTCCAATGCCCTACCCGATGCCTCGGGCCTTGATCGAGATCCGTCTTCGCCAACATGATACGTCGGGTCATTCCCCGGTGAATAAATACATCAATCTTCGGGGCATTCCCCGGCCAAATGAATACACTTCAATCCAAAAACATAAACCAACACATTTCAACAAAACACCCTCAACATTCAACGATCGTAAATCATAAACTTTGCCTAACTCCACTTATATTTGCCTATCAATGGTCGACCTAAACATGATACTGCCATTTTTTAAGAACATCCATGCTTATTCCGAGCTAGACTACATATCACGTTCAGTGTCAACGATTAAAATACTATAATATTCAATCTTATTGATTTTTCGATTTTCGCCCCAAAATAACTATTTTTAATTCTCAAACGAGATACTATTTCATCACATAATGCATAATCAATCCACAATCGAGGGAATCAAACAATGAATCGAACCAATAGCAATTCAATCACCAATAAAGATCAATCAACACACGTCATTCAATCCGACGCATCAAACATCATCAATAATGAAATGAAAAGAGTGAAAGAGTAGAATTGGACCTCAAATTTCAATTGTGATTGCTCCTTTCAAATAGAACCACGTTCAAAGTCTCGAACTGAACCTCAACCATGACCAAAACAACCTCGATATACCTCTTTTTTTAACTCTATTTGCGATATCCCAAACCAAAATCTGGAAATAATGAGATACCCATACCTGAATCTGTAGTCCCCGTCACTGTATCAATCGTTTTCCAATGGGCTTCGCTGGAATTGATTTGAATTGGACGAACTTTGGTTAGATTAGCATTGGGGTTCAACGGTTTCCTTTCGCTGGAGTTTAGGAGAGCTCAGACAACACTGGGAAACGGAGAACGGCCGAAATTCAAGACAACAACGGTGTTATTCGACGAATCTTCACCGGAACTGTCGACCCCAAGCTGAAGCGACGTCAAGCAGTGTACTACTGTGCTTTTTCCGGCAAGTTTGCCATGAGAATGACCAAACAGTAAACGCCCAAAATTTCCCGATGGCAATTCTAAAAATGATTTGGAGTTGGGTTGCCGCCCTTTTCTACGTCGGAGCTCCGGCAAGTTCGAAAACAGTAGGAATCAAAAGAAACGACTGGCGGTGACGAACAAACAAGCCCTTTTTACTCACTATTTCACCTACTCAATCTCCCTCTGTTCCTCGATCTTTCCTCTCTCCATCACTTTCTTCTCAAATCTCTATAATTTGTCACTCCGATCAACTCTCTGTTTTTTGTTTTCTTTTCCGATTTTTTTCTGTGTGTATGAATATGTATTGTGAATATAGAATATGATCTATGCGCAGTGTGTGAGGTTGAATAAAAGTCGTGAGTGGGTGTGTGTTTTGGTAAGAGTAAAAGAATGGGAAAATGGAGCCATCAAGGAGTGTGTGAGCTATTGAAATGGTGAGAAAGCTGTCTGTTAATGGTGAGGTTAATGGTGTATTGTGTGTTGGTTGTTGTGTGGCTAAGTATATCTATGGAATGAAAATGGAAGAATTCTTTTTTTTCGATGTTCTGTGTATAAGTGTGTATCTATATATTGATGATGATGGAATGGAAAAAAAATGAAGAGTCCCATTTGTGATATATGCATATGTATATATCTGTTCTTTACCTTGGATTTCCAATTGTGGTCCCTCCTAGTTATTGTTGTTGTTTCTTGGAATTTTCCTCCATGTATATTTTCATTTGTGGCCAAGAAAAGAAGGGGGGTCACGTGGATATAGGGTGGTGGGGTAGGGGTATGGGTGATGTGTCTTCTTTTCATTTTGGGTTGTTATGATGTTAAAAAGAATAAAAGTTTGTTAGGAATTTTGTTGAGAGTTATTTATTTTTATTTTTTTTGTATTTTTGTGGGATGTAATTACATGGGTGAGGGTATACGGTAGGATAAGGTAAAAATGGGTAAAAAGTGCTATCGGAAAAGGACAAAATTACGTGTCTACAAAGAGGTTAGCTAAATATGAAAAAGTTTTATATTTTCTTTTCAGAAAAAGTAAAAGTAAATATGGTTACTCTTATTTTCCTTTTAAGAAAAAGTAAAACTTAATTTTGGTAAGAAAATCAGGATAAAAATCGAACAAGGTAATGCTTTTTTTCGTATTCTTAATTTCCATTTTCCACCATGCCAAAAGATTATTTTGACACTAGATGGGAAATCAAAAAAATCAACATGGGTTGTGATGCAGTAGATGGGGCTGCTCCATCCTTAATTAGAGGTCGTGGGTTCGACCCTAGGTATGGAAAAAACTCTGTTGGGGGCGTTGTCACCTTAATGGGTCCTACAATGCGCAATCCAGATTAGTCGGGCTCCAATGCGGGCACAGGACACTGGATGAGAAACCAAAAAAAAGGATTAAAATCAAATAAATAGTAAGTTTGTTAAAATTAGCAAATCTTCTCAATTCATATGACACTACATGTTGTTGCCAAAATTCACGACTTGGAAAACTCTTAGAAGAAGAACTAAGGGCATTGGGGCCTTTTTATAACGTAAATCTTGCTCACTGTAATCCAATCAAAGGCGAACCCAGGATTTGTAGTCTGGGGGTGCACCAGTATTGTCAAACGCACATAAGTTCAGAATAAAGACTCAAAATGTGTTGAGCGTTCGCCTCGTTTAATGTGCAGTTTAGGTTCTAATTTGTAAGACATACTTTCCTTTGTCAATGAGGCTTTTCTGAAGATACGAACACTAAACAATTGATATTTTACTTTATAAAAAAAATCAATTTTGTGTTCATAAATTTGTTATTCATGCTTGTATTATTAGTCTTGAACTAGACATATGTTTATATTTTTTCTTCTTTATGCCTTTTTTCGTTAAATTTCACGCTTTATTTGTACTTTGTGCTTAAATATAATGGACCTTAAAGTTTTTTTAACCCTTTTTTGCTGTTGATAATACTGTGGTGCACCAATATTATCTTAACGTAGACGTTAGCAAAGCTTCCAGTGTCGATTAAGGGATATTATCATATTCAATTGTCGCCAATAACATGAATAGTACTGAAAAATAAATATATAAAATAACTATGACTTTTTTTTTATGTTATAAATTTATAATAACCTTTAAATCTAAAAGGCGAAAATGCTATGAGACCCAGGATAGATCCCAGGTTGCGTGGGTGAAACCAGCGCACCAAAGTGCACTAACATTATTGTTTGGATGCACTGTTAAGTATATTTCAATTTCTCAATATATATATATACTCATAAATTTTTTCGACGTTAATGGGTGCACGTGCACCCCCACCTATACCTATATGTCCGCCTCTAAATCTAATGTCAAAATTTCAGAAATTGCTAACATTTAGGTAATGAAATAAATCATTCAGAAATGGCTAACATTTAGGTAATGAAATAAATCGTTATAGCTAAAGTTCACCTAATTACAGGACGTAGCTACAGTTTAGTCGATAAATATACAAATTAGAGATTGGAAATACAAATTTACTTTAGAGATCTATATGAGCCCAAATATACAAATACAAACTTTTAGAGATTTGCATATGAGCCCAAAATATACAAATACAAAAGAAATGTGCATTTAACTATTTAATCTAAACCAAAATTGTAAATGATAATTATTTTAAATATTAGTTGTGCTTGGAAATTATGACTTGATATTTTTCCTCGATAATCATGAGATGATTTTTTTGAAAAAATAGCATAAACATAAACCTTAACTTACCATATTTACAGAAATCTTCGCCCTTACAAAGTAATTACAAAAATTTTAACTAACTATGTATCTTGTTAGATGTATCGGGAGTTAATTATGTCTCTCGACAGACCCAAAATCAAAATTTCCTTAATTATGTGAAATATCAGAATTTTTTATTATCAAACACCAAATTGTCATAATTTATGTTGTTTCTTCATTTTCTTTAATTTCAAAAGATGGCCAATTGGCGTTATTAAACGGGAAAAGGACACCCTATAGCACTTTTTAAAATAAATAGCCTATGTTTGATATCTTTCCAAAAAGTGACCAGTCGTGTATACTAATTTCACTTTATAGTCATTTCCTAATTTGGGTCACTTTGACCCACGTAGTTCAGATACAGTCCATATACAATATTGATATAGTTTTCAACGTGGCCATTCGGCCCTTTTAAAAATACTTCAATTAATTTTTGCTATAAATTTTTTAACAGAAAAATATTTTGTTTTTTTATTGTTTAGATAATAATTAAATATAATTATATAAAAATGATATAATTGTTATATAGAATATGTATCTATATAAGATATATGTATCAAATATGTATATGTATAGAATATATATAAAAGATATATAGAAAGTGTATAAAAATTATACAATTGTTGTATAAAATATATATATATATATAAAGTACAACTATTGTATAAATTATGTATCAAAAGTGTATAATTTTTGTATGGAATATTTATATGTATAAGATATGTATAGAATCTGTATAGAAGGTGTGTAGAAACGGATGAAAAACCCAAAAAAGAAAAAAATTAAAATCAGACTCATCCATATTATATTGTTGCTCCAAATAGATAGTAATTTGTTAAAATTTGGAAATCGTCCCAATTCATGTAACACTACATGTTGTTGCCAAAATTCACGACCGAAAAACGCTTAGAAGAAGAACTAAGGGCATTAGGGCCTTTTAATAACGTAAATTCTGCTCACTGTAATGAGCAATCCAATGCCAAAATTTCATAAATGGCTAACATTTAGCTAATAAATAAATCGTTATAGCTAAAGTTTGCCTAATTGCAGGATGTAGTTACAGTTTAATCATTAAATATACAAATTAGAGATCGGATATACAAATACAAATTTGCTTGAGAGATTTGTTTGAGCCCAATTATACAAATACAAACTTTTAGAGATTTGTATATGAGCCCCAAAATTGATTTTGTACACAAATATAAACGTATATGAGCTCTGAAATTAGAGATTTGTAGATGCGCCCCAAAATATATAAATACAAAAGAAATCTATATTTAACTATTTAATTTAAACCAAAACTGTAAATGGCAATTATTTTAAATATTAGTTGTGCTTGGTAATTATGACTTGATATTTGCGCTCGATAATCATAAGTTGATTTTTTTGAAAAAATAACATAAACCTTCACCTTAACTTACCATATTTACAGAAATCTTCATCCTTACAAAGTAATTACAAAAATCTCAACTAATTATGTATCTTGTTGGATGTATCGGGAGCTAATTATGTATCTCAGTAGACCCAAAATCAAAATTTTAGTAATTATATAAAATGTCAAAATTTTCTATTATCAAACTCCAAATTATTGGAATTTATGTTGTTTCTCCATTTTCTTTAATTTCATATTTGCAGCCCATCTATCCCCAATAGTAGGCCCGCCTGAAATTCATTCGGTGGGCGAGCCCAATTAGGTAACCAGGCCCATGTGTCCTTTTTACCATTGACTATAGTGTTTGTATGATTAGTAGTGTTTGTATGATTCAGAATAAAAATAAGAGTAACTTACATAAATTTTTGATAGTTTAAGTAATATTACATAAAATTTTATTTATTTTGCTAATTACATCTTATTCCGGAATTTTGAAATGGTGATTCATATGTTTAGCAGTGATACATATGTTAAAGTGATACATATGTAACAGATCAGGTAATTATTTTAGGAAGCAACGGATTTTCTCTGATTTTAACAACGTAAATCTCGCAAACTGTTGCAAGCATTAAGAACGCAATTCCATTTGTAAGAAGTTCAATATTGAAGCAAACCTCTTTGAAGTTCAAAGTTTTTCAATTTTGGAACAAAAAAACTGACTTTTTTTTTTGAATTTCTTCAATGGATCTCGTCACTTTGTTGTTGCGTCATTCTGGGGAATGGGTTTTTGAAATAAGGTACGATAACTATCGAGTTGACGATACTGTAATTCATGAAAAAATATCTTACTGCGATTTAATGAACGCCATATCAATTCAATTGAAAATTGACGTTTCTCTGAAAAGAATTCATGCCAAATACGTTGTTCAAGGCAATTCATCAGTGTTGGAGATTCATAATGATATGATTGTGAAACTTTTTCTTCAGATTTTGAACGAGGCAAAGTCATGCGTATGATGGTAAGTTGATTTGCAGACTTTTTTTTACTATCTGATAACAGATGTATCATAGTGATACATTTGGAACTCATATGTATCATTTTGATACATTTGCACAAATATGCCTCTACTTGAAATCTAGTTCTGCATACAACGCACAAAGATTCAGGGATTTATATAAGTATGATTAATTGGTGATTCATATATCCGGTGATTCATATAACTGGTGATTAATATAACTGATGATTCATATTGGTAATGCATATAACTGGTGTTTCATATAACATGTGATTCATATTGGTGATGCATATAAATGGTGTTTCAAATAACTGGTGATTCATATAACTGGTGATTCATATAGTTGATGCATATAACTAATGATTCATATAACTGGTGATTCATATTGGTGATGCATATAGCTGGTGTTTCATGTAACTGGTGATTCATATTGGTGATGCATATAACTAGTGTTTCATATAAATGGTGATTCACTTTACTGGTTCATATAACTGGTGATTTATATTAGTGATTTATATAATTGCAGATTAATATATTAACTTCATATTTGTGAAACATTTTAACTGGTTATTCATATGTTAAATGGCTCAAATTCTGATTTAACTGGTGATTCATATGGTATTTGGTGATTCATTTAAAAATTGATTAACGTAACTTCATATTGATGATATATTTTTTGGCGTTTATTTCAGTTATGTCTTGCTGTGCAAATCTCTAGAATGTAGTTGATTATTCAAAGCGTCCTGTAAGTTTGGTACTGATACATTCATAGTACGTACGTTCAATGATGAACACACCTGTTCAATAATGGACAGAGTTTTTGAGTAGCAGCATGCAACAATTGCTTTTGTAGCAGGGATAACAACTCCAAAGTTGGTGAAACACAAAATAATAATCACCCCAAGAGACATTATTAAAGATATTAAAAGAAAACTTAGTTTGGACATAGATTTCAATAAATTCTTCAATTAAACGAAGCAAAGTCATCGCTTTTAATGGTAAATTATTTAATATTTATTATATTTATATAAGTTGATTTGCAGATTTTTTTTAACTATCTGATAACAGCTGTATCAAAGTGATACATCTGGGAGTCATATGTATCATTTTGATACATCTGTTGAAATATGCCTTCAGTTGAATTTTTGTTCTTTATATTTAATTAATTTGGGTCTATTATGCTTCATATATTATGTTGACTTATACAAAACTTTACGAAATAATATTTTTATATTAAGAAATCAACTAACTACATATATGATGTGTATGAAGAAGGAAGAAAATACATTGTTCGGTTGGATAATAGAACATGCAACTGCGGTAGATTTCAGCTTCATGAGATACCATGAGTGCACGCTATTACTATTTTGAAAAGCAAACATATAAAGGAAATGAAGTCATACTGTTCAGATTACTACAAGAAGGAGGCACTAGTGAAGACTTATGAAATGTCGTTGTGTCCAATGCTGGATAAACGAGACTGACATGTACCATTGAAGGTGTTAGAAGATGTGGTTTTGCCTCCAAAATATAAACGCCCACCAGAAAGACCCAAAAAAGAAGAAAGGTAGACAAAAGAAAAGTAGTGAAAAGTTTTCATCAACATCAAATCACTGTGGCAAGTGTGAGTATAAAGGTCATAACAGACACACTTACAACTACTTTTCAATAGAGATGTGACATGTTTCTTTAGAGTTTAATCAGACATGTTTACTTAGTTCAAAGTTTTGAATTCAATAATTTGAGTTAATTACTCAAAAATTCATTGCTTGATATATTTTGTTTGCAATTGAAAGAGAAATATTTTTTTAATATCATTATTTATAATTCATTAGTACTATTCTCTTATGCAGATATGTTAGAGTTCATGAGGAATGTTAGTGAAACATTTTCTATATGAAATTATAAAGAGATACATATTAAAATTTTTAATACTTTTATATGATTCATATTAACCGTTCGTTAAAGATATGTGAATCATATCACTATTTAATCTCAACATTTTAATTGGTGATACATTTTAAACATGTTTGATTCATATAAACCGTTAGTGAAAAATTATTTGATTCATATTAGTAATTAAACTTAGCATGTTAATTGGTGATACTTTTTCAACATATTGGTTAAAGTTTATTCAATTTTAATAATTTTTAACTAGTGATTCATTTTAATCATTTGATAAATAGTGATTCATATAATTTGTGATTCATTTAGCTGGTTATTCATGTAACTGGAGATTCATATGATAACAGATTAACATGTTAAGTGGTATTTGGTGAATCATATAAAAACTGGTTAATAATATAAATGGTGATTCATATAAAAACAAATTAATGTAACTTCATATTGGTGATACATATTAGATAACTTGTGATTGTTAACAAAATAATGATACTACATATCAACAGATAAAATTGAAAATTAGTGATAGATTATGTAAGTTAAACTGCCCACAAAAGTACTAATACCAGAACTGCTTCTAAGATAAAATGTCATGACATTAAAAATAAAAAATCACATTGTTATGATATATCCAGAAATCCCCTAACATAAAAAAAAAAACTGAAATCCACAAACATAAGAAATCAATATCCTTTTGTCACACAATAAATACTACATAACTACGGTTCAACATCAACCATCTCCGTATTCTCAGATTGAATGAAAATGCGTTTAGGCCTCGGTGGATTCCGGTTGTCACTAACATATCCAGTGCATGCCTTGTTCACACCATAGTCCCATAACAAGGATGCGTATCTTGTATGATGCTTTTTCGGATCAAACTCTGAAGATGGTATTTGATGCCGGTCACTTAAAAATTCAGCATATGCTGCAACAAATAAGCCACAATCCCTGAAAATCGGAAAAGTAGGTATTTTATGTGTTGTCGTGAGCTCTTATTTAAAATAATATATTCAAAAGAACAAATGATACTTATAACGTGCCGCTTGATTGTTACACAATTTCATCAACAATGTGAACATTGAATGCATGTTGGTCCGTTTTTTCATTATATACGTCTAGAAGTGATCAGTCTGTGCATTTTCTCTCAAGAAAATCAGATATTGTCAAATAAGTTGACAACATTTCAGCAAGCTCCTTTATCTCATCATCATGACCTCTATGACATTTCAACGAGTCGTACACACGAATGCATCTTTCCTTGAGTACCAATTAATCAGTTAATTTGCAATTAAATGAATCACCCATATGATCACCTGTTAAAAAAAACAGTTATATAAATCACCATTTATGAATCACCAGCATCATATGTGTATCACCAATTAAAATATCATTTAGTGTTTCACCCATATGAATCACCCGTATGAATCACCAAAAAAATATAAATCACCAATTAACCAGTTAATCTGCAATTATATGAATCACCCATATGAATCACTCATATGAATCACCAGTTAACATAATCATTTATATGAATCACTATCAATGAATCACCAATTAAAATATCATTTTAGTGTTTCACCCATATGAATCACCCGTATGAATCACCAAGTAACCAGTTAATCTGTTGCTCTGCAATTATATGAATTATCCATATGAATCACCAGTTATATGAAACACCAGTTATATGCATTACCAATATGAATCACCAGTTATATGAATCACTGGATATATGAATCACCAATTAATCATACTTACATAAATTCCTCAATCTTTGTGCATTGTATGCAGAACTAGATTTCAAGTAGAGGCATATTTGTGCAGATGTATCACAGTGATACATCTGGGTTTCAGTTGTATCATAGTGATACATCTGTTATCAGATAGTTAAAAAAATTCTGCAAATCAACTTACCACCATACGCATGACTTTGTCTTTGCGACAATAATACCTACTCCGACGAAAATTTGGGAATGTGTTCAATTTCATCTTGATCTACCATTTGCATGTCGGAAACTTGATTTTTAGTAGCAAAAGCTTCTCTTCAAATTTCAATTTTTCAGGGTAGTTCCGCTTCTTTGATCGATTTTAACTAAAACCTAACTTGGTGCAATCAAATTCACCCGGAGTAAAACATAGGACTTGATTACTATCATGAACACCTTTTTTTGAGTTTCACTTTGTGAAATCCCCAAGCTGAATGGGGGTGAATCTTCATTAGCCATTGAAGATAAAACAAATTAACACAAAAAGATTTTAAAGCATAAACCAAAAACTAACCTCATTGAAGAAGATGTCAATTTTTGAAATTAAAGGATGAACGATTACTGTTGAAATCAGTTGAAGTATTGGAGAATGAAGTTGACTCAGAATCTACTAAAATGGGAGAGATTTTAGGAAAGTAATTTGTAGGGAAAAAAAATGTGTAACCTGTAGAGAGAGATGGCGTGAAAAGGGAAGATAAAATAGGGTGTGCAAGTTATAGCATATGATCACTAGTAAATATGCAATAAGAGATTTTATGTAATTTTTAAAATATTAAGAATATTAGGTAATATTGTACCTTAAATATGGAATTTGTGTAATTTTTCTTAAAAATAAAGAAATCAGTTGCAATGAAAAAGGAAAAGAGCTAACAATTAATTGGAATTAATTGCATAGTACGCAGACGCAGAGTACACAATTGTATGAATAATGGTAGAACAAGCACGTATGTTACACAAGATTATATGTTAAGCTTTGTATGCTGTTGTAACTGTATTGAATTTGTATAAATACTTTATGAAGTTTGTACTTTCTGCGTTACGTTTTAGTTGTCAGGATAAGATTTTGCAAACCCTTCAGAAAAATAAATCAGGAATATAATTTGATCCATTTATCCTTTATCAGTTCTCTAATTTTGCGTCACTCTTGATTCTAGAATAATCAATATTAAAGACAAAGTTGCTTCGAAAAAAGGTATTTGGGAATAATGAAAGTAACATATACACAATTTACTTTTTAAGTAGATTAGTTTTTAATTTTTATCCTTTAAAAAAATCAGTCTTTAATTTTTAATATTCAATTTCGAGACACTTTCATCACATACATCAACTACTTATAAACCAAACACAATATCACTTATTTCAAAACACGCACAACCGTTTATTTTGATATAATTATAGAATCAACTAGGGCTCTTACAAAATTGTTTCAACCACTTACACATATCAAATAGTCATACTAAAAATTACACAAATACACAACTTATATTTTTAATATTACAAAAAATTTCAATTTCTTAAATATATTACAAAAATTCCAATATATACACAGAATATTATATATATATATCGGCTATGTTATGTATATTAATAGAAAGAAAGAGTAAAATAATTTTAAAAATAAAAAAATATAATTATTTTCAAAATAATTGATATTCATGTTATTTATATTTTATTTAATTTAACAATCAGCGGTACAAATGCAACTCTTAACTGCAAGTCCATCAAACTTGCAATTTGGTTGAGGGTGCTTTCCACTAAAGGGTTCCGTACATAAATTAAAGCAACACGTTTCATCACATGGTCCCACATTATAGTCACATCTATTGTTGGCTACATTAAAAAAAAAAAAGGGAAAATGGTCAAATTTATTCCTCTACTTAAATATGATTCCATAATATGACAAAGGGTAAATTTAGATATGATCCCATAGTAAGACGGAGGATAAATTTAGCTATTAAACTTAAGTAAAGGGGTAAATTTGACTCTTTTCGCTTAAAAAAAAAACGGTACAAGTTAAAAAGGAGAAATTATATTAACTATAATCAATAAAAGCAATATATTTTGTGTATTCCCGTACAGTAGGATCACCAGCTCAAAATAAAAAAAGACATTAAACAAAGGGTCCCCCATACTTAAACTTACACATTATACAAGTCTCTTCAAGGTAAAGAATTTTGGAGAGGGGTAACAATAATGGGTTGAAATTTCAAGTGAAAATCATGTGTTGAAGGGTGGTAAGATTTAAATTTGTAGAACAACATAATAGCACGAAATAAGTCAAATAACACCCGGGACAATGCTATAAAGTTAAACATCAAGAACAACACTCTCAGATTATTTACAAAAGAAAATTTTACCACATCTCAAGATTGTTTTCCTAAATTGAAAAGATTAAAAAAAAAAGAAAAAGTAGTTAATCAGCTTCTTCATCATACAGGCAGGCAGTAAACCATTTAGCATGCTTGATTTTTGTAGAGTCATGCTGGTAACACCTTGTCAAAGAGACATCTTTAATGACCGACCTAGTTATTAGTATAAAACTTGATTAAGAAAAATCTATAGGGAATGAAAAGCAATTCAGCACATGCATGGATCAAAGTTCATGAAAAAGATACAACACAATTCATGTGTTGTGGATATCTCAATTTTAAATCAACAGGCTAAAATTGCAAGCCAAAAAAATTTCTAATTACAGTTTCACAGTTATCAGTAAAGATATATATAGACAACACACACTAAACCTAATCTACCATTCTCCCCCCACCACAAACACACACAAAAACAGAGAATCTACCCTTCTCCCCCAACACACACACGCACACACACAACAACAACAAACGCAAACAACCTAATCTACCCTTCTCCCCCAGCAAACAAATACACACAAGAAAGGTAGCTCTGCTCCCTATATATATCACACTTATAAGTCATCCTAAATTACTTATCAGATTGATAAATAGCTTGCTAGATTAAATTTTCTATATTCTAACTCCCAAATCACTACAAACAACTATGGAATTGAAATTCTTGTTGGTGATAAGCTTTCCATTTTGTTCCCTTGGTAATTATCATCTTCTTATCTTTCAATTGTTTTTTCTAATTTTTTTCCCAAGATGTTATCCTAATCATTTTTTTTTTAATTCACGTATATGCAGATGCTTATGATTCACTCGATCCGAGTGGAAATATAACAATTAAATGGGACTTGGTGCAGTGGACGGCAGATGCATATATTGTGAGTGATAAAACATATTTGATTAGCTAAAGTCAACTCTTAATAAAAAATTTCAGATATATTCAATAAAATTAGCTTTTATGTGCATTTTATGTGGCGTACGTGCATTTTGTGTGTCATACGTGCATTTTGTTGTCAGTTAGTAAAAATATTTTAGAATCACATAAATATTCTCGTTAAAATTTATGTGTGATATACTACTATTGTGAACTATTTTCTAACTTAAAATAGGGCCGCCAAAAAGTTGGGTCCAAGTAATTGCTTTAGTAACTTTACGGTATAGCCGGCCCTGATTTTACCGTTATGAAGCTTTTCACTCATCCCCATTTTTCAAAAGTGTGAAGATCCTTAGAAAAATGATTTGAACTTTTTGCCCTTCATTAAAATACTCTGCAATAGATAAAATTGTCCTTTTGTTATAAATATATTTACATTATAGTGAATGTCTATTAAGATCTATCAAGATCTACTTTGATATCTATTAGGATTTGAAGCATATGTCTTTTACTCAGACTAGGAGTTAATTTTTCCTATAAATAGAAGGTTTTCTTCATTCTAAAAGAAGTAATAAGAATCACTCTCTCTATTTTCTCTACTTTTCTTCTTATTTTTTATTATTTTATAACACGTTATCAGTATGAGACTCTATCAAACAAGGTGAGATTATGTCAAATAAGGTGAGATTATAAATCTTAAGGATTTCAAGGTTAGTAATTTCTTATGTTATTTATCTTTTGCTACTAATAATATAATTATTGTTGGATTTGAGAAAAAATAATTGGTTTGGAACCATTTATGTTTTAAATTTATTCCTCAAGAACAATATTATCAAAAGAGATGATAATATGTTGGGATCAAATACCATCAATTTATGCCTAAGACGTCTTTATATGGATAAGACGTTGAGATTAGATCTCAATGCATGTATTGATGATATTATAATGGCTAAGGCAAAATAATGGGTGTTTAATGAAAAGTCATGAAATTCGACCCATTGAATATGCTCCATTCTATGAAGTAAATGTGGTAGCAATATATGATAAGTCTGAAATATGCCAACTTACTTCATTCTTGAGGTGTATGTGGTAGCAGTGCATAATATGTCTGAAATAAGACAAGTAATTGAATGCATGAATATACGCGTGGAGGGACAATATGATAATGATCATCAAAAGTGATGATATTTTCACACGCTTATATGATTATAAGATATACTAGAGAAATTCTCTACATCATATGTATGCCTCGATTTGCTTCTGAAGTAGCAAAATCTTGAAAGAGATTATAAGCTATCATAATTTGATAGGCTTAAGGCACAATTATATTTCATTCTTGGGGAATGAGAAACTTATTAATGCAAACATGCACTTGATTGTGATTGTATCACAACTCACTTCCGAAAGAGGTTAAATAATTTTGAAATCTACTTCTGAAGTAGTAAATCTGAAATTTATTCATATAATAGTAAATCTGAAATTTACTAAAGCAAAAACACATATCAAGGTAAACTTGGAGTTTACTAGATTAAAAGTCCATAAGTTGACATGAACGATTGCGATATCCCGAAGATGTGCATACTGAGTATTGAACATATATTGAAGAATTAAAAAATTCTTCATGAACTTTAATGTTGCTTGTTCTCGTTATAAGTTGGTTGGACCAACTAATTTTGAAATTGGATCCCTCAAAATCTGAAAAGAATAAAAGGTGAATAAGGATCAGTTCACCTATCATGTGATATGTTGAAAAGATGCATCAATAAGATGATCACATTTATATTCATGGTCAACCTAAGTTTGACATTCATAAAATTACTTGTTCAATATAAATTGAGCATAATTTTCAGATTGTGTAATCAAAATAATCCATCTTGATGATGATGATTTAGCATTGAATGCATTCCATAAATAGTTGAATCATCGCTAATGAGAACAAAGTTTCATGTATTGGTATGAAATATGATAGATTGCATACAATAACACTTGTATGCATTAGACCACTATATTATGATTATTTCTTCCCTCTAATTTGGTTCAATTTCTAAAGTCGCAACCTTCGGATACTTTCAAAATTTGGTATTGTCATTCCATCTCTTACGTTTAATTTTTATTTATTGTATTAATTGTTTAATATTTAATTTTATTGTATTTGTGTATTTTAAATTTTTTTAGTTTAATTTAATTTATACTATGGATAAATTAAGAAACCTCGCTACTAAAGGTGTTAAAATTTTTTATCCCAGAAGCGGTAGTGGTAGTAAAAAGCGAATTACTAGCGGTAGAGGTAGTTCAAGTAGTAGATATACCCGTGTGTCTTCGCCTCCGGTACCGCTTGACACACCTTTTGAGGAAGAAATGGGTGTAGGTTCTCACGATATGGATTATGTAGAAGCTCAGAAAAATTATGGTATAAAAGAAGAAAATGAAGTAGATGCGGTTAATTTAGACGAAGATAATGAAAATATTGGTGAGACACCCGCAGTAGAAAATGTTAACGTTAGATCTGAATCGGTTAATCTCCCTCTCCGTCCTCCCCGTGCCCCAAGACCTCGTAAAACAAATAGTGTTGCATGACAATTTTTGAACGTATATCAGATACTGAGGTGCAATGCAATATTTGTCAACAAATATATAAGTATAGCAGAGGAGGCAAGCAAGGGGGTACGGGTACGTTAATGAGACATATAAGCGAAGCTCAAGAAAGAGAGTTAAATATTGCACGAGGTGGTGGGGATGTTGGTGGGCCAATGCAAACTAGAATGGACCCAACAACCGGTCATGTAACAAAGAAATATAATTAATTGAGAGACCAAAAAGATATAACTAAAATGGTAGCTGTGGGTTGTTTGCCTTTTAATTTTCTTTCTTCTGATGCCTTTATTCATTATGTACAATCAATTTATAATCATATGTTTAATGGTATTCCTAGAAGTACTTATCGGTATGATATTTTTAGATTTCATTCACAATATTATTTTTATTTATCAACATTGTTAAAAAATATTCAATGTAGATTGTCCCTAACTTCTGATCTTGGTCGTGCTGTAAATAAAAATGATTATTTAACTATTACTTGTCACTGGATGGATAGTAATTTTGTGATGCAAAAATGTATTCTTGATTTTTTATATGATAAAGATTGTAAACATACTGGACATTTTATTGCTGATTCTATTATTGAAGTTGTCGGATATTATGGTATTGAAAATAATTTTTAATGTATTGCTTTTGATAATGCTTCTAACAACAAGACTGCTATAAAAAGATTAAAATCTACGGTATCTCCGCCGTTGCCTAAAATTTTTCATATTAAGTGTGCATGTAATATATATAATTTAATTGTAAAAGATGGTCTTGAGTTTTTTGAGCTTTATATTGAAAAAATTCGTCTTGCTGTTGGTTTTATTCAAGGAAATAATCGTAAATCGAGAATTAGAGAATTTAAAGTTAAATGTCAATAAAATGGACTTACACCGATATTGATGCCTGAGAAAATTGATATTAGATGGAATTCTACGTATAATTTTTTAAAAACTTATTATAAATATAGAATTTCTATTACACTAGCTTTTAACCAACATTGCGGTTCATTTGCTGATTTTGCTGATTGCATGCTATATGATTCTGATTGGGTTGTAACTAATGATGTTGTTAAGTTTTTAGAAAAAATTTATGTAGCTACTGTTCAATTTTTCGGTGCTTATTATCCTACTGTTTGTAATATTTTGACATATATAGCCGATATTTCTGATTTGCTCAAAGAATATAAAAATAAAGAAAGTTATAAAGAAGTTGTTGGTGCCATGTTTACGAAATTTAAAAAAAAAAATTCTCGATTTTCCCTATTTACTTGGTTGGTGCTATGCTAAATCCGTGCATGAAATATAATAATACGTGTCACTTTAGTACTATTATTTCTACTAACTTAGAAATAAATATTAACAATGATTCTGAACAAGTACAACCTGATTTGTGGACGGTTATGAGTGATGCAAATGAATACATAGAAAAATTATATAACCACTATGCTGATTTATTTGATTTAGATGTACCTACAAATATCACTCCAACTGTCGCTCCTCATCCTCCCGAGGAGCCATCATCTTCTAAAAGGCCGGCACATAGTGGTTTTCCTGATTCCTTTTATGATTTAACTTATTGGAACAGTGTTGATGAGAGAGCTTACACATCAACTTATCGGGAAGAGCTGAAATATTATCGTTGGTCGCCGCTAGAGGATCACAGACGACGGATCAACATATTGGATTGGTGGAGGAGTAATGAAACACAATATCCTGTGCTTTCAAGATTAGCTAGAGATATCTTAAATGTTCCAATGTCAGCCGTTGCATCAGAGAGCGCCTTTAGTCAAGGACGACAGCAGCTTGAAGACAACCGACACTCATTGGAAAACAAAGAATGAAACCGGAGTCGAGCGACGAGCTGAAACTTGAAGAAATTATGTCTTCACGGGAGAACTCAACAGAATCAAGTCAAATGCATGGTTTTGCCCCCATTGACTTCGACTATCCTATGCAAGTTCCTGTTAATATTAACATGAATGAGTTGGCAAAAATGATGCATAATTTGTAGATTTTTTATTCATGTAAATTATAAATTTTGGATCATTTTATAATGAATAAAATTTCCCAAATTCATTCACTCCTTAGTCCTTACTTTTTATATTTTTTCATTTAATGATTTAAAATTTTAAATTGAATTTCTAGTTTTCTACTTTAAATTAAAAACTTACTTCTAATAGATTATTAATTTACTACTAAATATTATTAATTTATTATATTAAGTATCATATGTTTTGTATATTTATGTATATATCTTCTATAGGCGTGTATATTTAACGTATACATGTGGATATATTTTATAAATTAGTATATAACTATATATATATATATATTGTAATGTATATATATTATGGTATATTTTATTTAAAGTAGTACGCATACATTGAATGGTGTGTATACATGTGTATATATCTTCTATAGATGTGCATATTTAAAGTATACATGTGTATATGTTTTATAAATTAGTATATATGTGCGTATACATATGTATATATCTTCTATAGACATGTATATTTAACGTATACATGTGTATATGTTTTATAAATTAGTATATAACTATATCTATATATATTGTAATGTATATATATATTGTAGTATATTTTATTAGTAGTAGTATGTATACATTGAATGGTGCGTATACACGTGTATATATCTTCTATAGACGTGTATATTTAACGTATACACGTGTATATATTTTATAAATTAGTATATAACTATATATATATATATGTATATATATATATATATTGTAATGTATATATATTGTAGTATATTTTATTATTACTAGTCTATATACATTGAATGGTGCATATACATGTGTATATATCTTCTATAGACGTGTATATTTAACGTATACATGTGTATATGTTTTATAAATTAGTATATAACTATATATATGTGTGTGTGTATATATATATATTGTAATGTATATATATTGTAGTATATTTTATTATTAGTAGTATATATACATTGAATGGTGCGTATACATGTGTATATATCTTCTATAGACGTGTATATTTAATGTATACATGCGTATATGTTTTATAAATTAGTATATAACTAGATCTATATATATTGTAATGTATATATATTGTAGTATATTTTATTAGTAGTAGTATATATACATTGAATGGTGCGTATACACGTGTATATATCTTCTATGGACGTGTATATTTAACATATACATGTGTATATGTTTTATAAATTAGTATAGATGTGTATGTTTAACGTATACATGTGTATATGTTTTATAAATTAGTATATAACTATATATATATATATATATATAGAGAGAGAGAGAGAGAGATTGTAATGTATATATATTGTAGTATATTTTACTTAAACTTTAAAGTAGTACATATATATTGGATGGTGTGTATATATGTGTAATTGTGTATATGTGTATATATTTTTTAAATTCTAATGTAGTATATACTATATATATAGTGTATATATATTATTTAATGTATTTATAATGTATATAGGTGGGTATATATAATGTATACTGAAAAAAAGTTATTTTTTTTTTTATATTTTTAATCGGGTTTAGGTGGGTTTGACCGGATTGGGTTAAGTGGGCCGGATTAGGGTTGTTTTTAATTTTTTTACTATTGAGCTCGGCCCGGCCCACTTAGACCCCAATCCAGATTTGGCCCGGCCCACAAACCAGTTAAATGATACGGGCCGGTTTTGGGTTGGCCCAACCCGACCCACTTGATAGTCTTATTTTGACCTTATAATTAATTTCCCGAGTAACTTTCCCTTTAAATTATGGGCATTGTGATAATTGGGCTAGAGATTAGTATTGGGCCACAATTTGACTGGATGAAAATCCAAGTCAAATTTTCCTTGTAAATTGGGCCAGCAATATCACCATGAATATTCAAAATGGGCTCGGCTATACTGACTAGGCCCAGCTATTATCATTCAGATTGGGCTGGAGATTAGTATTGGGCCACAAATTTTGGATCCAAATTCAAGTTCATTTATCATCCTAAAAATTATAAAACAACACAACTTATCTTTCATTAATTACAAAAAATTCCAACTCCTCAAACTTATTACAAAAATTTTATTTTTGGTGTTTCTCTCTCTAAAAGCAAATATACATAAGTAAGATAATTTCTTTCACCGTTTTTCACCCTTAAAACTCTCCTAAAATCAAGCATTGGTTACCATTTTGAATACAACTGTACTTGGCTCCAACTTACAGCATTAAACTTTATCTTAATCTCCATTAATTATTCTGATTTTTAAGTGTTGAGGTTAGTATTTTTTTTTCATCATTTGCTGAACTGATTTTTGGGGATTTTTGAATGAAGATATTGTTGCATGTTCTTATTAAGTATTTTTTGGGGTTTCTTCTTTTACAAAATTTTCGAAAATCGTCCACTTGAAGTACGATATTAACAACTTAGTACTTTGTTAATGGAGCATTCTCCTTAACTCAATTTTAAATTTTTTCGAAAGAACAAATTGTTGCATGTTCTTATTAAGTATTTTTGGGGGGTTTTAATTTAACAAAATTCGGTTGTTATATCATTATTGTTCCTTTTTTGTTTCAAAACCGTCCATTTGAAGTAGAAATAAACATATTTGTACTTTGTTAATGGAAGATTCTCCTTCTTTTAGCTTAGGATTAACTCAGTTAGATACAAATCCGGTAGTTGGGTTCATTCCCGAAGTTTTTGACTACGAGGAACCTAATTTTGTTGAAAACAAATCTAAATTTTGTAATGACCCCAACAAGATGAAAGAGATTAGAAAAGCTGTTGTTGAGAAGTCGAAAAAGCAGTTGGAAAATCATCAAGATTATCCCAAAAAGATGATTTTGGACGTCCACGTCTTCCCAAACTATATATAATTTTTTTCGTTTTTGTATATGTTGGTTATATAAATTTGTGGTGAGCTTTTGGTTTGAAATACAGTGATCTATATAATTTAATATACATACATGAATATTGGGTTTATGTAAATTCGTATATATGTGTTACACATACATTACTCAGCACATATACATAAGTTAGTTTTTCCATTACGTTATGTTATGTTAGTTTGATGCACTGAACATACAATGTGTATATGAATAACATATACATAAACTTCAATATGTTGTTAAACTAATGCTGCTTTGTGTACTTCTATACATCATATTTTCTGTGTATATGTATATATTTTTTGAAGAGGTATTTAAGGTAATGGATATTAGGTATGTATATGTTGACATATATATCACTTCTGATACTTTGTTTGTTGTTTTTTTGAACAAATAATTCTCTCAATTCAATTTTATGTTTATGATAGTAACATACATAAGTTTAGTATTTAATTTTACAACGCATGCTCATATTGACATATATATGTTTTGTTATTTTAGTGTTTCATATAGTTTGTGTTTTGTTATTTTAGTTTGACGCACTGAACATGCCATGTGTTTATGAATAATATATACATAAACTTCAATATGTTGGTAGATTACTACTGTGATGTGAACTGCATATACATAATGGATATCAGTTATGTATATATTGACATATACATCACTGATGATATATTGTTTTCTGTGTTTTAGAATCAATACTTCTCACAAGTCAATTTTATGTATATGTTAGTAATATACATAAGTTTAGTGTTATTTTCATTTAAAAACACATGCTCACATATCATGTGTTGTTTCTTTCTCAATAGGGTATGAAATACATGATAAGAAAGGTCCCTGCGCATTCGTTACATTTCGGTAGTTATTGCAATCGATAATTTGAAGAAGAAATAAAAAATTATCTTGGTGAAGAAGTTGTAAATCTGTTCCGGCAAATAATTTTTGGTTCATTCCTAGACATTTCGAATTGTAATTATTAGGGTCAATTATCCAAATGCTTGCTAATGCTCGAGATAGAACAAGACAATCCGGATGAAATATACGTTTACGTGCAGTGAACCACACTCAAGTTTTCTATTATTGAGTATATCATTATATCCGGTCTTAAATATTCAGAAAACATCGAGGAGCACCTTTTTTCTGTTACATCAAAGTTTGCATTAATGACGAAGTATTTTCCAGGATCTAAGAGTTCTGTCAAAAGGAGTTTCTTTATAGAGTGATTCAAGTTGGGCAATTTTGAAAACAATTCTGATGCTCTGAATATGTCAATAATTTACTTCATTCACACCTTTCTGTATTCAAAAGTACATGATTCTACAATTAGCAAATCGGATTTTGTGATGGTTGAGAATGATAGTTACGAACAATTTTCATGGGGGAAGAGTTTATTTGAAGAACTTACTGCATTGTGGAGATAGAATTTTTTTGTTGTGAAACAGTTATACTCGATGGGGGGAATGTCTCACGTGCTGAATGTTTGGATGTATGAATGATGTTCTAAGGTAGACAGTACGATAGCCGAGCAAGTGGGAAATGTAATTCCTTGAATTTTCAACTGGAAGGTGATTGGAATCAAAGTTAAGTACGAAAAATTTATGGCTGGTATGTTCAACAAGGTAAGTATGATGTATATTATTTCGATCTTAGTTTTAATTTTCAACGTGCTTACTTTAATAGACTGTTACTGTTGCTATTTTTTATTGTTTAATAGTTTGTATACAATAATATACGACCAAATCATGAAGAAGTACAAAGTCTTGATTTGCAAATGATTGAGGGATTTCAATTAAAAGAAGCTGAAAGTGGATTTCCTCCAGAAATTGATGCAGATTGTTTCGATAAAAGATCTGTTGTCGACGTACAGTCACAAGTGGACCTCGATATACAAGGTTTTGAGGAATTTAGTACGGTCCCTAATACAGAAATTCTCAAGAAGGCAGGTTTGATTATTGATGCTTCAATATCTCATCCGACTAAGAAGCGAAAAACAGTCCGTTTTGATTCCACAACTGCCGAGTGGCAAGTTTGTCAGAAAACACCACCTTTTGTTTCAACAAGAACTGTGCCAACCCAAATAACAACTTTTTCAAATTCGGAGCGTGTTCATGCCGAAAATACAACTCCATCATCGTCACTCAAGTCAGTTTGTCAGGACAATTCTGATGAAAAGTGGGATGATATAAAGTTATTTTTGCAATCTTATGTAAGTTCATTCATATCTAATAGTCAACTTTCTTCAGCTTTTGACATGTTGGTATACACAAAATTCAACTTTCATCAACATGTAGTCTTATGTAAGTTCATTTTGACATGTAGGTTGACACAAAAATCAACTTTCTTCATGATCTAATAGTCAAACAACATCAAGACTCAAATGAAAAAATGGATAAATAACATGTCGAACTTATCCAAATGTTGAAACACAACAGCCAAAACAATGAAAAAGTACACCAAAAAATAATTTAAGTTATACAATTCATGATTTTGTATTTTTTTTTGCTTCAATTTTGTGCATTTATACATATTCTGAATTAGAATTGTATTACGTATTATTTAACTATTATTTGTACAATGTCTTATAACATACATAAAATGCTTACTTTGTGTTATATAATATTCAAATAATATGCCATGTATATTAACTATTTCTCATGGAGTCGATAGTTGCAGTGGCATAGTAGCTGTCAATTATGTTATGTATATTAACTAATATACACAACTGCTTTAAGTTAAATACACAATATAATCATAAGTTATACTCATAAGTATGATGTGTAGTTTATAGCTATGTCTATTACATACATTTTATGTTTGTAATATAACATATATAAATTGTTACATTGTGGTATGTAATATACCAACAACATGGTATGTATATTATCTATTTCTCATGAAATTGATAGTTGCATTGGCATAATAGCTGACAATAATGATATGTATTTTAACTAATATAATCACAAGTTATACTATGTGTATTTTATAGCTATGTATATTACATTGTAATGGCATAGTATCTGATATATCTACTACAACAAACTATAAAGTTTAGGTTTTGGATGGTTTAACTGTCGGAGAAAAATCAACACAAGCTCAAGTAGACGAGATGGATATCATGCAAAATATTGAAGGCATACAAAAAAGAGTACTTTTTTAAACATACATTATTATTAGATCAGGTTGATGTTATCAATTTTTTTCTAAAGATACTATACTTGTTTCAACACCATCAGCAAGAGGGAGAAGAAAAAACAGGAAATGTACCATCTAAAGAAGATGTTGAAGATATTGACATCTTCAAAACCTTGAAAGAAAAAGGAAAAAAAGACATTTACTCACAAGTGATAATTATACATACTTTGTTACATATGTTACTTTTTCGTTACTTCTTTAATTTTTTAATTTTTATCCAGCTTAGAATTTGGTACAAATTGAATGTTGTTTAGCGATAGTTATATTTGCGTTACAATGTTTACACATTATATTATATGTATATTATTATAATATACACATATGCAGCACAACACAAATTATGAAAGTAATTAACATATAAAGCAATAATTTTTTTATTCATAAATTTTCGACAAGACAGATAAATCAACAGACGTATACTTTGCTGATGATCTAATGGATTGTCACTATTTTGATTGGAACCGCAGTCCCATACAACAACAATCACAGGTTAAAGATCTCAGAATTTAACGTTTACAATTAAAATATTGAATTGACTTAGTTATGTATATGTTTTACATTATGATTGGTAGGATGTCAAAGGATGCAGTGAGGATAATGCTACTACCATCCTAGATACTCTTGTAGAATCCGTGGTAAATCACAATTCCGACAACACCAATGTTGGAACATCTACTACTGTGCATGTCCATAATGATCACAAGGTAAATAAATAAAGTCATTCTTTTTCAGTCATAGGTCAAATATGTAAGAAATGTACTATTTTTTTGCTTACAGTTAAATGTAAATAATGACCTACTTTTGTATATGTTTGTGTTATGTTTTCAAGGATGTTGAAGGAGTTAGTGCTGATATTGGGCCTGCCACATTGGAATGTCTAGTGGCAGCTGTGGAAAATCAGAAACCTAACAATGATAATGTTGGAACATCTAATATGTAGGTAACTTTAATAAAAATTATTTTGCCCTGCATGTCTTAATTTTCACACATGGCATTACTTCTATGTGCGCGTTAAACCAAATATAACAATACATACTTCAAATTTAATCTTAGGTTGATTATTCGAGTACACTTCCTGAATGGGCTCAAGTCGAGTTAGATGTGATATTGAAAGTTATTGCAGCACCAGTTGATGACATTCCTATAGAAGTAGTTCCAACGGCAGAATCAGTTGTGAACTAAAACAACATCTCTGATAGTCAGCCTCCTCTTGATTTTTCTGATGCTGTTGTCGCAGCTCATCAAGCTGCGAAAATCCCTGCTAAGATTGCTAAGAAAATCAGGATGATATCCAAAGTTTTCAAGTCTCCATACACAACATAATATGCTTCTGGTTCTAAAGCGATTGAGGATCAGATCGAAGAACAGAAACAACAATTCACTTTTGATGGTTTTCTAATATCTAACACTATGTCAAGTAGTGTAATTGAAGAGTTCAAACAGTGGGTGGAGGAAGGATTATTGAAGTTTCATGCTAAAAAGTAAGTTTTTATCGATATTAAAATTAATTATTTCACTCAATGAATGTAGTACATTCTTTTTTATAATAACAAATTTAATTTTTTTATAGAAAATATGATGATGATCACTACAAAGAAAAATCATCTTCGCTAGGAGTTCATGAAATTGATTTTGTGGTTGCTCATGAACGGACAAAAAATTAGTTTTTCTTGATGTCTCAAAAGAACACATGTTGGAACGATGAGGTATTTAAACTTTTTAATTTGATAATCATTCGTTTTTACTTGTTTTGTTATGTTGTATACATACATGCATGGTATATATGTGTTAACCTACTTCGAAGATTTTGTATATGTTAAATAAGTTTAAAATAAACTATGTTTCTCTTAAACTAATACTTCAATTTCTATTTTATATACATCATGTTTTTGCACTATATATGTGTTCATTTTTTATATTATCAGTTTAGGCATTTGACAACACCTACATATACGTTATAATATACATCACTGTTGATTTTTGTGTCATGTTTGTTCTAGTATCCTCAGGTCACACAAAAAAAGTTTGTGTATATGTTAACAAATTCATCACTACTAAAATAGCTGAACATCATCTATGTATATAATAACCTATATGTTAACTATGTATATGTCTACCTTAATATATGTATTAGATTGCTAATGTCTATGTATGTTAATAATTGATAATCAGTATGTATATTTAATAGTATACATCACTGAATGTATGTAGTTATGAACTTTCTTGCATACTCAGGTTTCATCATATTTTATGTATATACATTTATTATCTAGATGTATATCTACAATCACTATTCTTAAAAGTATGCGATTTTTATTATATAGGACATAATTTGTTTCATTTTTTCTCCTCTTTTGTAGCATATTGATGTCATTTTCTATCATTTGCGGAAGAATTTAAAATTAAGGAATGATCAAGATTACAGGTTCACAACAATCAACTATTTTTTCAAGAACTACATTGATAAGACATACCCCAGATACTATGAAGACGATACAAATACAGTCCTGACTACACAACAAGATTATGTTGAATCTGTTCGCGTTGCTCTAATTGAAGAGGCAATAACACATATAATCAAGGGATATTGCATGTCATCTGGTTTACCATGGCACCAAGTTGATGAGGTGTATGTTCCTATCAACTGCAATGACAATTTTCACTGAGTGTTAGCTGTTATTGCCCTGAAGGATGGACGCATACGCGTCTATGATTCGTTGTCCAGACGAAGAAATACAGAATCAATTACTGAGATTCAAAAGATGGCTAAGATGTTGCCAACTTACCTCTCTGGCAACAAATTTTATGATGAAACATCTCTTACAGACTGGCCTAATCTTAAATAAGATTACTCAAACGACACAAATTCTGAATGAACATCCCTTTGACGTTGAGTATGTTCAACATATTATGCAACAAGAATGCGACAGTGTGTAAGTATACTTATATATTCTTTTTCTTTGCAATATTACTGTACATGTATTAATGTATTTGTATTTTTCATTGCTAGTAAGTATTACGTAATAACTTCTATTATTTTTTTTATGTATGACGGAATTGTGGAGTTTTTGTTGATGGTTATGCAGAATACCTAAGTAAAGAAATGAACATATCTTCTGATGATTTTGAAGCAGAATATCATAGAATGCGTTACGCCACACTACTTCTAAAATATGGTATTTAAAAAGCAAAGAAAGATTATGTTAGTAAAAATGATGACCCTCCATGACCAAAGTCAAGAATTATACAAATTTCAGATGATAATGCAATAGTTTGCATTGAGTAGTCTTACTGAAGAATATTGTTAAGATTTTTAATGTATTCTGTTGAAATTTGTTAGGAATTTTTAAAGTTTTAATTATTTTAGTTGTTTTGTAAGGCATAGTTTTTAATTTAATGAATATGATGAAATTTTTATTTGACATATGTATTTTTTAGTAATGAAGAATGCAGTTTTTGATCAATGTTACATATGACAACATTTACATATATTTGTGGCTGTTATGTCTGTATATGTTTTCATATACATTGTAAACAATAAAAGTTTATACTGTATATTGTAAAATATACATAGTTGTAATGTGTGTATATGTTTTAATATACACAAAACCTCCTAATTTTAATCTGTGTATATATTATAATATACATATTACATTATATAACTAACTAATAAATGCTGAAAAATATACACAAGTATACATTTAATTGAAAAAATATATATTAAAGAAGTAAGTTAATTCAACGCTATATGTAAAACTCATAACATTTGTTTTAAAATTTTTTTGTTTACAACTATATGTTTACATTTACAACTCAAACGTTATATAACAGAGTTATGTATATTAAATGATCTACATTAATTAATATATAATATACATAAAACATATATCTAATTTAAAGGCTATAAATACAATTTATGTATGTTGTATAATATACATAACTGTACCATCTACTAGTTTCCAACGTTATTTTATTTCTCTTCACAAGTATAGCAAAACAATAAGTTAATTCAATATTATACAGAAAACACATAACAGTTGATTTTCAAAATTTATTTTTTTTTTAAAAATTAAACTTACACATCACAGTTTTTACATTGGAGTTATGTACGTTTTATGATATACAGGTTACCATTGTTTGATAATATACACAACTGTGTTACTCTAGAATATTACAAATTGCAGATCATAATGCAATAGTTTGCATTCAGTACTCTTACTGAAGAATATTGTTAAGATTTTTAATGTATTCTGCTGAAATTTGTTAGAAATTTTTAAAGTTTTAATTATTTTAGTTGTTTTGTAAGGCAGAATACAGTATTTTTTTTAATGAATATGATGAAGTTTTTGTTTGACGTATGTATTTTTTAGTAATGAAGAATGCAGTTTTTGATGAATGTTGCATATGACAATATTTACATATATTTGTGGTTGTTATGTCTGTATATGTTTTCATATACATTGTAAACAATAAAAGTTCATACTGTATATTGTAAAATATACATAATTGTAATGTGTGTATATGTTTTAATATACACAAAACCTCCTAATTTTAATCTGTGTATATATATTATAATATACATATTACATTATATAACTAACTAATAAATGCTGAAAAATATACATAAGTATACATTTAATTGAAAAGAAATATATATTAAAGAAGTAAGTTAATTCAATGCTATATGTAAAACTCATAATGTTTGTTTTTAAAATTTTTTGTTTACAACTATATGTTTACATTTACAACTCAGACGTTATAGAACAGAGCTATGTATATTAAATGATCTACATTAATTAATATATAATATACATAAAACATATATCTGATTTAAAGGCTATAAATATAATTTATGTACGTTATATAATATACATAATTGTATCACCTACTGGTTTTCAACGTTATTTCATTTCTCTTCGTAAGTATAACAAAACAATAAGTTAATTCCACATTATACAGAAAACACATAACAGTTGATTTCCAAAATTTATTTTTTAAAAACAATTAAACTTACATATCACAATTTTTACATTGGAGCTATGTACGTTTTATGATATAAAGGTTACCATTGTTTGATAATATACACAACTGTGTTGCTCTAGAATATTTCAAAGCACTTATGAAAATACACCAGCGTATACATAAAAATCACAAATAAGAAAAATAAATAAACACTAAAATTAAAATTGAAATAAACAATAATTTATTTAAAAGAAAAAAAAATACAAAAATAAATCAGTTAGTACTCTTCAAGAGTCTAGCAAAACAATAAACTAGTTCTCCTTTGGAAAAAAACTACATGAATGCCTATTGTGCCCTTCATGGCCGCATCGTACACAACGGTTTGTGCTTGAAGAAAGTGTTTCACTTGATTTCTTCTTCCTCCCCTTCTTCAATCTACCAAAAAGTCTTTTGTATAACGGTGGCAACACTTCTTCTTCATCTACACTGTTGGGAACATCCCAATCTTTCTTGTCTTGCATTGGAACGATTGGAACCTCATATGCCTTGACCAATGTGTTTGGCTTGTAGTATTATGAACAGTAATCTCCAAAAAAATTTACATATTTACTTCAATACAGCTATAGCGTGAGCACAAGGAATTTGATCTATTTGAAACCTCGCACAGTTGCATGGGCCATTTTCTAAATCAACAATGTATCTTCTTCCAGATTCATAAACCGAATATATATATATATATATATATATATATATATATATATATATATATATATATATATATGTTGAAGAAGCCTACACCTAAACAAAAAATCAAAAAAAATTATTTTTTACTGAAAATATAAATTTAAATACACTTATTTTCAGTCAAATAAATACTACATATAAATGCACATTTCAAAAATTTAAAGCTTATACATACCGTCATTCTCAAAGCTTTCACACCGTTGAGAGTAAGAATTTCTTCAAATAGATGATCCAAAGTGGTACTTGTATAAGAAGCTATTTCACTGTTCTTACAGTTCCAAGAATCAAATAATATTCAAACTTCTTCTAAGAATCCATATATTGGCAATTCCCGGACCTCTACCAAACAATCATTAATACACTCAACAATATTCGAGGTCATCATCCGAGCTCTATTTACCGATGAATGACATCTACTCCGATTTTCATATCCAGCTTCTTGTAAATATTTTTTCACTCTTAAATCAGCTTTTTCAATCTTTACCATCAAATATTCAAAATCATCTTTCCTATAAGCTTTAGCCATTGAATAAAATAAATTACTGATACTTTCTTTGCTTTTATAAAAGCAACTACAAATACTTTTTCAAAGATGTCATATACACGCAAGATGTGGGATATTTGGATATACGACACTGACAACTTTTATAATACTTTCGTTCCTATCAGATACAACACACATCTTTTCACGTTCACCGAATACAACTTGAACTGATTGAAAAATCATGTCCATAAATTATCATTCTCAGTATCCACAAGCCCATACGCAAGTGGTAATATGCATCCTAAATTAAGTAAAAACTGTATTAGTAGAATAACAACAAGATTTTTTTAAAGTCTACTGGACAAAATTTTTATATGTGTTAACATATACATAGATGTATATGTTAACATATACGTAGTTAACATATGTTATTAGAATATACATAACTACGTACGTGATAATAAATACAATTTTTACTGTTTTTTTTTTTAAAGTTAACGAATTTTTTCAATAACCTTAAAAAAAAATTAAATATGACATACAATGAATGTTTAAAAAAAAATCAGGGATTTATGATTTTTCACATACCTGCACCATCAAGAGTACTTGCTGAGACAAAAGTGCCTTAATATGGTCCACTTAAATGTGCACCATCAACAACAACAACAGGCCTGCAATGCTCAAAACCCCTTATCATGGGATGCAATGCTATAAACAAATACATGAACCGATTATCCCATGATTTGTGCATTGCAACGTGCGAATTAGGATATATATTTTTTAACATATCAGTGTATCTCGGCATCTGTCTATAATCATCCGCAGGTACGCCCCTTAGCAAAGCGATGGCATGCTCCTTCGCACGCCATACTTTCATATAATTTATATCCACACCATACACAACTTTCATTTCTTCAATGATGTCCCCCGGTGTGTGCCTTCTCTTATAGTTAACTAGTTTTGGAGTTGTGAATTAATATACAAAAGAAGTTGTCGTCAAAATATTCTACAGTACCCTATCCCTCAAATTGCATATATGTTCTAGATTAAATTTTTGAATCATAAAAACATCTATTTTTTTGTAACTAGATGCTTCCAACTTTTACGTGCTTTTCTCATTGTAACAGAGGAGTACATAGCTGAAATATAAAAAACACTATTCAAATGATTATAATTTGCATCATTTCATAAGTTTTAATGATTTAATTGTTACAAACCCATCATAATACAACACAGATATGCATAATATTTCATCAAAGAAAGCTATATACAATCTAATAATTCACGTAATAAACTTTAAAGATGAAGTATGCAGATTATGGATTAAATAACACATCTACTGACATGTTATCAGTTATGTATATTTTTACACGTACATAACTACTTATTTATATATTTTAATATACATAACATATTTCACTTACCAAAACTGATAATATAAACAATTAAAATCATAAACATAGCAACTTATATGTATATTAAATCAATCACCTCAGAAATATTAATAACAAAGAATGGTAACCAGTTTTGTTGTATGTATCCGATGGCTTTTCAGAAAATTAAAAAAAATATATAAATTGAAATTCATTACCTCACATAAATATACATAGCTTCAACATACTAACAAACAGATATTGCAGAGGTTACACTGATAGTTTTTATTTCGATTTTAGTTTTAGCACTAAAAAATACACATGTTCATGCAACTATATATAACATTTTAATTAAAAACAAATAATATAAAATATTCAATGATTTCCTATATCATACTGCTTAGTATAAAAAAGATACGATTTCACCTTTTTTTATCTGATCGTTTTGCTCTAACATTGAATCCATTAGTCACCTTATATTTCGACATCACTGAAACAAGCGTATTTTTATCCTTATACATCTGTTTTACCTTTACATCAATACTTTTGCTATCACATATCAAGTTATCTTCAACCTCTGGTACATACAAAGCATACTCATTTTGTGTCTCAGCAACAGATAAAGCCAAAGCATCAGATTCAACACCTTCCAGGCAAATCACAGCTCCTGTTTTCCTATCGAACAATACGTCATCTTTAATTTTTTTTTATTTTTGAAATACATAAAGGATATATCATGAACGACGGTTGAATTTTTTTCAACTCGACATACAATTGTACGTTATTATCGTTACGGGTATGAAAAGGTGAATCATTCCCGTCAACAACATAACGTACATCAATATTTTTTCGAGTTTCATCAATATTTAGTTCATCAGCAATCGACGAAATCAACCTCAAATAATTTACTGATTCAGCAACAACAATCCCTTCACTTTATAATCCACATATTCTGTTTGATATCTCCATTTACCCGAGTACCTTAAAAGAATAGCAATATTCATCTTCAATAATTGAAAATAATTTATTTTCTTCAGTAAACAATAAAAACAGAGTAAAATTTGATTTTTGATTTATGCTTTTGCTTCAGATTTGCGTTTTTAGGTATTTGTGATTTTTAAAATTTGAAATTCCATTCATGAAATATGATTTATGGGATGCAATAATCCACGTATTAAATTAGTTGCGCCATTTACCTCAATGAATACTGAATATCTGTTACTCCCTGTTTTCTAGGACTCTAACAGATTACATTATACATAACTTGTTATGTATATGCCTTTTAAAGAATGTATATTAAACGGGAGAGAGACTAAACTAATTAAAAAATGGAATGGGATGTAATTACTTCTAAAATATTGAGATTTATGAAATCTATACTTTATCATCAGCATTTCAAAGTTATTAGGCTCTGTTTTCACAAATAGGAACTACTTATTAGGCCATTGGTTAAATAGGTTGAAGATCTAGAGATACAGTAGTCAATATAACATATTTCTATTAAAAAAATAAAATTCATTTATTGTTGTAATAGTTAGTATGAACGTTTTAAGTTAAAAGCAAGGTATTACATAACATTTGGCAAAGGTTACAACCATAGTTTTAAAACAACAAAATATTTAATAATTGTCAGGAGGTGTATGTTTATCACAATTATGTTGTTCCGAACAGGCAGTTGTACATTATACAATTATCAGTAATATCGCCATATTCAAGCCTCCGGTTGGCATTTAGGTTGGACATGATCGAAAAAAAAAGTTATTTGGGGTGTGGTCGGAGGTTAAGCTACGCAACAGGGAGACTATTCAAGTTTTAGAGAAAATCTCCCTCATTATTGAACAGGGACCCTACTATTATTGACCTTTTGCCGGGAACTCCATACAACCAACAGATTGCAAATTGTTGCAAAGGCGGAGTACTGCGCTCATGGATTCAAGACCCAGAGAATACCGTCAACGTGTTCCAACTCAGTGTTGGTAAAGAGGGAACCAGTAAAAAATAGTTAAAACCAGTATAAAAGAAAATGAAGTTAAAACCTAAAAATTGATACAAACTGATATATAAAACAGTTAATCAACATATAATAAAAAGCACTAAGCAGGGAATAAAAATAATATTAGGGGGTTTTGAGAGAAAGACTCAATATGCAATAAGTCACATGACTTATCCAAATAATATTTAATAGATTCTTATTGAACGAGCGAAATGTACGTGGTGTGCACAAAATGCACTTATGGTGCACAAAATGTTGTTTGTAATATATAATAGTTGAAATAATTCAATGTAGGATTGATTATAATCATAGTTTAAAATAATAAAAAAAATTAAGTGAATAATAATCATTAAATAGATTTAAGCCTATCATTTCATCATTTATCTAACATTTCTTTCTAGCACACACAAGCACAAGTAAATCCAAGTCAAATTTTCCTTGTAAAATTGGGCCAACAATATTATCATGAATATTCAAAATGGGTCTTGCTATACTAATTAGGCTCAGTTATTCTCATTGTGATTGAGCCAGAGATTAGTATTGGGGCACAAATTCTGGATCCAAATCCAAGTTCATTTATCATCAACATATCAAAGTTATCGGGCTTTTTTTGCACAAATATGAACTGCTTACCAGGCCATTGGTTAAATTTGTTGCAGATCTAGGGATACAATAGTCAATACTATAAAACAAATAGTAAATTTTACATATATACCAACATGTTTACCATTAATTACTAAAAATTTCAACATCTTTCAAAATCACCTAAAATTCCAGCATTTGACCTCTGATGATACAAGTTAATTACATTAGATACATATTACTGATACATATATTAATTAACTAAATTAGCATGTTTTAAGGAATGTAACAGATAACTTTGCATTAAATTAGCATTTAAGCTAACTAATTAAGGTAAAAAATAAAATAAAATCCCACATTTAATGGAATTCCGTTATTACTCCACTTCGTTAAAACGTAAACGTTGTTTTAATATATTTTTGAAATTGAGAAATATTCTTTCTTCTTGTTCAGATTAAACACACCAATTTTTTTATTTGATTTGTTAATTTCACTTGTTTGATATGAATATTTCGATACTTTTATGTCATTCCGGTGTTTGAATTAATAAAATTGAGTATGTTGATTATAAGAGTGATGGAATTGTGGTTAGTGAACATGTTACTTACGAAAAACTGATTTCTACAATTGCGGGAGAACTGAAAATTGACGAAACAAGAAAAAAAATTGAAGCTCGTTACATTATTGAAGGAAATGATTGTCCGTTGTTCATTCGTAACGAAATGAGAGTGAAGCTGTATGCTGAAATTAAAAAAACAGAGCATGGATTTGGAACGTATCCTCTTATCATCACTACGTTAGATAAGTCTAATAGTGAAATACTTTTTGATGGGAAAGTTGGTGTTGTAATGTGTTTGGAAAGTTCAACTGAAATAGTTGAAGAAATAATTAGTTATAAATCTAATTCTACTTCTCCTATGCCTTTGTTGGATAGCAAAGGGAACAAGATCATTACTGATTGCAAGCATAGTGATGTTAAGGTTGGACAAATATACAAGGACAAGTGTACTCTCATTTCGGTTATGGCGCGATTTGCAATTGAGCATTGCTTTAATTACTATGCCAAAAGAGCAGATAAGAAAAGGTATGTTATGTTTTTTTTTTTTTTGGTAGCAGGTCTTGGTAATTTTGTGTACGTTAACTGGGAAGGATTATTAATGACAAGATACATTTTTCTATGAAAATGATACATTTTGCTAATCTTGTATCTCATTTTATGTAATTATGATTAATTATATTTCTTGTTGTGTGTTATAAGAAATGTTGTAGATACATATAAATATTCTAGATACATGTTGTAAATTTACAAGATACATGTTGAACAAGTTTCAAGCCGAGATACATTTTGTTATGAAAAATAATACATTTTGCTTATCTTGTATCTCAGTTTATGAAGTTACATTTAATTATGTTTCTCGATGTATTTTATTTTCTCATATATATCAGAGATGTCCTACATACATGTTGTAAAATTTCTACATACATGTTATACAAGTAGTCAATGCTGTTAATGAATATAGAAATCCATTTTTTCTATATTTATTAAGAAGAATAATTTGAACTTTTATTTTCATTGATTCAACTATGTCCTACAATGCCGTTCGGAGATTGTGTTTGGATTTTTAAAGCATCATGTCGTTGGGGTACAGAACTATTTAAAGTTAGATTTTTCCAAGATGTTCACATATGCCCGTTGAAAGATCATGTTTTTACTCAACTTCAAGCTACAGTTGGTTTTGTTAGTGGTTTTGCTGCACCAAAACTTATCAACTATAAGAGAATACACATCCCGAATAATATAATCAAAGATATTAAAAATATTTTCAGTGTAGACATTAACTATCAAAAGGCTTGGAGGGCTAAAGAACGTGCGATTGAGATGTTAAGGGGAAAACCTTCAGATGGTTATCGACAATGGCTCGATATGTATAGATATTAAATTTCGTATATCCAGGTTCACATATTAGAATGCATAAATCCAAGGATAATAAATTTATGTATTTGTTTGTTGCATTGCAACCTTTGAAGAGGGGATTCGAGTATTCCAGGCCTGTAGTTGTGGTTGATGGTGAGCATTTGAGTGGAGCATATAAAGTTACATTTGTTTCCATAACCACTCTTGATAGAGCAGGTAATTTATATTTATTTGTATGTATATTTATTTTTGCGATGTAATTAAAATCATATTTTCTGTTAAATTATCTTTTTAGTTTGAGAAATCATTTATTTGTATCTGATTAATTAATTTTTTATATTATCAAAATTGTAGGATGCATTCTGCCGATTGCGAATGGTGTTGTTGATAGTGAAAACGATAATTCGTGGACTTGATTTTTTGACAACTTCAGAATTGCTTTTGGAGAGCGCGATAGTATGTGTGTTGTATCCGACCGTCATGACAGCATAATAAAGGTTGTGAGTGTTGTATATCTGAATGTGCAGCACCTCGCATGGATTTGACACTTGTGGAAGAATGTTTGCACAAACTTTAGCAAGAGTAAAGATAGACTTAGCGATATTTACTATGCTATGGTCAAGGCTTACCGCAAAGATGAGTTTGATTTTTTCTGGAATCAAGTTGGGAAGATTGATAAGAGGGTAAAGTCTTATCTTGAGGATGTCGGATTTGAAAAATGGGCACGCGTGTATGCACCTGTTAATCGTGGTAGAATGATGACTTCAAATATAGCGGAGTGCATAAATGGTAAATTGAAACTAGCACGTGAGTTGCCGATACTAGAAGTTTTGGAGCAGGCTAGCAAATTGTTTGGAAAGTGGAATTGCAAGAATAGAGAAAGAGTATCGTATGCAAACACATCACTTGATAGTAGATTTAAAGGAATTCTTCAGCTAAATACTTTAAAATCTACAAGGCTTAAGGTTAGTTTTGATGTTTTGTTATGTTTTACATATTATAGAATGCTTGATTCATAATACAGGATACTAGTTGTTTTTAAAATGTTACAGTAACTTAATCAATCTTTTTATTGAATTTAAACAAAATATTCTGTAAAAGAACAATATGTATTTATGTGTAAATATATTATGACTAATCTTGTAGGTTAGTGCATCATCAACATATGTATATTCTGTTTATGATGATGGGAGGAAGTACATAGTATGTCTTGATAGGAGGACTTTCTCTTGTGGTAGATTCCAATTGGACGAGATAAAATGTGAACACGCGATTGCAGTACTAAAAAGCAAGCATGTAGTTGATATGAAGCCTTATTGTTCAGAGTTTTATTATCCCGAAACATTAAGGAAGACGTATGAAGAATCTATGTTTCCAATGCCCGATAAAAAAAACTGAATTGTGCCACAAGAAGTTATGGATGAAGTTGTGTTACCACCAAAATACAAACGTCAACCCGAAAGGCCAAAGAAAAACAGGCACAAGAAATCAAGTGAAACTATGACATCGAGTAGTAATTGTTGCAGGAGATATGGTTATACAGGTCACAACAGGCGTACTTGTAACTTCTTTCCAAAGGAGGACTATCCATGCAGTTGACTGATTATTAATGTGGAATAATTCGTTATCTTCTAGTTGAATTTCTTTCCCTTTTTATGCGAAGTTTTAATTGATGACATTTTTGTTTTTTTAAGAATATTAAGAAAAATAGTTTCAGTAATAAACAATTATTTTTGTTCCTTGTTAATTATTTATCTTTATTTTTTGGAGATTGAAATTGTCGTGAAACTTCATTTAGAAATAAAGATAATATTGAACTGATAATGTTATTGTAGATGTTATACTGTAGTAAAAGATTGTAAAGATTTATACTTTTATATGATGTATCTTTCATAAATTTGTAGATACAAGTTTGCACAATTTGTAATAATTGAAAAATATAATTGTATCATGTAGGACTGTAAGTTTTGATATAATGTGTTAGTCTGGTTGAAGGCAAACATGTATTCTGAGTAATTAAAAATGGCTATAGAAACATAATAATGTAATGTGTTGTTATGTACATTTATTATATAGTAAAATATGTATTTTTTTACTAGATACATATAATTTAATAAGATGTTTCTCAGTTAATTTTATAGATACAAGATTAAATTTTCACTTCTATAGTATAATGTCATTAGTTTTTTGATATAGTACCATTAACTTGTGCTATAATTTGTTATGCATTTTAGAGACAACAGGTATTAGTTGGAACAAAAAAACCGTTGTAGATCCTAAATAATGTAATATTGTCAAGCTTAATACCATTATATTCTAATTTATGTTTCATTATATAGATACATATGATTGTAAAATGTTATAAAATATTTTTCTAATACTATGTCTTTATAAAGTGCGAGAACAATGTAGTTCAATACATAAATATATATGAAATGCTTTAGCATTGCATTATACTGGATAAAAAAATAAAACTATTTAATCATTTAAAAAACATAATGTATCAGAACATAACATTACCAACATCATCAAAAAATCATTAACGTTTCTATCAACTTTCTAGTTTTGTAATATCCAACAAGCAAACAAATAAACAACTACTTAATATGTAAAACACTCTGTTTTTTTGGTGCGAACTTGCTCCTTGGCCTTGGTGGATCGTCATTGTCACTGAAGTATCTGTTCTCTGCTTTTTCAGATCCATACTTGCACAAAAGAGAAGAATATCTCAGACGATGATATTGAGCATCAATACCCGAACATGGAATGCCTAATCCCTCCCTCAGATACTCGGTATAAACAGACACAAATACACTACAATCTCTGCATTTCAAAAAATAATTAAGTTAAAAACATTAATATACATGAGTACGGTAATGAAAACAAACAAAAAGATAATGTAATGCGTACAAGCTTCCACTATCTTGTTGTGCTATCTCAGATACATATTCCACTTGAAATGGATCTCGTTCAGACTTTCCCTTGTATGATTTCAGTGCAGTCCAGTCAGTGGGTACCTTGTGCTAAAAAAACTTACTGTACTGAAGGTAAGTTAGAATCATTACAACCAACTTTTCAATGTCACTTGTTTGTTTTCTTTTTCGTGAAGAGTCCATTGAATCATATACACGAATGCATCGATCCTTTAAAACAATGACTATCAATACCCAGTGAAAGGCGTCGTTACAGTTAATTGGGACAAATACCTCATTAACCATATGCCAAGGCTGACCTGCGCACGTACTCAATCCTTTGATTGTGTTAATCAGTGACTTCTCCATATCAGCAACCTCATTAGTTCTGGTAGATATATCTTGAGTTGCAAGAACCTTAGCAACGTCTGAATTGTAGTAATTCATATATTCCTTATCGATGTACACTTTGAAAAAATAATCTGTGGTAATGTATCTGCTGATTGAAAAGTTCGTGTTCTTGTACTTCTTCTTCAAGTAGTACATAATGACATCCAGATGTTGTTCAAATTGTAATAAAGTGGTATGTTACAGCAATCAACTATAATAAGTAATAATTAGATACAAATTATTGATTATGTATCTAATGTAATAACTTTATAAATACTGGTAACTGTAAGATCAACAAATAAATAATATATATATTCACATAGAACGAAACATTTTTTGTTATTATGTATCAAATATAAAGTACTTTCGGCTAAAAAATTTCAATTATCTTTACTAACAGTAAAGATGCAAATATTACAAAAATAAGTTTCGTTAGCACGATGTTTATCTTAAACAATTATTATAACTTGTGAAGTTAATGTAACTCATGTAATAGACTTTAATACTTCATCATAGAAATCACACAATACGAAAACTATTTACTATTGAAAATCTGCTTAAACAAAATTTTAAGAAAAAATGAAGGTAATACCTCATCATTCCAGCACTTGTGCTGTTGATACATCAAGTAAAATCAATTTTTGGATTTTGAAAAAGCAACTACGAAATTTAGTTGACGAAATTCAAGTGTTGAACAATTAACCTTGTAGTGATTGTCATCATCTTTCCTGTAACATAAAAGTACAGTTGATTTAAAAAAATAAATAAATAGTAAGTTGTATATTACTGATGAATTTAGAATAAGACTTGTTGCTTACTTTTTAGTGTTTTGCTTGTAGAGGCCATCATGAATTCATTCTTCAAATATTTTCATCTCCACAGTAGGCGAATCCCCAGTAATGTGATAGTCTTCGAATGAAATTTTTTTTCGCTCATTAGAAGTCAAATTTTTCTTTCCTTTAGAACTTGATTCAAAATGGGTCAAAAAAGGAGAACAATAAATCTTTGATGGCTTTCTTGAGCGTGGTGCAGGTGCATTAGCTGACATATTCTTTTGTGGCGTAGAAAAGGCAGACAAAATCACGGTGTCACTAATCTCATACTCTGCTGGAGTTGGTGGTGGAGGCTTGTAAATCGTCAATGTCAAATGATGTTCTCGACCTGGAATAATACTTTCAAGCGGCTGAATTTCTTCAACAGCTATATCACTCTACTTCTCAATTCCAACATCCTGAAAATGATTTGAAGCCTTGACAAATTTATTATAAATAAAGTCCACTATTTTAACTTTATCAATAATTAGTAACTTGTATCTGAAGTTTATTTTAACTTGTATCTGAACTTTATTTTAACTTCTATTTCAACTTTAATTTAACTTGTCTTTAGACTTTAGTTTAACATGTATCTAAGATTAACTTAACTTGTATATAAATTTTGTATTAACTTGTATTAAATAAAAGTCTAAACTTAACTTAACTTTTATTAACTTTTTTGTATTAACTTGTATTTGAACTTTATTTTAACTTGTATTTCAACTTTAATTTAGCATGTATTTAGACTTTAGTTTAACATGTATCTAAACTTAACTTAGCTTGTATATAAATTTTGTATTAACTTGTATCTGAACTTTATTTTAACTTATATTTAAACTGTATTTAAACTTGTATCTCAGTTTTATTTTAACTTGTATCTCAACTGTGTTTTAACTTGTATGTAAACTTTATTTTTAATCTGTAATATTAATAACATAACTGTGTTCATTTTTTTAGTGAATTAAATTCTTACTACTAAATTAACTAAACTGTACAAGATATGTAAATGTTGATTACATAGATGACTTAGTTTATATTTATCATTTCAAGCATGCAAAAATAGTCATGTTAATTAGAAAACACATAATGAATGTTTATTACCTTTTCATGTTGTTCACCCTTCTTGAGAAATGATGGTGCTTGATTGACTTTATCATCCTCCATTTCAACCGGTTTGTCAGTTTTTTTTACTACAATGTCAGTATTCGTAGGTCCTTCATTATCAACAACGACATTTGAAGGATCACATTCTTGCCGGCTCTATTTTACAATAGTTTCTTGCAGATTTTTTATCAAAGAATATTTTTTTTTAATATAATATAATTAGTTAATTACTACCTTTGAGAAGTAAGTACATATTGATACATATAAACATTTTTTTATAAGATAATTCAAATAGTAAATATGTACTAATGGGCAGACACTATGTGGACTGACGGGATTAGTATGACATTCAAAATCAGCAACATCATCTGAATGTGCAGCCTCTTTTGGGCTTTGTTTTATAATTTTTTCCTAAAATTGAAAGATGAGAAGTATGAATAAATTCAATAGACTCATGAATAAATGTGTGTTGTTTCACAGCATCTTACCTGCTTCACAGTCTCATTTTTCTGTTCCAATGAATTCAAAACTTCAGTGAATCTAGCGTTCATTAAACGCTCTAAATCTATGAATTTTTGGTCAATCTAGTAAATATGCAAGTTGATTAGTTAAAATGCATACAATTAATAAATTTATACAGCAATAAATTGTAGATCCTTACGTATGTCTTCATGTATGCCTTCATTTCGGACTCTAACGAATGTAGGTTTGCTTTAACCACAAGGTCTTTCTTGTTTAATGTGGATGTTGAATCAGCATCAACTTTACTCTTTTCTTTCATATCTGCTTGTTTCACCAGTATTTTTTAAGCATGAAAAATAACACAATATAGAAACGCTTTTAACTTGTATTTGAACATTTTCATTATGAGAAAAATATAAAATATGTTGATAAGGAAAAATACCTGTTGTCTGTATTTTTTCTGCATGTCGCAACTGCATTTGTTTTTTACGATCTGATCTTCTTCCTGTCGGAACATCTTTTTCAGTCTTTGTCATTGGTTCATATACTATACGAGATACATGTATCAACTGCCTCATTAAAAATTTTGGAGGGGTAGAACTGAAGCCATCAAAACTGTCATGATCTTCGGTAACTTGGGGTACATTGACTCTGTAACTCCTCCGATCTTGATTTTTAGATGAAGATGGCATCGAAGATGTACCAAGCTGTTCAAATGCAAAACTAGTGCGCGCCAAATCAAGATTTTCAAACTCGTCTGCAGTAGGAACAATGTTTGCATATGAATACTATGTACAAAAAAATTATCCATTAATTATTATTACGATTAAAACTACAAAAACTATAATGCAATGTATGAAAAAAGTTCAATCATTATCGTACCTTGCTAAACATTCCGGTCATAAACTGATTAAACTGAGGCCGGACTGCAACAACCTTCCAATTCAATATGCGAAGTATGTTATTTCTCTCCTTAACAGCAACTTTGGATTCAACATTTGAACAAAGTTCAAACATCCACACATTAAGAACCGGTGGGATACCACCTAACCTATAAAGTTTCTTCTCCATTGAAAATTCTTGCCTAAGTGAGGCCATCAACCTGGAGAAAGACACTTTACCCCAAGAAAAGAATTAATATTTTCCATCTTCAACCATTTTGAAATCAGAAAATGACACAGGAGAAGCATTCAACTGTGAGTAGATAAAAGTGTGTATAAAATATAGAATTATCATCTGGAGGGCATCCTCTTTGTTTTTAAAATTTCCTTTCAAAAAACATTCTACCAATGCATCCTTATCTACACCATTGGTTGATTGTGGAAAATACCTGTTCATAAGCCTACTCGGAGAAGACTCTTCATATGTGAAATCATCAACATTCCCAAAACAGTTTAAGCCAGTAATCAAAGCAAATTCATTGACGAAAAATCTAAGGATCTGGCCTTTGACAAAAACATGTATCTCTTCTTGATTTGGTTGCTCGATCTCGAGCATAAGAATACATTTTGTTATTTGTCCAATATAATTAGAAATAGGTATGTTGAGATAACATCCAAAGATAGTCTTCTCAAACAAGTGTAAATTTCTTGCCCGACAACTTCTTTAATTTCATCCTTAAATCTTAAATTGCATAAACTTACAAATCTAAGAGTATGACTTGAAATTTCCTTTATAACATAACTCAATTCCTAAAACAAAAGAAACAATAGTGAAAAAATTAGTCTATATGCAATAACTCTACATTAAGACATTACAATAAAAACAAATACTCTAATAACAACATACTTTAGAAATAAGTTAATACAACATGTAGGTATGTAGGTATTAACTTGTATCTTTTGTTGTATGACTTTCAATAACAATTAAACCAACACTAGATACATTTCAAGAAATTAACAGTAAGTACCAAATACAAGTCAACATAACATGTATCTATTAAAAAACTTATATCTTTTGTTATATGACTTTGAATAATAATTAAACACACTAGATACATTTCAAAAAATTAATAGTTAGTACCAGATACAAGTTAACATGACATGTATCTATGAAGTCATAACTTGTATCTCTTATAACATAATTTTCAGTCAAGTTTAAACACCGACAGATACATATCAAATCATTAACAATAACTCACAGATACAAGACAACATAACATGTATCTAATGACAAGAAACTTGTATCTTTTGTTATATGACTTTCAATAACAATTAAACAACACTAGACACATTTCAAGCAATTAACAGTTAGTGTCAGATACAAGTTAACATAAAATGTATCTATGAAGTCATAACTTGTACCTCTTATAATATAATTTTCAGTCAAGTTTAAATACCAATAGATACATATCAAAGCATTAACAACAACCAACAGATACAAGACAACATAACATGTATCTGATAACAAGAAACTTATATCTTTTGTTATATTAATTACAATATCAAAATAAATCACAAGGTACATATAAATTATTAGCAACAAAGCACCGGATAAAAAATAAATTTTATCAGAAACGTATCATCCATCACAAAATAAGTATCTCGGCCTAAAATTGAACAAATCTGTACATGCAATTACCTTAGGAAGCTCATCTCTACAAATTTCTTCAACAACTCTTCTTCTCTTGACGGGAGCTTTACTTTCAGGACTGTTGTGTCCTCTTTTCTTAGAACCACTTTCTCTTTTCTTGTCCTTCTTAGCAATCTTTTGACGTAATTTCTTCATAATTTGGGGATCGTTTCTATGTTTTGACCTATTTTCATGAAAATCATCAATTTCATAGTTAAAATCTTTCGGAACAAAGTTTACAACTTCTTGAGATTCAAAAATTCTTTTGCCACAAATAAAGCTATCTGAAAGTTGAGTATTTTGGTACAGAGATTTCTGGCCATTTTCTATTCATGTTCTCCATGATTCAAAAAATTCAATCAAGGTAATTTCCTCCCATAAAATCAATTTCAACTTATTTAATTCCTTTTTACATTTTTGGCAAACCTCTTTCTTAGAGGAAAGGTTTTGGGCATCACCTCTCTTCTTATACAATAACACAATAGCATCTACAATCTAGTCTTTTAAGAGTTTCGTTTAGGAGAGATTTCTCTCTCATTAGTTTTATATTTTTTAATATTATTTTTAATATTAGGTTTTATATGTAGGCTCATTGGCCAAATCACATAATAGTATTATGTTTTTAGTATGTTTTTCTTTGTCATCTGAGTTATTATCTTTATGGTTTGCAACTAATAGCTTCCGCATGACGCCTCTCGATTTCGAACCCAACACAAATTCCCTCACTTTATCATACTCCTTTCACATTTGCTCGTGATCAACCGCCTATTCCATTTCCTCGGTAATCATCCTATTTCTCTCTTCTTTTTTTCTGTTCTTATCTTTCAAATATTATTTTGTTTTCAGTTCAAACCTTAATATTGCTATTATTGTTCTAATTATGCCCAACGTGTATCCTAATCAAAATTTTGTTTTGTACGTCATATATATGTAGACGCTTATGATTCACTCAATCCGAGTGGGAACATAATAGTCAATGAGATGTGATGTAGTGGACTGAGACGGTATACTGTGAGTGAACTTATAATTGGCTGCTCTTAATTATTTGAAATTATCAGAAAAAAAAAAATTAAGTTAAAATCTTAAACTCGAGACAAACAAAAATTAAGAACTTATCACATTCTCGTGAATAAAAATAAGTTCTCGAGATGTACGCGCAACACATGACATGCATGTGCAGTGCACGTGATACGCACGTAATAGCTAGTTTTATTACATGCAGCTTTCAGTTATCAAATTCATTTAACCCTGTATTTTAGTGGCATCATCACATTTCTTTATATCTTCTTTTTGCGATTATCTTTCATGAATTTGTCCGCGCTTTATATCACAATAATCATAAGAAAATTGGACAGTTTGAATGTGTTCTGGTTGAACACCTTAGTTTTTTACTATAAGTCTTTCAGAAGATGTGGAAGTTGTCAAGTGCATTGTAAACTCATTATTACATCCAGTTATTGAATATTCATAACCAAGAATATGTATATGTTCTGTTTATGAATCAAATAAAGAGATAGAGAGCTTACTTGTTTAGGTTGGGGCATGAGAGGCTTGTATGACAAGCTGGAGATTTGAGTAGCATTGTTGAGGTTTGGATGCTGAACATCGAGCGTCCACGCTGTATATTTGAATCGGTAGTTGAAGCATGTGATGGTGATCATTCTCTGCAATTACACTTGTCTGTAATGGTTTGTTAGGAATCGTACTAGAATTGATCAAAGTTTCTATGATAATGACGATAAGCACCCAACACTCAAATTAAAAAAACAAACGAAGAAAGAAATTCGTAAGGCACAAATTATGTCTTACAAGGCATATATAAGTTCCATGTTGGAACCCACAAAATGCGAAATTATATCAGAGTTAAGAGTAATTTTGCTGATAAATTTTCGTTAAATGAGAAATTATCAAAGACCACCCATTTGGGGGGGGGGGGGGGGGGAATGAAAGACCACCCCAAAATAGGGGCAATTCATGCAATAACTTCCAAGTTTTATAGCTAACTAACTAGGGCCAAGATTTGAACTATGCGGATCAGCACTTTCATAATTAAAAAAAATAAAAAATAAAAAGTGAACTACGTACTCCCACCGTTTCAATTTGAGAAAAATAATCCCACGAAATATTTCAGGATTATGATCTTTATCCCACGAATGAAATGACCACAAAGGATCTTGTTTATTTATTGGGGTGGGGGTGCGGGGGGGGGGGGTTGAATTTGCTCATTGGTATAGATGCATAGATTCTGGGCAAAATATATAGTATTTGCCCAAAATGTATGAGCGCTTGTATTATTTTTTATTAGGATGTTGATTATGATAGTATCTTACACTAACCTCAAGAACGTTGTAATAGCAGCAATCGAAGTTTTGCTTAAAGTTACAATATCGTGGTCACGCATATATCGAAAATGCCCATATATGAGCAAAATATTTTGTTATAATCAATCTTGTATTTGAGACGACTCAGATTCTTCTACCTCATCTCGTAAGTTTTCCATATTGCTGCATCAGAGACATCATCTGGTCCTGTTCTTTTTCCATGATCCTTGGACAATGCAATAATCTGCCAAGCATATTTACTATACTGAAACACATCATGTTGAATGGTATATCATCCATTCAGTCTTATTATTCACTTCTTCTCCAAGATCATACAACAAAAACCCAATTAAGGTAAATCGTTATCATGTGAAGATGATTCCAACTAAATGATCCATTTCGATTAAGACTCCACATGTCTCATTTGAAAGGGCAAATTCTACTCATAACTAGATGTCAATAATACTAGGAAAATCTCAGCCTTGTTGATTGACAGGGAAAACAAGTAATCTTACATAGCAAGAACACATGACCTTAACTTTTCTATAGTGTTGCTTAGTACAGAGAATATGTAACGACTCATTTTGTCGTTGCTAAATTATTCATAATAATTCTTGATCTTCATTCCTCATTATTAACTTGGGTCCAAATAGTCAATATTTTATTTATTACGTCACCTCAAACTTTTCAGCGAAGATTTTAGCCTTCGGATGTGTCTAAATAGACTCAAGCTTGATGAATTTAATTATTCATGAGTTCTAATATCAATACTTTAGTTTTAAAGTTCTTTGGGTCTATGAATTAAGGTCGTACAATATTCTTTAACACAAAGTTAAGTATAAAGCTTTCTTTCCAATACAATTTCGATATGGATTTCTATTAAGGCCAACTTTGAACGATCATATCTCATAGAATATAGGGAGTTAGAGGTCCCATTACCTATCAAATCGAATATCTCTGAGTCCTCTTTCCAACACAACAAACCGTTCCTCAATCCAAATTCGAAATAAAAAGCTATGACTGTTTTACTGAGCACTGTCTGGGCTGAAATGGGATTTCGCTGTAGCGAAAATTCTGATTGTATTTAAATCAACTTCAGCCATTTTTAGGGCCTAAAAACCCCAAATTTCATTCCCCAACCCTAAGAGGTGATTTTCCAAAGCTTAATGTGAAATTCCTTCATTGAGGTAAGTTTTTTTCATTATTTTCTTCGTCTTTTAATCCTTTAACATCTTACAATCCTTAGAAAGACCTTTAATGGTGGAATTTTTTTGGAAAAAACTCATGGGTGGTTTTAATATGACCTAGAGATGATTTTAAACTATAAATTAAAGATTCTTAACATGAATTTCATAAACTAGATTATGAATTTTGATGGTTAGCAACCTTGAATTCCGTAAATATGAGACCTTTAGTATAAAAGCTTCATTAATGGAGATGAGTTAAGCTTGAAAGAGCTAATTAATGATTAATTAAATTTGGGGGTGATATAGACCTTGAATTAAGGATAGAACTAGTGATTTTGAATTCCCAAAATATTTGTTTGAAGAGTAATTGTTTAATTACTCTTATTATTACTTGATTTTTAGATGGTGTTATTCCAATGCATGAAGGAAAACAAATAACATTCTTATTGCGGCGTGCTTCATTCAAAAATTTGGCGTCCAGGTAGACTAGGTTTAATAAGTAGAAGATTGTGTTATTTTATATTTTATAATTTAGAATTGATGGGAGAAAGCATGTCTAGGCCTACGGGCATGGAGTTGAGGTGGATAAAGACACGAGTACTTAACTTTAATCCCAAAAATTATATTATTGATTGATTATATAATATTTATGATATTTTGTGTTATGTGCCCGAAAGGAGATTGTTATAAACATAGCATATGAACATGATGTTTTTTTAGTTGTTCTAGTAATGAACCTAAATGAGTTGTAATGGTATTAGGTTGTATGTATTGTGCAATAATATGATGAGGAGAATTATGCTAAGATTGAATATTGATGAATATAGTAATATCTAAGGGATAGATGACTTGAATTAGTGTGATGATTGTATTATGTGGAAAGAGGTAGATGATAACGATACGCGTGAATGTGTTAGTTATAACTAGTGATGTTAAAACTCAAATTGCAGTATTTAAGAAGATAATGATATTTTTAATAATTAATGAGTAATTAAGGCTCTAATAGTGACTTGTATGCGTAAGAATTAAATTGTGATTTATTTTATAATATTCTTATTTTTGATATTGATAAAAATACTATATCTATTGGATGTCCATGAGAGGCTAAATTGGTTATAATGTTGGTTTATTAACTGTGCCTATGAGAGGCTTGTTTGATAATGATAACTCCTTAAAGTAATACTATGAATACTTGTTGATTGGTATTCGGACATGCTTGAAATTGTTGATGTTTGGATTGTTGATGTGTGTATAAATGATTATTGAAAATACACTTGATGGAATTGTCTTATGACTTTAAGTGTACTTGTAAACTTGGTACATTGTATTGTATGTTGTGAGGTTGTGTAAATTTAATATTGATAATACTTATTTATGTTGGATCGGGTACCACGCCGGTACGGATATGTGTATTTTGGATCAGGTACCACGCTGGTACGGATATGTATATGTTGGATCGAGTACCACACCCATCGGTACGGATGTGTATATGTTGGATCGAGTACCACGTCGGTACAGATGTGTATATTTTGGATCGGGTACCACGTCGGTACAGATGTGTATATTTTGGATCGGGTACCACGTCGTACGGATGTGTATATGTTGGATCGGGTACCACGCCGGTACGGATGTGTATATATTGGATTGGATACCACGCCGGTACGGATGTGTATATATTGGATCAGGTACCACGCCGGTATGAATATGTATATTTAGGATCGGGTACCACGCCGGTACTGATACAAGTATGATCGTGATTGTGGACCAATACATAAAGACTCAATATCGGGTGGTTGCCCAACCAATGGAACAAGATTTGAAGCATAGAGAACAAGTCCCTTAACTCCAAATCCATCCAATATGCACACTCCAAGGTCGCACCTTTGCCATGGCTCATTAAGGGTATTTTAGTCATTTTGTAATAAGTTGTAACCTAGGCTATAAATAGAACATGTTAGGTCATTTTCTCATAACTTTGATGATATTTTGAGAGCTCTAGAGAGAGAGTCTTACAAGGTGGATTCCTTGTAAATAAGTGTGGATATCACTTGTGTTGGTTCTAGTTTTGAAACATTGGTTGCTTGGGAATCCCGTCCCTTAAGGTCACCGTAGAGCTTGGTGTTGCTTGTATGAATTTTTGGGTCTTTGTGTTTAATATACATTAGGTTCATAGTGTTTGTACATTTTTATGTCAAGTTACCTATCTATTTATCTATTTCATTGTTGTTGTTGTTCATTCTCGGGTTTGGTGTCCCAAAACTGAGACTTTGTATTCTTCTTGTTCTTGTGTTGTTAATCTAGTTTGTTGGCTCGCTGATTTTAGAGGTGTTGAACGCCTTAATATCTGGTTATTATTGTGTTTTCGTCGTTGTTGTAGTGAATCCGAGAGTGTTCACCAAAGGGGTCCTTGGTTCTTCCAACTTGTGGACTGTTTTGGTGTTTGTTTTGTGCCTCATTTGTCGATCTTGTATCATTTGGTATCAGAGCCATCTTTGATTTTGTTTTAACAAGATCAATCTTGGGCCTAAGAGTTGAAAAATAAAAAAAAAGTGAATGTTCTTGAGATTGTTCTTGCCGAAAGTTGGGTCTTGTTTTTGTCTTGGCCAAGACATTTTCTTTGTGACTAGATCTTGTAGTCTTTTGTTTGTTTATATTGTTTCTAATGTTGGTTTCTTTCCCACCAACACTAAAAGTGTCTAGATCTAAAGGTTTGAACTTATGTTGTTGAACTTGTTGTTGTAAACTTGAAGTTGGCCGTGGGTTGATATTGTTGTTCTTGACCGAGTGGTACAATTGTTGTGGACTTGGAGATGAATATTGGTGGAGTTGTTGTTGTTCTTGAGAAATTGTTATTGTGATCTTGTTGTTCTTGAAATGTCTTGACCAATATAAAGTATAACATAGATCCAAAAAGGTGTAAGATAAAGTTGAAAAGTTGTTGGTGAAGAGACTTGAACACATCACTTTAAAGACTTGTCAACCACTTTTCCATATTTCAAGGACCTTGTTTTGTGGGAATAGTATAAGTCAAGTCTCACCTTTTTGAGTGAATTTGAAAAAGTTTCTAAGACTTGAATTTTCCCACCAAAAGACAAACTCTTCCATTCCAAATTGTATCAAGACAAAAGCTTCAAGTTGGTGATTAAAATTATGTGGGACCGTGACCAATTACGTGGCTGCCATATCATCACATTTTACTGTTCACACAACATAATTAAGCTCAAATTTTTTATTTCTTAGTTTCTAATCTTTGTCTCTTAGTTGTCTTTTGTTGATTCTATTACTAATTAACAAACTAGTAATTGTCTACTAGGTTGTAAGTTAGTTTTGAGTCTGTTTATTCGTGTCTATGCTTTTTTGTGTGCTTTTATCTTTTTGAAATTCGTTTTAGTTTCTTAATTCAAGTCCATAAGTATTTTCTTTGAGTTGTTTCAAAAGAGAATCTATTCCGACCTCGAGCCTCAATTGGTATCAAGCAATCTCCTTGGAGTATAAATGAGATACCAACATTTATGAGGCCAATTGAGAGAGATTTCAAAGTGTGAGAGCTTGAGAGCTTGTGAGGATGTTTTCTTTTCTAACATTAACTAGTTTGTTGTTTTTTGTGTTTTTGTTTTAGAATTTCTTGTGTAAGGTACTATGGCATTGGAAAAGGTGACCATGAATGATTTGATGGATGCCATAATGGGTATACAACATGACCTTAGTACTCAAATGGAGAGAATGGAAAAAATAATGGACCGAGTGGAAAGAAGAATAGAAGGGACGGAAAGCTCTCTTTGCAAGGAGTTGGATAACTTGATAGAGAATCCAAGCCTTCCTAATCAAGTTCCTGTGAGTGGACATGCTACACATGAGCTACAAGGTAATCAAACTAACTCTTGCACTCTAGTGAATGAGTCTAATAGCCAACTAACTGTGAATGGTAGTTTGTCTTTAGATCAGCTGAATGTGCCTCCGCTTGGTGATGATAATGTACAACTTGAGATTGTGGATACACTAGTTCATCCATCTAGTGTTGAGGCTAATATGGCAAGTGATAGTACATTGTTTTATGGAAGTCATGAAGATCAACTTGTGTGTGAAAATGGTGATGTTGAACATGTTGGCCGATTGACTATGGTTGACCCTCTAGTTGTTTTTGTTGTAGACCATGCTAGTATAAAGGGGATATATGATTGTACTAGTAATAGTATTGGGAAAAGGAAATGCATCCTAAACCCGTGTCCATGGACACTCCACCTATTTGATTCCGGTGATCATTTGAAGTATGGTGATGAGGATGTCTTTTGGAATGACTTGAATATGCATGGAATTTATAGCCTTCCTATCTCGGCTTTCAAGCCTATTTGTTGTTCCAAAAAGAGTTTATATTTTTCACTTAATGAGCAACTCTTGCTCCTTGTTTCTAGTCACACTTATATGGATAGACTAATTGACTCTTTCTTGAAAGGGTATTCGGGTAAGAGGGATATTTGGGTGTATGTGAATTTTGAGCCACCTTGGCAAGATACTATGATTGATTACACTAATCCTAACCCTCATACCTTGAGGAACTTGTGTTTGTTTGTCCTTCCTATTGTTTTGCAAGGTTTGGATTCGAGGTCGAATCCTTTTTCAAGAAGTAGAGGATGATACAAGTACGATCGTGATTGTGGACCAATACGTAAAGACTAGAGATCGGGTGACTGCCCCACCAATGGAACAAGCTTTGAAGTGCAGAGAACAAGTCCCAACACTCCAAAGACATCCAATATGCACACTCTAAGGCCGCCCCTTTGCCATGACTCATTAAGGGCATTTTAGTCATTTTATAATAAGTTGTAACATAGGCTATAAATAGAACATATTAGGTCATTTTCTCATAACTTTGATGATATTTTGAGAGCTCTAGAGAGAGAGTCTTACAAGGTGGATTCCTTGTAAATAAGTGTGGATATCACTTATGTTGGTTCTAGTTTTGAAATGTTGGTTGCTTGGGAATCCCGTTCCCTTGAGGTCACCGTAGAGCTTGATGTTACTTGTACGAATTATTGGGTCTTTGTGTTTAATATACATTAGGTTCATTGTGTTTGTACATTTGTATGTCAAGTTACTTATCTATCTATCTATTTCATTGTTGTTGTTGTTCATTCTCAGGTTTAGTGTCCCAAAACCAAGACTTTGTGTTCTTTTTGTCTTTGTGCTTGTATTATTAATCTAGTTTGTTGGCTCGCTAATTTTAGAGGTGTTGAACGCCTTAATATCTTGTTGTTATTGTATTTTCGTTGTTGTTGTAGTGAACCGAGAGTGGACCAAAGGGGTCCTTGGTTCTTCCAACTTGTGGACTGTTTTGGTGTTTGTTTTGTGCCTCCTTTGTCGATCTTGTATCAGGTACGTACATGTATATGTTTGATTAGGTACCACACCGATATGGACATGCATATGTTGGATCGGGTACCACGCTGGTACAGACATGTATATGTGGGATCGGGTACCACGCCGATACGGATATGTATATGTTGGATCGGATACCACGCCGATACGGATATGTATATGTTGGATCGAGTACCACGCCGGTACGGTACATGAACATAGATTGTTCCCTGCAGGTCATGACTATTTGGGAAAAATTAAGTCCCATAGCATGTGTGTACATATTTGTGTTAAGTCTGTGGATGTTTACAGTATGGTTGATACTCTTGATGATTATGTGGCTTGTTTGTGAGCACTGTTTGATTTGTTATTGTTGTATTGTTGATTCATTGGGTATTTGATGTGTGATACGTATTTGAAAAAGTGAAACTTTGTACTTACTTATATGTTGGTTGACTTGCTTGTGTTTCAATCGTAGCTTACTAGAATGACTAGTTATGATTCTTTAATATTATAAGAGAGCATTTGGTTATTAGCGCGAGAGTTTAATGTGGATTTTCTATGATTACGGATTTGTTCCTATAAATATGAGCAATGAAAAAGATAAGGTGAATAAAGAGGAATAGTGATGTATTAGTGTTAGATTGTGGTTGATGGTGTGAATTAATGAGGCTAGAGTATATTAGTAGCGAATATAATATTGATGGAGTTGGATGATGTAACTTATATAGGTAAAGTAATAATTTTATTACAACGTTAGTTGAACTATATTCCATTCATGATGTCATGATTTATTTTTCTTATTTCTATTTTATGGTTATATGAACTAACACGGTCGGCCGATGATGCCTGTCAGTACGTGTGGTTGTACTGACCCTACTCTTCTATATTCCTTCTTGAAATGTAGACTGGATGCAGGCTAGTTTGCAGGTACTAGATGGATGACGATATTTAGCACTAACTTCTGCATTTTCATCCTGGCAGATGTTAAGAGTCTTTGTATTATTATTTTATTGTCAGTTTATGTTGTAGTAGATAGCTCTTATACATGTCTAATCAAATCTTAGGATTGTGAAGGACACTTGTAAGATGTTTTTGAAAAAGTTTATTTATTAATATTTAATTTATCTTATTATATTTAATCCAATATTTTCTTAAAACAGAAGTCTTCCGCATATTTTTAGTTGGGTGATAAGGTTCTCCTAGCTGCTTAGAATAGTAGCGGCTTAGAATAGCGTAGGTGCCGAGCGGTCCAGTAGTTTGGATCGTGACAGAATACCATGCAAATCATCAGTTTCCTCTTCCAAAGTACTGATTTTGCAGATTTAACATTTTTCAAGCACCTCCACACAAACAAAGGATTTTTTGGTAGAACTCCTGCTGTCATAATAAAAATCTAATTCATCCTTGCACATTCACAAATCTTGTCGAAAGACGAAGCACCACAAGGGATAACAGGAATTTGAGTTTGGCATAAGATTAGTAAATAACAACTCATTTGACAGCATAGAGGAGAAAGGTAATGCGCAAGATATGGTTGAATGAACAGCTTTTAGACTAAAGGACACCTCGTGGCGAGGATTCCAACAATCTGTTTTGAATGTCTACTCAAATAAACCAATACAACCTATGTGCACATACATATACAGACAAATGCACAATGAATTCAACACCAAAGACTGCCAATTAATCTAGTCACAGGTAATACAGATTTATGTGTCAAAAGAGAACTATATATCAAGTTCATCCGAAGCATATAAGAACGTTATAATATGTCGAGAGATGATGGCAAGTTTGTTCAGTAGGCATCATTATGCAGTAGCAAGAATAGACACATTCAGAGTATAAAATTCTAAATTGATTCATGAGATACAAAAATATAAATTCATTTAAGAGTTACACATTTAAAGATTAAAAGAAAAAAAATAAAGGAGAGAGCATTGTTGTAAATGAAAATTTATTTCTAATACTGTCGAGACCTATCAAAATGAGGGTGGAGACACTTTCAGCATACCACTGGAAAATCTCCCTCAAAATCATCCAACACATAAGGGATCAAAATGCTCGGCGGGCCATTTTTCTAGGTTTCTTAACGAAACTTAGGCGAATTTTCTTTAGCTTTGTCCTCTTTCTGGCCATTTTCTCTGGCAACGTTAACCTCTTCTTCTCCTTCTTGGCAGAGGTGGGTTTCTTCTTTGCATATCTTGGGTGCACCATATAGGCCTTTGGTTCAACTGCCAATCCATTGTCCTCGGCTTCCTTATATAGTGCATTTGCTTTGTCAACACGATTATGAGCAACCATCTTTCCCATCAACAAGTCGTATGTTTTTAACCCTGGTTTGCAACCATCCTCTTTCATCTTTTCAAAGACACTCATAGCATGATCGATTCTTTCAATCCCACACAATATCTTCAAGAACTCATAATACGCCTTCTTATCAAGCGCATCCCCAAATCCTGCAGATTTCATCCTATCAATCATTTCATCACCCTCTCCAACTCTAGCAGCCTGGTACAGGCTCCTAGTAAGAGTGAGAAACGTCGTCTCATCAGGATTACAACCCCACTCCCCCATCCTATAAAACAAATTCAAAGCATCCTCTGTCTTCCTGATCTTACATAAGTTAGTAATCAAAACATTAAACGTTTCCACGTCTCTAGGAACACCTTTCTCCTCCATTTCCAACAACACATTTTTCGCCTCGGATTGAAGCCTAAAAGGATCCTTCTTTCTACACAGCTTACAAACACAATCAAGAATCGCATTATAAGCAGACGTCCCGATTTCAAACCCTCCTCTATACATCTCCCCAGCTAACCTCTTTGCCTCATCGAGTTTCCCATCAATACACCAACCCTTTACCAGCATATCACATATATATTCATCCGGAAAAAAATCACTAGCCAAACTCTTAACCATTTTCTCAGCATAACTAGCAAAACCATGCTCACACAACCTAGAAACAACCAACTTCAATGAATCCAAATCCCTAACTAACCCATAATCTTTCTCCATATTTTCAAAAAATGCCACTGTCTGTGTAGGTCTCCCAGCTCTTACAAGTCTATCAACCATACATTCCAAAGTCTTCCTCCCAATTAGCCCTAACCCCTCACTCAGTACATCTTCCGCAGCTTTGAAATCCTTTCTCCTTCCAAGATAATCCAAAAAATACGACACAACTTCATCATCAATCTTGAAACTTTCCTTACTCTTAACCCATTCGAAAAAAACCTAATACTGTCCTGCCTGCATCTGGTGAAAGATTGAGCGTTGTGAGAATTAGGGAAGGGGTTAAGTTAACATGTGAGAAAGAAAGATCGAGTCTTTGAGGAATTGATAATGATTCGGCATCGAGCTCCTTAACAAGCTCGGAAGAAAGTGACCGAGCATTTGTTTCTTCTTGATCATCGTTAACTTGGGAGGAAGAGAAGGATCTGAAAGTTGTGGAATAATGGGAAAAGGAAAATGGGTTGTAAGGGGGGTGGGGTGGAGTGGAAAAATGGGTTTTGGAGAGGGGAAGTTGAGCGGTTGACGGGGAAGAAATGTAGCGGCGGAGGAGTGACCGGAGGGTTGATGTGGAGGTGAATCTACGCATTTTGAGTGTGTGTAGTGTGTGAGAGAAAAAGAGAGAGCAAAGGGGCGGGGCGACGGCTATGGCGGAGTGTTACACCCTCTCTGTTACTGTTACAGTGAGTTGGGGGTCTGGTTTCTGGGCTCTCTGTTTTGGGCCTTCGGGTACTTCTGTAACCAGAAAAATTTGACGGGTTTCACCAATAATATTTATTATATTTACACAAATTCCTACTTTTACAAAATAATTAAAAAAAACTAATTATATATGTTCGTTGAATATTTTGGAGAGCTAATTATGTATCTTAACAGACTTAAAATCAAAAAAATATATAGAAAGTTAATTTGTAACTTTACAAAGTAAACAATGTATCTTCATAGGAGATATTATGTATCTCGACCAGGGGCGGATCTATTAAGAGCGGTGAGAGTGTCACGCCACCCGCAAACTTCGACGGAAGCGCTACCTATATACATATATATAGAGAAGGATATAGTCAAATAATAAACATACCACCCACAACATTGAAATGTTGTCTAGCATGAGTGGTAAAGTGTCACATTTTGGTTCCCTCAGGTCACAGGTTCGACCTCCACTGGCGGACCTCTTTTTTCCCCTTAATTTTAGCCGCTGAAGTAAAGTGAAGCCAGCCTAATTAATCAGTTGGCAGCCCCCCACCCCCCGCATTTTTTTTTTAATTATATATGTGTATGAATTAATAATGTTTCATGTTTTGGCTTATGACAACTTCAATTAAGGCAAAACAACTACAATTTTCATTTGAAGTAATTACAACTTTTAACATTGATATTTTACTATCCATTCATACTTATTATACATCCCTTTCTGTTCAAAACTTAGACTATCAATTTCGTTGTCGAGAATCTCATTCCTTGTGAAATCGAGTGGAAGAATGTGGTCGTTAAAGTTTCTTATAAATAAAATATTCTCTGAACGAACACGTTAGGTCTTTATCATCAGCAGAAAATCGCACGTTACTGCATGTGACTTTTAATAATTCGCTCGTGGAGATAACGAAAGATGACGTGGCTAAGGAGATGAGAACTACTAGTGGATATGGAAATTTCACAATAGACGTGGAAGGACAAGGACTTATTGAGATTGAAGTTTTGAAATTATCATTTTTTTTAAAAAAAATATTAATTAATAATTATATTGATTTTTTATTTTATTTTTCAAATATTAATAGTTATAATTTGCTTTAAAAAGTGTATAATTTCATTCTCTTTCCTAAAATTAAAAATAATCCTATTTCTCTGAAATCTCAATTCTCAAATTATCATCGCTCTCTGTTTTTTTTATATTTGCTGCTGCTACCGCCTGATTTTTTAACGTCGCCATCAAAGGTCACGGCCTCAGTCTCACCGGCCACCTCCCTCCGCATTCGTTGTTAAGTTACTTGGCATCCAGAGAGTCCGGATCCTGGATCCGCCTCTGATCTCGACTTGTTCAAAATCAGAAAAAATGTATACACAATGATTATGTATCTTTACAAAGAAAAAAAAATTATCGTCGTTGGATGTAACGACAGCTAATTATGTATCTCGACAAATCCAAAATCAAAATTTTTAATAATTATGTAAAATATTAAAATTTTGCTGTAAATTAAACTTTAAACTGTCAGGATTTATGTTGTTTGCGCATTATTAGTTTTCTTGTAATTAAAAACATTAGCATATTAATGCCATTTTTATAAAACGATTGTGTGAGAGAAAATACTTCGGGGCATGATTATTTATACACTACTTTGTTAAAGGGTGAGAGTATGTATGTATTGTTTTTTTTCAGTAAAAATATATATGCTTTAAATCATAAAATCGAGAGATATATTTGTCTTTTTTCTCTTTATTCATTATTTAATATTATTAATTACATGCTTGATTTCTATATTTTAAATTCAAAAGTAATAGAAATTTATTCCATAAGTAAATCAACAAATAATTAAAGATAAAAATATCATATTATTTAAAAGATAATAAGAGATAAAAGATATATTTGTCTCTTTTTCCTTTATTGATTATTCAATATTATTAATTTACATGCTTGATTTTTATATTTTAAATTCAAAATTAATAGAAATTTATTCCATAAGTAAATCAATAAATAATTAAAGATAAAAATACTATGCTATTTAAAAGATAATAACAAGTAAAAAGAAAATTTATAGAGCAGAGGAGCTTAAATATATTAGTTATTATTAGTTTCTTCGTTTGAATTTATTTGATTTTTTTTTTTAATACTTTAAAAAAATATATCTTTTCTTTTAGCAATTCTTAAAATTTATTTTTTTCACCTAACATGCTTGATAGTACAAAATTAACTTTTTTACTTTTTTAAATTTAATGTTAAATTAAAATACTCCAAACGAATTGAAAAGAGCGTATTAGTTAATAGGAGATCAATCAAAGTTGGAGAGAAAAATAAGAATTATTTATTAAAATTGGGAGGGTATTTAAGTCATTTCGTGCATACAATGGGTGGAGAGCAGGAGAGTTGGGTGGATCATTGAGAGGGAGATATTAGATGATGTGAAGATTGCACAAAACTGAAACAAACTGTCTTCTTCTTCTTCCTGTAAGCGCGTGGCATAAACGCGAGCAGCTACATTGTACTGTAACTGTATAAAATACTTGTATTTTTCTCAGATAATCCAATTGTTTTGATTGACCGAACACGTTAAAATATTGTATCTCTTTTTCGCATTTTTCTCTTTTATTGTCTGCTATATTGTTCTTAGCTTCCGCATGACACCTGGTTATTTTGGTACTAACAGTTTACTGCACTCATTTAACTTAAATGTGTATATTTTTTTTAATGATTGTCGCAAAATTTTGCTGTTTTTGATTAGGATTTTGAGAGATGGTGTTAGTGCAAAAATGGACTGCTCCGTATCATGTGTACTTGCCAAATGCATCATCTCAGGTACTGTTCCGAGTTCTTCTTACAGCTTGAGTAGCACTGATGATGTATCGCGTTTTTGAAAGTTTGTTTACACTTACAAAAGGTGGATGTGATGCATCAACTGGGGTGGTTTAGGAGTGGTTACAACCGTAGGGCTCCTGGCTGTGTTATCAGGTCAGAGAATGTGACCGAAACTTCCACTTCCTCTTGCCAAGGTTAGATTACTTTCGAATCTGTAACGCTGTTCGATCGACCTGTCAAATCAGATATATCTAATTAAGGCTTGGACTATTGAGATGAAATGTGATTGAGCATTAAGCTTTAAAGTTCAATGACTTTACTCAGACGGCGCCTTAATTTTTAGTTTTATGATAACGGTAGATAATATTTGCGAAAGTGGTGAACTTTAATCATTTCCCAATATTTCCGTTAAGATTTTAACAGAGATGGAGCTTTCACCGAACATGAGCTTTTATAAGACAGAATGTGACACGCTCCTCTTGAAAATACTGCAGCCACATTAGCTAACAGCAAAACAATCTTTTAGTTAAGTGTTTCCTTTTTTTGTCCTAGCATCATCAACCTGCCCTTATGCAATCGAGATATTTGCCAAAATTTATGGCTGAAAGAATCATTAGAGCTCCACGGATGTGGTGAACTGGCAATCGTCATGCTCAATTTGTTCAAAACAGTCTTTGTACCCAATCAATACATGTCTGTGAGATCTTCAGTGGCCATGAAAGATGAAAGTATTCTTCTATATCCTGATTAAATTGATTCTAAAACAAAACTCATGCATCCTTGTCTGTATTGTAAAAGGATTAATCTTTGATCCGTCAAACTAAATAGAACTAAATTTGTTTCACGTATTCGCCTTTAAACATTCTTTTTCACATAGCCTTCTTTTTGAAGTGGTCTCGAGTAATTAAAATTTTTTGAGGTAAAACAATCTTTTGAGCTGTAATATACGTCGAACTCTTCCTCTGAGTGTTATCTTAAAATGAGTTTCTGATAGAAGATTGCTTTTGTGAAGAAGGGATATGAACATCGGGTTTCACTGGGGAAAAATCTCACCTGATGAGCACAAAACTCTATTTCTTTTAAAAAGTAAACCAAGTGTAGGAAATGACTATAAGTGTCACCATTTTGGCAAATATTATGTAATATTAATGGTCCAGGTAAAAGAACATGGATGATTTTGTGTCCATATTCAAAGATAATGAACTATTTTGGGCCTTTTCTTGTGTAACCTCCACTGGTTTTTATGTGATTATATTAGTTTGGTTCACTTTAACCTGCTGTTTTGATGAGCATAATAGGAATCTACTTCCAGGTAGAGGATAGAATTTCTTAACAATGAAGAAAACTGAATCCAACCTTTGCATCCATGAATTGCAATGTTGTTTGTTTGATGACCTTGCATTTGAGTCTGTTTAGTTAAGTGTCGATCCATATTCTCATAATAGGCTCTTGTTCTGAGTATATAATGTAGGAATAGTGCTGGTAGTACATCATCTTATCCTATGTTGATTAACCTTTTGACACCAAGGTGGACTAGTCACTATATTCCTCTATTCGCTTCTGTACAGATAGACTTGGGAGGCGTCCATTTCTTGCGATGGGACCAGCAATTGCCCCGTTATTGCTGATGACTTCTCAGACACCAACATCATGTAAAAGTCTTCATGCAGCATCTTAACCATTTAATTCCTCATACTTCCGTTTCAGAATTTATCTAAATGAAGCTGTGATGTATCTCACAGAGTTATCTTTCATGTATCTTGTTTATTCTTGAAATTTAAATGGCTGATATCCTAAGAGTACACCCTTTGATATGGATCAGTTGCTGCAGAAAATAAGAAGGGATTTCTGCCTGTCACAGACAAGAAGGATAAATACTCTTTCCTCTATCCTTTTGGATGGCAGGTCAGTCTGCACTTGATGACTATAATTTTCTCTGTTGGTTTTATTTTACGGTTTTCTTTTGTTCAAATGTCATAGTTATGTAAACAATTTGCTGGAGAAACGGGAATATGGAGCTGCATTTCTGGGTTTAGCAATTTCAGATCTTTACTGCATAAATTCCTTAGAAAATTTTAGTCACATTCTATATACTAATTCAACTATTTTTCAAAAAAGTTACTATAGTTGTAATTTTTAATTCCTGAACCATTTGTACCCCATATAAACTACACTCGTCTTATCCATTGATTCAGTTTTTCTTTAACTGTTCTTTATTTATCTTTTACCCTCGCCCAGGAAGTTGTTGTTGAAGGTGAAGATAAAGTTTACAAAGATGTTATTGAACCACTAGAAAGTGTTAGTGTAAATGTGATACCAAGCAGTAAAGAGAACATACGAGACTTTGGTTCACCACAACAGGTTTGTTGAAATGCTAGATTATTTATCCCAGATTTTTACATAAAAAAGGGCTACGTATAACTGTTTGGATGTTTTGGATTATTTTGCCTGAAAGGGGGGTTAGTTATTTTAATGGATTTCTTGGTAATTTGTGATTGTGCACACTCATGAATGTGATCCTCACCAGACACTATTCATATTGCAGGTTGCTGAAATTTTAATAAAAAAGTTTTTAGCATCGCCTTCTCAGAAAACAAAACTGATTGAAGCATCAGAGGTCTGTATTATATTTCTTCCATCTGAAAATATGTAACTGATCCTTGACTGCTTGTGATACTGAGCTATCGTTGGCGTTACTGTTGAATAAACCTTTCAGAGCCTAGCATCTTTGATGTAACTGACTCATATATCTTCCTTCTGGATCGAATCAATTGATTAACATGTTTTGATGTTTTATGCCCTTAAAAAATCCATTCCCTCTTACGAGAAAGAAAGTTTATGTATTGTATAGCTATGTTGATGAAACAACAACAAAATCTTAATCCGAAGCTTGTTTAAGTTTGTGTTTTCTCTGGATCCTAAAGCTTAAAACAAGAAGCAAAAATTGTTTCTTAGCTCAGTGGTACTTATGTTAGAAGGAACATGAATGTTTAACGTTACATTATGGGTGCCTCTCTTTGAAGTTTTCGAAGAACTTAAAACAAGAGGTAAAAGTATTAATATGGTCAATTGACAGAAGTCAATTTTGAGTTCTTTCTTCTTCTTCTGTTTTCTTTCTATCCTTTTCTTTTCTAATTCCAGTTCACTGAACCTTTTCAGAAGTTCTCTTGAACTTTTCTTGAAAGGCATATATTTATCTCCCTCATTTTACAGTTCATGTCGTGACGAATATGTGTTTGTTGCACTACTTTGACTGGTGTCCTGTATTCCAATATTCTCATAAGTCTCAAGTGGCACTAAGGTCTATTTGGAGAGCATGAGCATCGGAGAAATTTTGGTATACAAAAAATCAGTCTCTATTCAAATCTTACCAAGGAATAATTCCCTTTTTGCTTGTTTGGATAAGTAGCAAGAAATGAGAAAACATCAACAATTAAGTTGCAGTTTAGCCGTCATGAGTCCTTCATTCTCTGTTGTCCTCCTAATTAGTTTTCAATGCCATCCATGTCATAATTATTGGAATATATTTAAAGCCATCTTGCGTTGGATCGAATTACTAGATTAAAAATAGACGCTAGTTATTATATGAGATCCTGAATTATATCTACTGAGGATCAGCTATTGTCAATTTATATATATCGTGTAAGATAAACTGGATGATCAATATTTTTCCAGTGCTTCCGTAGGGCGTATCCTTTTTTTGTTATATGTACTTAACCGATTAGGAAGACCAACTATCATTTTCCGTATCAACAGATTCTTCCCATGATTCAGTTTCTATGTATGCTTAAATTGAGGCCATATATTGCTTAGATTGGTTCAACTGGAGTGAAGTTAAGCTAGCCCTTTTGCAATCTTTCCAGGAGGTAATGAGACTTCTTTTAAAACGACAAAAACTTCAACTGCACGACTCCCAATGAGTGAAGGAGACAGAGAGCAAGAGAGAAAGAGAGACTAACTCCTTTTTCTTTGGCAAATTTATACCACTAGACAATGTCTAGCGGCCTTTCATTAAAAGAGAGGCTAACTTTAGTCATGAGATGAGTGTCATAAATGTAGTTTGGTTGTCTAGCTCGTCTTTTCCCCTTTGTACTAATGAAGGGAAAACAATTTTAGCCCATCCAGAAAAGAAAATTAAATGCTGATACACATGGAATGTGATATTTCCAGTTAACAGTTTTACAGCTTTACTTTCTGCCTGCTTTACTTCAACAGTGTATCGATTCTTCATAAGAACAGGCGAGATTTGGCATTTGGTTTGTCAAATGGTAAGTATCTTCCTTCTGGGCACTACTGACTCAGAAATCACGGCTTTGTTAGTAAAATAAGAACAGGAAAAGATTCATCATGTGTTTGCATAATTCTGCAAGCTATTATTTTCCTTATATGCTACTACTTCTTCTCATTCTTGTATTGTCTAATAGCATATTTTACATAACCATTTGATGTATCTAAATTTATTTCATAATCATTGTCCGATTATTTGTAGCGTGACGTTGATGGAAAAAACTATTACACGTTCGAGTTTATTGCACAAGCCCCAAATTATACTCGGCATGCACTCACTGTAGTCTGCGTTGGCAATGGTATGTAACGTATCTTAGGTTTTAATTGTGATGTGTATGCTATGGAGAATGTTTACTTCTTTGCTGACTTGGTTGTTTCAAACTCCTTCCACAAGGCTGATTAAGGAAAGGGTTTCATTTTCCTGCCTTTCTGGAGTAGAACTTGATTTTCTGCCATGTTCTTAAACTATTTTTGTTTAGCACTAATTAGTTGAAAGATGCATCAATTTAAATCTCGAAGACATTCCTCTGAGCCTGAAAAATGATATGCACTGTTTATTTCGCTAACCTGTGGGATCGTCAACTTGCCAAGAACTAATTTAGTCTCCTATATTCTCATAAAGGATAATATGATAACATATACAGATAGTTTTGTCTACATTGACAATCAGGTTTATGAGTTTACTTCTACCTCAAAACTCATGAATCATGCAAGTGAGTAGTGACCATCTTTGTTGTCAGTATGTTAGTAGACTTGGGCCTTATTGTTTATCAGGGAGAACAAAGAAAGAAGTGAAATGTTGGAAGAGGGTTCAAACCCCTTAAAACTAAAATGTTGATGTATTCAATAGTTTCTAGCATATAAGCAGTACTACTACTTCTATGAACTGTTATATTTGTTCTGGTTATCTGCGCAGCCTAACTCCTTTGTATCTTATAATTTTGAATCTTTCATGCACCGAGAATCAACTTGAAGGTAAGATATAACAGCGATTTCATTTTTTTAATTTAAACGTAAGGCTAATGCCTGGCTGCCTAGGACTTCCCTGTTTCCATCTTTTGCGTATCCTCGTTCCCTCCTATTGTATGTGCTACTTGTTGCGTCTAAAATCACTGTATCACGCCAAGTTCTTTTCTCAATGCTTGACATGGAATTTGAATAGTCCTAAACTTGCTAATATTTCCATTTGAATGATAAATCCTAATGCAGGAAAGTTCTATACATTGACAACTGGGGCAAATGAGAGGAGATGGGAAAAGATGAAGGATAGACTGCATACTGTGGTTGATTCCTTCCAAATTTTCGATGTGTAGTATTCTTTAATAACGCGTTTATTTTTGTTGTTAAAAATCCAAGTTTTCATCTTTAATGTAGATATGAGTATTTTGCTTATTCTCAGCCATTTACTTGCCAAAATGGCATTACAGATTTTATAGCAGCTGCCTTTTTTGGATACTGATTGTTCTATTTCCAATGTTCACCCTGTATTTTATTTACTGCACTCATTGTAATGTGCCCTGAACCATACCTCTAGCCTTTAAGGCAGCCTCCCTCCGAGATGGCCTTGTGGTCAACATCTATTCGATTGTTGGAAGGTTCGTCTGGGTCTCTTCAGGGGTCAGCCCACTCAACATCCTAGAGTAAGGCAAATGAAACAAGAAATAGAAACTATTCTTCGTAACGGCTAAAGCTCACAAGTTCAGTTGAAAATTCATACGTTGATTGTCTTCCATGCAGAGGAATAGCACATTATGTGCATGGAATTCATAAGCCCTGAAATCATGCGTAAAAAGCTGAGTTGTTTGTTTTTACCATTCACAGCAAATGTGTTCCAAATTAACAGATAAAGAATGAAAATGGCATGCAATTTTCTATTCATTATCCAAATTATCACAAGCATGAACTGCATGATTCTTCGTTTCCCTCATCAATTGTATTTCTTATTACTTTCTGTCACCCATATTTTGTCCTTTCCGTCTTTCTATACAATAACATATCCCTCTATGTATGGAATCTGAACCACTGCCTCAGAGGTGAGGTTGAGAAGCTGTCTCCGAAAACCTCTTTGTCTTTCTATATTGAGCCAAATTCCTGGTTGGAGCTCTTCAGGAAATGATAATCTTAAAGAAAGATAAACTCTTTTAAATTCATATTAAAAGAACATGTACACATACATTAAGTTACCTTCTAAATAATGCACAAGAAAAAAGCAAAGCTTTGTGTCATTTTCATGGGTACAAGATCATGTTTCCCTGTTCCACACAGCAGTTTTTTCGTGTATAATAAACGTTACTTTATCAAGGTTTCTTTCAGATGAAGCATGCCACCTTTAATTTATGCCCTTAAACATCATTATGTGCCATAATGCTGTCATTAGATAAAGGGCAAAAAAAAGCAAGAAAAGAGGTCAGATTAGGCAGTTTCAGGTTGAGCTAGTTTGTGGATCCCCCCATTCACACTCGCAGCCAGTAGCACAAACTCCTATAATTAATCATATGATAATTAATAAATTAAGGATACATACACACAAAGTGTCCTACAATGTTTAAGATGGGCCTTTTAGATGTGTCAAAATTGGCTCACAACAGCACATAGTGATAGATAAATAAATGATATTAAATTGTCCACCTTTTGCAATTGGCACATAATTTGTATTATAAGGGCTCTTTCACAAGCAGAGACATACATTGTATGAAAGATAAGAAGCAAGGGTACCCCTTGTTCATGGTTTCTTTAACATGTCCTACAAACACTAAGCACTAGTGTATGTAATAATCACCCGCATACATGATTATTAAACTAAAGAACACTGCCTAATTATCTCATGATAAAGTTATACATATAAATAATTTTGAATAAAAAAAGACAAATAATAAAATCCAGAATCAACTAGATCTTAATATCTCTCGGGAGATTTGATTTTGTAGTCCATTTTAAATATTATTTTAATTATACGACCTGATCATTTCACATGATTAAATTTTTGTCGAAACATTTTTATTCATTCAATTTGTAAATGTACATAAAAGATCATTTCCTTGTATCGCTTGTTTCGGTTGAACATCCTGATCAATTCAGCACGGCACGCACATATATTTTAAAAATGACCCTTAATTACTTTATATGAGGTGGGGATCATATATACTTCAACAATGAACAGTATATCATACTTGTTGAGATAAGGGATTAATGAATAAGTTAATACATAGTACATGCAACAAATTATCATGGGGTCCAAGATGAGACTTAGAATCATCATCATCATTGGGCATCCCACGACTAAGTGACTGTCACCTTCATAAACACTACTATAATCTCTTTTCCAATTTATTTATTTGATTTTGACTTGACGCGTAATTTAAGGAATTAAAGAAGATTTTTAATCTCGTAGTCTTAGAATGTGGCAAAAAAAATTTTAATCTTGTGATCTTAAATATTTCATGCATATTTTTTTAAAAACAGACTAAAATGAAAAGTAGACAAACAAATTAAAACAGAGAGTATATATATATATGATAAGAAATGTGTTTGAATTCATGATCATCAGCAGAATCAGTACAGCTAAGTGATAAACCCTTTTTAATTGTCATGGCTCTTGATTTTGATTGGAATTACGATATTTTCCTTTGGTATATTCACTAGCACTTCCATTGTTGTGTTTTTATCATTTATAGTAACTTCACAATGAAGAATTTATTCTTTAGATTACATTCCAAAGGGAAATAACTTTTTTCACTATTTGATTTTCACCATATTCATGCTATTCCATTGCCTGGAAAACGGAAAAAAAAAAAAGTACATTTGATTTTTTTATACGAATATTTGTATATACTCTCACCGGAAAAAATAAAATAAGAAAGGATTTCACTTATATTCACCGATAGTGCAACTAAGGGCGGAGGCCGAGGCTCACGTGCAAGTCATTGAAAAATTATACTTATGTAAATAGGGAAAAACATTTGGTTTTTTTTTTTTTTGGTATATATGTCTTTTTAGCCCCTTATATAAATTCTAGCTCCTCCATTTAAGTGTATTAAACTTCTATGAATCAATATAATTCAACATGTTATAGACAAGTTGTTCCCCTTATTTCAAAAAAGTACAAGTTCTTATTTGATAAAAGTAACTAATTTCATTTATTATGGATAGTCACCTTTGGTTTTAACTTACTTTTTCACTGTTATTTTAAAGAATATGATGATGGCATGAGTTGAATTTAAATGTAACTATGAAAATTCATATAGTCAATCCTCGATCACTTGCTTAGAACTGAAGATTTGTTGCAATTACCTCTAAAATAATTTGATAGTGTAAACCGTAATTAGATTCACGTCTCAAGGGCCTAGCTAGCTCCTAGGGTGGTGAGGGAGGGGGGGTCATTCGAACCCCTTATTGGAAAATTATACTTACATATTATATAATAGATGTTATATTCTTTGATAAAAATCGTGTCTCCGCCATTTGAAAAGCGAATAATCCAAGAAGGCATCATAGGTAAATCAAGGAATTCTTGCTTGATAGCCTTTGGGCATTTCCTTTTTTCGCATCCAACTTATGTACTCTTTGTTGTCCCTCATATGGTAGTAGTATGTGGTCTACTTAATTTCTTCAATTGAACCAACTCTTAAGATCTTGATTAGCCCTTTGAGTTTGATGTAATTTTGCATTAGGCACCTAGTATTGAATTGGAAAATTACTTCCCTCAGCACTAGCTTACAGAAAATTTGTACTACAAAGTATATAGGTTGTATATACTTTGTACTATATATTCAGTATACTATATATATATATATATATATATATATATATATACTTATACACAACATATACACTTGGATCATTTTGATAAACAGTTGGTCAAACGGTATATATCGATGACTATTCTATTTAATTATTTGTACTAAAACAGTTAATAGATAGACGGCATAGTCCATATTAACAAGGTTGTTCTTATCTAACATGGATATAAAAGAACTATTAGTTTAACTTGATCTTAATTATTCCTTAATTTGAATTGGAACAAGTCATTAGTCATGTTGGAACTTTATAATATTAAACAAATGCAAAGGGCACCTTAACAAATCTAATAAAGTAAGAAAACAATCAGCACAATCCCCAGAGAGAATCCATGCAAATTATGTGGTGTAGGTAGCTAATATTCCAAATTTTAAAGGGACAAACTTGGAAGAGAAGTTGAAGAGACAACAAAATATTATTACTATAAAGAAAAAAAAACTATTGGTGGTCAAAGGAATAATTACTCTTCCCTGTCCACTTATGATATATATTCCCTTCGCTAATTTGCAGTCCTACATCACCACCACCACCACCACCATCATCATCATCATCACACACACATATATATATATATGAAAAAATAATAACAACAACAACAATATATATAATGTAATGTCACAAATGTAATTCGAAAAAGATAGAATATACATAAATTTTACTCCTACGTTGTAAAAGCGAAGAAGTTAATTTTGAAAGACCTCAACTCAATTAAAAAAAAAAAGCAAATTTAAATAAATAAATCCCGAAATAAATATCAAACACATACTAAAAGGAATGAATAATAATCAGAGATGCCCTATTTCCTTATAATATTCTTATTTCTTTATGAAGCTTTTGGCCATACATCTTTTTTATTATCGAAAGATTAATTTGATATATATCATCATCCCAACCATACACGTCCTCACTTGGTTATATAAAGTTCCGTACGGATATATTGTTTGGTTCTTCATGTACTACAAGTACTCCATGAGAAACACAAGCCTTAAATATAACTAGTACTTGGTACTAGTAATGAATAACAGAAGAACGTGACTAAAGAGCCAGTTAGAATGGGTTATTTTAGATATTTTTAAGTTATGAAATATAGTTTTTAAGTACTACTTTTTTGTGTTTGGGTGATAAAAAAGAAGATTTTAAGCCAAAATCCAAATGACTTTTGATTTATAAATCATAAGTTATAAATTCACCCCAAACGGACTTTAAGTCTAAATTGAACATGTCCTTTATTTATTTATTCATTTTCTTGTTTTAACTAAAGATTGATTATTTTTCCTTTTGAAAAAAGAAAATTGAAAGCTCTAGGGTAGTCCTTTTAAATTATCAAAAAAAACAAAAGTTCTTCATTACCTAATTTACAATTCTAAATTCGATTTTGTTTGTTTGGAATTCCTAGGGCAGATGTAGAAGGTAGTAACATATAATGAGTTCATCCAGACCTAATAGTATTGGCTCGAAACCTCTATATGTATCAGAAAACCTCACCAAATAAGTATACATAATTAATTTTGAATCCTGCGATTAAATCTAATAGGTTGTGGTATAATGTTGAACTTGAAACATTAGAAACATAATGTTTCAAGTTCTAGATTCGCCTCTGTTGGTTTGGCTTGCATTTTATCTGTTTTGACAAAATAGTTTGATGAATCATTTTGAGTTTAACTCATTAGGTACATCAAATCAAACTAGTCATATATATTTCCACTTATTAAAAACTGGGACGCAAATAAAAAAAATACTCAAAAATAAGTTGATTTTGCCACCTCTAGAATTTCATGGAAGAGGTAAGAAGAGCAAAGGAATAACTAAAAGATTGAGAATTAATGGCTTGGTTGAGAATCAACAAAAGAGAAGAGGCTAAGGCAAGTTGCGTTTGATTTTGATGGGAAAAAACTGTGAATATTGGATATTCAAATCCTTATTGCATCTTTTTCTAAAAAATATAAACAGGTGTGAAAAGGGAGAAAAACTTTATATTAAGTATATATATGATCATATAGAAAGGAAATCATTCTACTTAAAAAGGCAAGTAGATACACTAAAGTTTTTTCAATGCTCGGAGTCCGGAGAAGGGCCGGACCACAAGGGCCTATTATTTGTACGCAGTCTTATTTTGCATTTCTATCAGAGGCTGTTTCCGCGGCTAGAACACAACATGACATCTTCATCACATGCAAGCAACGTTACCTGTTACTCCAAAGCTCCCCTTCCCAAATTAATATTCTACTTAGCTAGTACAAATAATGGTTAGCTAGTTAGCATTTAGATATTATATACCATCAATCACCATATCAATTTTGGGTTCTTATTCTTCAATCATTTGTTTGTTTCTCTACCACATTGTTGTTTTGTTATCATCTGATCATAAACCAAAATTCCCCTAAGCAATATAGAGAGAGAGCAAGAGAATCTTAGTAGTTTGCTTGCTTTACTAGCTCCATTCAAAAGGCTATGCTTTCTAGCTAAGAATTAATAGAGAGCACAAAATAAAGCTAGCAAAGAATAAAGTTGATAAAAGGGACAAGGTAATTTAGAACAAATTATAAGTTTAGGAGAGTATAAAGGATTTTGTTTATCATTTAAGTAGATCTTATGAGGATCTTGTTTCATCAACATGGATATATTAAGGTAGTATAATACTCTCTTGATGTTAAATACATTAAATGAATTTTAACACTGTTTTTATTCCTCTAGGGAATATGGTGTATTAGTAAAAAATCGATTATTTATGTCGATATTACCTTTAATCGACGGTTTGATTTGTACTATTGAAATGAATAGGGTGTATTAGAATACAAATAATATCAAGTATTGCTAATCTCATGGCTTACTATATATAAGAATAGTATTGAATGGAATATCTTAATTATACGTAGATTAAAAATACTATCAAACAAAAAAATTAAACAATATCCAAAATTAATATTACATATATGTAGACATTTATTTCACATTCTATTCATTATGTGTAAGTTGAACGATTCTTTATGGACAATCTTTTCGGTTCCATATAAAGAATCATTCAACTTACATCCTTCCATTTCGGCTTAAAAAATAGTTCAACTTACACATAATGAATAAAATGTGAAATAAATAAAGACCTTTATTATAAAACTTTAATTGAACATTTAAAATGGCAATTAACTTTACGCAAATGAAGGGTCTCGTTTTGCTTAACTGAAAATTTGCTATTTAATGGTAAACATAAATATAACTACCATGGAGATTGTCCATCTGAATTCTGAAGTTTTAATTTGTTGGTGAGGGTAGTATTTCTTTGGTTTATTTTTACTTGTTTATTATTAAAAAAAGACTTTCATAGTTATTTGTTATTTTTAACATATTAAAAAAAGGTAATTTCTTTTTTTTATGTTTCTACGATTAGCATTAATTACTCATTTCTCAAATCATTTAAAAATATTTAACACTAAACATCAATTACTATGAGGATTCGAGACTTGGTTGCATATGAGGATCCGATAGCAATGGTTCCAAAACATTTGTTCACCAAGCATAAGAAAATAAGTAAGAGGAAGATATTTTTCTTTGCGTATGAAAGTTCTTTCTTTGTTATTGAACAAGTCTCCTGATTTTTCGTTGCTCATGCGACAAATTCTTTCAATATTTACATAATATTGCTTACACTCCTCATTCCAATAAACCAGCTCCAATCAAGCTCAACACTTGAAACGACACTACGTCAAACATTTAATCGTGCAATTAAAGATAGGGCTGACATATTATAATAGTATCATATCACTGAAAACTTTTAACTGATTAGGAATTAGACAAATTGCATGTCGATAAAATAGTTGTTCCATCCAAACGTAACGTAAAGTCTCAACATTCCCTATAACACCGAATATTCATACTAGAAATTCCAACAATGAACGATTGCTTCGTAACTACTTCTTTTGCAACGGAATGTGTCACTACTTTAAACAAATAACGATTAAAGTTCATCACAAGTTCGGAAAGTACACGCACCCGCACGAGCAACAATACGACTCCAAATACTGGTTAAAAGAGGATATTGCTGTAATTTTTAATCGTGCAAATTAATTTGTATCTAGTATTTTCTTCACGTATATTTACTTGTCCAACATATATTAACTTCATAGAATATTGGCTCCAAAGCAATGAATAAAATCTCAATTTTATTCATTCACACTATAAATATAATGAATTTAATATTTTAAAAAATAATTGTAACTACTAATAAAGTATTTTAAAAATTAGTGATAAATTATCTAGTAAGATAAACTGAACAATCAAAATTAAACGGAGGGAATATCTTTCACTCTTCTTGATTAGTCTTGATATTTGTGTTTCTTGGATTCTCCAACCTTCTCTTTCTACTCTACCATACATGTAACCTAATGGGTTGACTGCTGCAACAGTTACTGCTAATAATGGACACTAATCACATGATATTGAATGTAAATTTGTAACGTATGACAAGATAATTATGCACTATTCTTCAGTTACTTGAAACGGTTTAAAGCATTAAATCATGATTAATAATTATCAATTGGTCTTTGTTCCTTCCCGAGGTAAAAAACAAAACATGAACCATGTGAAGAATCCCAAATTTACGTGTGTTAATGTAGGACAAAGTGAGGGGGAGATATTACACCAAGTTAATCAAGTTTAGAGAAAAAGCCATTTACACTTGCATGCTACTGTTTACACAAATTTAACAAAGATCACACACAAATGATAAGAAAATATTATGTTCACATGTAACATTAGATCAAGCTGAAATATGAACCAACATATATAGCAAAGTATGCAAGAGATCAAATTGAACTGATTTGTCATTCTTCATATAAAGTATGAAAGAAAGCAAATTGGACTAATTTAATCATTCGTCATAGAACCATAGAAATCATATTGCTTTGGATATGCAGAAAGAAGTTGTGTACAGTGCAAGTAGAAACTCTTGCAAACCACACCAAAGACAATAACAAACAAATTTCTAGCACAAGGGACCAAGTGAACGGTACCATTAGTTAGTCTATCCTCCCTAAGACAACTTAGAAAAGTACTAAAGCTATTACCATAACTTATAAACAAGTCTGGACAAAATTAATGGCTGCGATCAAGAAAGAGCATCAAGAAAGAGCATCACGCCAACAACCCAAAACCTAGACAGCACCCACCAAAAAAGCATTCAATAAACCCTAGCAACAGCCTTGCAAACCAAAGGGTGTTTCATTTCCAAAGACAACTTCAGGCACTCGGACAAGTCCACACCATTTTCTGAACGAACCCACTTGAATTCTTGAAGCAACTGAGCTAGCCAAAGCTGAACAGTAGCAAGCCCCATTGCTTTACCGGGGCACACCCTCCTCCCAGAACCAAATGGAGCAAGCCTGAGATCAGAACCCATGATGGCAACATCTTCCTCCATGAACCTTTCTGGCATAAATTCTTTGGGTTGTGACCAAATCTTTTCATCGTGTGTGATAGCCCACATGTTCACCATGGCTGTGGTGCCAGCAGGAATCAAATGATGACCAACTTTGGTATCATGAATAGCTAGCCTTGCCCATGAAAGTAAAGGACCAGGAGGATGCATTCTAAGAGTCTCCTTCACTATGGCTTGGAGGTAGGGAAGTTTAGGCAAATCAGAATCGCAAACGGATCGACCATTTCCAATCACAGTGTCTATTTCACACTGAGCTTTGGCTTGAATGTCAGGATGCAACACCATCCTAGCAAGAATCCACTCGAGTAAAATGGCCACGGTATCAGTCCCACGGAAGATCATTTCCTGAAGATAACAAATTTATATTAGCTCAATACATAATTGGAAGCCTAAACCAAATCAAATAAACAAGGATATTATACTGATAAAAACAACCAGAAAAAGACTTTAAGGGAATATCAACACTGCCCCTATCATGCAAAGTTAAAGCAAAATTATTCAGATTCTACACCACAAGGAAACCAGAAAGAGACAGAAGAATCAGCAAATATAAAACAACAGAAAAAAAAGAAACTATAGACAATGCAAAAGAGAAATAAGCCACGCACACCAGAGTGAAGCAAATGAAACCGGACATAGCCACTAGTTTGACACATTCTTACCGTATTATTCATTAACAACAATCATGTAAATTAATAGTGTTGAGGGTATAGATATTAAAACGGAACACATAATAGTAGTACTTTATTTTAAAGTCAACAATAATATGAAGCAATAAATATTTTGAAAGAACAAAAACCTAAAAGAAAGATTACCCAAAGAACGGCGATCATATCAGAATCACTAAGCTTATTATCCTTCTCTAAATCAAGCAATACATCAGCAAAGTCATGAAAACCTTCATCTGCACCTTTTTCACCATGTTTAGCCCTCTTAAACCTGTGCTCCTCAATGATCATCCCAACAAAAATATTCACTCGAGCCACTAGCTCTTTGCATCTTCTTCTAACACCTTGCAAATCCAACCACCCCAACAAAGGAAAATGGTCACTCCAATTAAATATTCCAAGTAATTCATACCCTTCGCTCACCAAATACTCCAATTCCCGCCCATCTTTTTCTTTGAAATCATAACTTCTACCAAAGACAGCCCTCATCACATTGTTCAGTGACCCAAAATGCAAAACTCTTTTCACCATAACATGTCCATCAGTCTCCATGAAACTCTCAATTTCAGTCACCATCTTTGTACCCATCTCTCTCCTGAACTCCCCGAAACACATTATTCTCTTCGGGCTAAACAAATGAGTTGCTGAAATCCTCCTTAGATTTCTCCAATATTCACCATAAGGTGCAAAACCCATCGCCCTATGGAACAAAAGCTCATAAGCAGACTCCTTTACTGGTCTATCAGCAAAAGCCGAGCTGTTAAGGATTTCCTTAGCAGTCTCCGGATGGCTAGAAATTATAAAACGAGTAAACCCAACTGAAAAAGCCATTAACGACTTTGCTTTCAACCCATTAGAAACCTTTGCCAACAGTCGATGAGTGAGTGAACCAGTGAAAGTTAACATCAACCCCAGAACAGGCAACCCCGAAGGACCAGGAATGGAGACACGGGACTTGGAGAAAGACCAAGCAAGCCCACCGGGAGTAAGCCAGAAGGCAAAAACAGCAAGAAAGAGGAGAAAAAAGAAGAGAACCTCATAGTTAAGCACAACAGCAGAGGGAAGGAAGGGCAGAGAATATTCGGAATACATTTTTTGAGCTTCAAAATTGAGTAGTTACAATGTGTAAAAGGCTTGGAGAGAGAAGACAGAGAGAAGGAGAAGTTGAAAGGAGAAGGTGGCAGTGGAGATGTGGAGGAGACCAAGAGCGTGAGAGTACGATTAAATAGAGGGTTAATAAGAAAAATTAATTATCATTTTTAATTATTTTTCATATATAATAAAGTAAAGTAGTACTTAATAGTGATAAAAAATATTTTTAAAAAAAACTAATCAATGAAAGTTTTTTGATTGTTAAGTTTGCACTATAAAAAAGAAGTATTTATTTGGAAAGAATATTTAACTTATGGTACTTAATAATGGTGAGAAATTTTATTTTTTAAAATTAATCAACAAATTTTTCTTGAATTGTTTAGTTTGAACCATAAAATGTAAGGTTTAATTGAAAAGAATTAACTTGAACTACGACTTTATTAAGAATTGAAAAATATAAAATTTTGAATCTACACATAAAATAAAGGAGAATAATAATAATATTATTAAGAAAATATACTTTTTAAAACTAATCGATCAAAAGATTTTTAATTGGTAAGTTTGAACTATAAAACTAAAATTTTATTTTAAAAAAAAATTATTGAAATTACAAAAATTAATTTTGAATTGAAAATTGTAAATTCTAAATTTGGGTAAAATAAAAATATTCTAATTTGATTTAAATGGGAAAATTAAAAAAAAAAACAATGAAAATCTTTCTAAAATTTAGTTTATTGTAAATTAAATTTTCAAAAAAAAAAAAAGGGAACACATTAATTATGGCTAAATTAAAATATTTATGATTTCATTTCAATTGAAAAAATAATTAATTAGAAATCAAGTGATGTATAATAAAAAAAATATTATAGTGACAAAGAATATATATATATATATGCTCTTATATGAAAAATAATATCTATTATAATATTACTTTTTATATAAAATTAGATTATTTGTAATACCACAAAAATATCTAAAATAATGGAGTATTGTTTTTTAAATATAAATTTTCATTTTTGTGGTTCAAATATTACGAATACTATTATATGAGAATAATTAATTAAATAAAATTGAGCTATAAAATTCGGGGACATTTATGAGAAATTGATTATGAAAGAATTTATAGAATGTTTCAAAGAAACAAAGATAAATTAGCACAAGAAAAAATTGAACATTTTATTTACTTTATTTTTAAAAAAATCGCTATTTAAATAAGATCTTAATAGTTGTTATTAAAAGAAAAAAAAAACTAATTTGAATATAGAAAATTGTTTCGATATTTATGGAGGTAACTATATTTATTAGTTAAATATCCAAGGAAAATTAATATTATCATAATATATTTATTTTCTCAAATTAAAATCAATGTTCAGTAAGTTTCATATTCTTATAAAATGATGGTAAATAATTAATTAACTATCAAAAAATATTTATGACAAAGTAGTATTGTACTAAAAAAATCACTACAAATATAAAATTTCATATATACAACACGATATATACGAATTTAGACTCTATAATACAATACTGTATCGTTATTTATATAGATGTAAAGATGAATTACAAATAACAAAATATTAGCCGTTTATTTGTAATATATTACATTTGATATTATTGTAACAAAATTATTTACTAATATGAATATTTTAGATGTTTAATAAAGTTCTAAAAGGTTGTGGTAAGAATGTAGTAAATAGTTATTTTTATATATATAAATTTTGTAACTTTTTGTACAATCTTCATTCGGTAATATTATTTTAAATAAAATTAAAATTTAAAAAAAAAAATGTTATTTAAAAAATTTTGAGTCCTGAAATAGTATTCTATTAGTATCACTCTTCAATCAATTTCAATAGACACTTTTTCTCAAATAAAAAGTTGTCCAGTTGAAAGGACCAATAGCAGCAGACTATTTTTATTCCTTGTAGTAATTTATTAATTATGTAGCAATTCATAATTTATTTGTATTCATCGTATAACAATCTTCAAATTATTTATTCTTCATGTAGCACTTTTCTCCTAGTACTACTTATTCAAACAACTTTTACATTACAATTTATGTATAATTAATCTACTAACCAATAACTCGGTGACGATTCAATTGGACATTAAGGTTCGCTTGATAGTGGTTATAGTTATATATAAATTAGTTACAAGAGAATTTATATATATTATTTTTATGTGGTTTTAGTTAATAATATATAGATTTTCTTATAACTTATATATGCATTAGTTTATTTAGGGCCCGTTTGGTCATGGATATTTTATTTTTTTCTGAGTTGAAAATTATGATGTTTGGCCATGAAACTTTGAAAAATAATTCCAAAATTAAATTCCGAAAATGGAAAACAACTTTTTGTTGTTTTTCTTTTTTGCCACTTTCAATTTCAACTTCCATTATTATTACGTATAACCTCAATCTTTAAATTTTTACACAAATTCCTCTTATTAACTAAATTCCGTAATTTTTTGAAAAAGACCAAATTCAATAAAATAATTAATTCAAGTGAAAATAATTAAGAATTTTCATCAACAAATTTAAGAATATATAAAATATATTTATATCTATCAATCATATTTATCAAAATGTATTTTTCTCTATTTAATCAATTATAGTTAGATAAACTTATTTAGCTCGTGGTTGTGATATTTTTATTCAAATTTTAGAAGAATAACAATCATAATAATTAGTTTGTTGTTAATTATTTTATCAATTGAAGACATCTAAATTATTTTTCTCAACATTTGATTGTATGTTAGTAGGTAAATTAGTAGTTGGGTGATTTTGATAATTTTTAAAAGCTAAGGGCATAAAATCATATTTAAAAAAAAAAAATCAAAAGTCTAAAAAAAAAAAATTCAAAAAGACATGGTCAAACACAACTCCAACTTCATCTTCAACTTTAAAAAAAAATAAAAAAATTTCATGACCAAACGACTACTTAGACCGTAAATTAGGTATGTTGTATAAGATATGCATAGATTAATACTATAAATAACTCTATTTTTTGTTTGGAACTCCATGGCCTACAATTTCTGTCACAATTTTTTATTTTTCAATTTCTGTCACAATCATCGATTTTTTGATGAGCATTTTATGATAAACTGCTCATTGTGATTTAAACTATAACTAGATTCAATCTCAAATCTCTCACGTAGACCTTCTACCTCCCAACCATTAAATTATACCTTTGCTGAAAACGGCTCTATAATTATAAGCATGGGATTTAATTATATTCACACCCCTTCGAGAATATATATCTTTCATCTTCTTCTCTTATCATATTATATAATGGTTTTGGACTTTGGTTATTTGTTGCAAAATTATTTTAGTCATGTGAAAATTATAGACGATATTCTTACGAAGTCTTTGTTTTTGTGTCAAATGAAAAAAAATAAAATTGAATCATAGATCATTGCGATCTAAATTATAACTAGATTCAATCTCAGATGTTTTACGTAGAAAACCTACCACCAACCACTAAATCATACCTTTGCAGAAAATGGCTTTATAATTATAAACATGAAATTTAATTATATTCACACCCCTTCAAGAAAATATATCCTTCATCTTCTTCTCTTATGATTATATAATGGTTTTGGACCTTGATAACTTGTTGCAAAATTATTTTAGTCATGTTGAATTTTACTGACGATATTCTTGCGAAGTGTTTGTTTTTGTGTCATAAAAAAACAAAAAACATTCCACTCGAACAAATTCCAAGGCACCAAACTTGCACTTCCTCCATTTCTTTTATTTGTTTCCTTTTTTTTTTATAATTAAAGAATATAAATTTTGATCACTATTTTAAGATATATTTCTTAATTAAATTAAAAAATATATATAATTTATAATATTTTTTATATAAGTTTTGAATATCAATTTTAATTTTAAAAAATAAAATTAATATAATTTAATTTAACTTTGAAACTTTATCAAATTGACTCACGAAAAAATAAAGGAGAAGTATAGAAAGAGGGAAAATTAATTACGAGTATAATTGATGTTTTTGATTGCATATTTAAATATTTATTAATTTACGTGCCTCTTAATTGCATAATAATTAATGTCAATGGTAAGTGTAAATAATTAATTTTCTTTTGATATTTTAAATTGACAAGTACTTTGTTGATTTCATATTACTTGATCTTTAGTGACCTAAGACATCATTTGAATTTTTTTAAATAAATTGAGAATGTTTTAGTATTATTATTTATACTATCTCAATTTATTAAAATAAAGAAGTAAAAATAAAATATCTACTTTTACTTTATATAGAACCAAGTAAAATGTCAACATAATAGCAAAAAAGGAAGTAGTTAATAATTTTGTTTTTTTTATCTATGGGGACCTCATCAGAATCGAACAAAATTTCCACACATAAAAATAACATGATATAAGGGTATCGACTTTTGTGTGTTGTGAGAATTTTGTTAATCTTTGAGAGAGAACAGAAGTCGATATCCTTATATTGAGGTTCCCAAGATATAAATTCCATAATAAGAATAAGAATAAGAATAACAAAATACTCTCTTCATCCATTTTTAATTGTTTGTTTTTTTATTACACAAAAATTAAGAAGCAATAAATGATAGAATTATTTTCACCATAGTGCTCTTTGAATATAATAAATATTAAAGAAAAATAATTTTATAAACGGATCAAATATTGTCATACAATCTAAAATAAAAAAGTGAATAAATAAAAATAAATTATTTTTTATTACTTCCCTCTTTCCTATTATGGTATTTTATTTTTCGTTCTCTGCTTTTTTTTTTTGTTAGTGAAATTTATTGGAGGTATATTTTTCGTGGACAGAGATAATATTTGTAGAGGACAATATAAGGAGTAGTAGATTGTGGGCAAAAAGAATGAAGGCGAAAAGGGAATACGTTATTATCATAACTTCATAAGTGGGGGCGAATTTTTCTCATTTATTTCTATTGTCAGTTGAAGAGGTTCCAAATTACTGCACCGAAAGGAAAGAAACAAATGGATACTAGTATTATGTTTTAAGCCTCGTGAGAAGAAGGAAGTATTTTTCTATATAATAGAAATATTGATTTCAACATGGCACCTTAAACATATTGATAAAATATTTAAAATATAATGATCTTCTTGTAAAATTAACTTGCTTATCATAGTTATATTTAATGCTTTACTTTATGAACCTTAGCAATACATCTAATAAAAAAAAAACCAATCATTTTCATTTAATTATAATCATGACCTTAATAAAAGTTTTTTTTTCTATTTAATTGCAATGATATCAAAGTATGGTGGAGCCCATACTTATTAAAATGTATAATTAAATATTTCATATATTTTTTATTTTACTCTCTTAAAAGTAAATAAGTTTTTCACTATATTTCGCATTTAAATTTTTGTCACTCCGTAATTTTAATATATCACCCCTAATTAATTATTATAAGTCATTTATATATTAAAAAATTAATAATATTTAACTAAAATATAAAATAGACATTTATGACATGTCTCTTTAACCTTAATTTTACTATATCACATCTAATTAATTATTATAGGTCATTTATATATTGAAAAATTAATATTATATAATTCGTGATTTTACTATATCACCCCTAATTAGTCATTATAAGTCATTTAGGTATTAAAAAATTAATAATATTTAATTAAAAAAATAAAATAAATATTTAGGACATGTCTGCTTCAGCTGCTTCAAACGTGATTTTACTATATCATCCCTAATTAATAATTATAAGGCATTTAGGTATTAAAAGATTGATGATATTTAACTAAAAAAATAAATAGACATTTATGACATGTCTGCTTCAGTTACTTCAACCATGATTTTACTAAATACCACCCTAATTAATTATTATTATCCATTTAGGTATTTAAAAAATAATAATATTTAATAAAAAAGTAAGATAGATATAAAAATGATAAATCAACTCTTGAAGTTTAGAATTAACTTGACGTTTTATACGAGGTCTACTTAATTTTTTTTCACGAGTATTTTTTATAGTAATTTTATTATGTCACTTCTAATTATTTGTTGTAAGTCATTTAAGACATTTATGCTTTGCAGCTTCAATCGTGATTTTACTATATCACCCATAATTAATTCTTATGATCATCTAAGCATTGTGTCACTTAATTTAAATAGAAGAAATATTATAGATTACAATAATTAAAAATTAAAGTTATTTAATAAATATAATTGGCTATCGATGTACGAAACTCTGGATAGGGAGAGTAACATATATTATTCAAAAATTACATAAAAGGTATTATAAATTACAATAGTTAATAACTTAAGATATCTAGAAATAATTTAATTTTTTATATATTTCAAAAAAATATGTAAAAAAATACTATAAATCACAATAATTAACAACTAAAATAATATAAAATATAAAATATTAGATTGACTCTCGAAATTATATTAGTGTCACTTAAGCTGTAACAGAAGAAAGGTATCATCAATCACAATAATAAAAAACTAAAATTATTTTAAAAATATAATTAACTATTAATGTCACAAAAGTTTGAACAATAAAAGTAATGTATATTATTTGAAAATTACATAAAACAATATTATAAATTACAATAGTTAACAATTTAAATTATCTAAATACATATTAAAAGTATGATTGATTATCTAAATTCTATTTGTGTCACATAAATTGAGACAAAATATAAAATATATTGAATCCATGCTAGATCCCGGATGAATCTTAGAATGTATATGCAGTTTTCTAAAACTTTTATTTAAATATATAAAAATTAAAAAGATAAATTCTAATACATCACATTAAATGGTGTATAACACATAATGTTAGCATAAATAATGCTAGTATTATCAATACAAGCATTATTAGTGCAAATATTACTAATACATTCCATTTAAAATTATTTTTATATACTCTAACAAACAAATCATATGTTTCAATGGAAGGAAAATATACAAAAATAAAGTTCGATAAAACATTTATAGAAGTATGTTTTATCATGTTCTCAAAGTCAAATAACTTAAATTAAAATGAAAGATGATAACTTGTAGTTTTTTTATTTTTTTATAATTTTCAAAAAACTTAAATTTTAAATTTGAAATATTAATTTAATTTAACTTCAAAGAAGAAATTGATAAATAAAAGAAATGGGGGAATAAAAATAAAGAATATTTATGTCGGCTTAGTAGGAGAATATAATTTAAATTTGGGTTATTTATTGCAAACCACATGTGATGTAATATGCAATTACTAGATAAACCTTTATCATTTTCAACAATTATTCTCTATTTTATTCAACAGCTATCAAGTCGTATGTATCATTTTTAATTTCATATTTTATACTTAACGTAACAAATCTTAATCATAAGATTAAAGATCTAAACTTCAAAATGCATCAAATTTTATTATTTATATGAGTAAGTTATACATAATTATCTTGTGAGATAATTTGATTCATTGAAAAATACTATCAAGTACTTAATATATTTTTTATTTATTTTATAATTCATAATTGAAATTGACATCAATATAACTTATTGTATATAATCAAAATATCTTAATGTTGGACGCGTGCTGACACAGAGCATGCTTCTCTAGTTTTTAATATAAATTAGAAAAAAGTGAACTACAAACAAGGGAAAATAGTAGAGATTTTTCGACGTGTTTCATTTATGATATAATGAGATGACACACTGATTAAAAAAAATAATTACTAATAACATGACTAATTTATCATAATATCCTTATTAAATAATGTTTATATTTTAATTTGAAGAAAAAATAATTAATGCAAAGGGTAAAACATAAAAAAAAGAATCGTTCCTTCCTGATTAATGAAAAAAAAAAGTAAAATAGAAAATCAAATTAAGAAATTTGAGACGAGTAATTTGAAACGGAGGGAGTATATTAAAAAGAGTATATTTGTCAAATTCAATGTATAAGTTATGCTTACCTTCCTTAATACTCTTTGTAATATAATTCTTCCTATTAATTACTACTTCTACTAAAATATCATATTTAGCAAATTCTTAAAAATTAAAATAATTAGGAAACAATTATATAAAAAAATCTTCATATTAATATCGCTCAGTTCCTAAATTTGGAAAACCACCGTATTTACCGTCTTGTACTCTCTTTCTCTCCCATATATTTCAACTATCTAGGTAGTTTGATATAAAAAACAAGGGATAACAATTTTATGATTTATTTCGTTATTTATATTATTATGGCGAAATAAGATATTTAGGAGTATAAATGGTGAGATATTCCAAAATATTTAGGAGTACATATTTCGTTATTTACACTCGTGTTTTGCTGCATTTTAGAGCTTCATAAACCTAAAAACAATTCTATTTTATATGGAAAAAATAAATAGGAATCTCTTAAGTAGGAAGTGTTTTTTTATTTTTATAAAATATTATTATTTTTATTTTAGAATATTTGTCTTAGTTTTTCCTTTTTAATCAATTTCAAAGAAAAGTGTTTCTTTTTTAAAAGTCATGTTTTTGTTTCAACTATTTAAACGAGAATAGAAGATTAAAGACATTTTGATAAATTATGGGTGTGTTTGGTATGAAGGAAAATGTTTTCTTACAAAACAAGTTGATTTCTTACTTGTTTCATATGTTTGTTTGGTGGATGAAAAATATTTTTTAAAAAATATTTTACAGTGTTTGACTGGTGAATGAAAATTTTTTTTTCAAACATATATTCTAGTGTTTAGCTAAAATATAAAAATATATTTTAGAAAAATAATTTTTGATCTCAAAAAATATTTTTTTTAGGGTGCATTCGATATGAAAGAGGAAAAATACTTTCTAGAAAAATAAGTTATTTCTTACTTATATTCGTATGATCGTTATGCAAATTGGATAAGTATATGTTTTCTAAAAGTATTTATATATATTTAACAAAAATAATGAGAACGAATAGAATAAGAAGAATTAAATAAGAAAAAAGTTTTAAATTTATTTTTTAGAATAAATTTAAAATATTATTTTTTTTTGAAAAGGGGGTTAGTAGGTGGGGGCTAGGGTTGTCAAAATAGATAATAAGACTGAGGTAAAAAAATAATTTTGATTCTTTTTAAAACAAATTATTTTTTTGGGGGGGAGGGGAGTGGGGCTAGTAGGGGGTAGAGCAGGGGAGAAAGAGTGGCGTAAGAAAAAAAATTTGAAATATTTATTTTGAATGGAGAGTATTAGGGGGTGGGGATCGGGGTAGAGGAGTGAGGGTGGGATAAGAAAAAATTAATTTTTTTGAGGGAGGAGGAGGAGGAGATTGGTAGGGGGTCGAGTAGGGGAAGTAAGAAAAAAGTTTGAATTTTTTTTTGGAGAAAAGGGGTGGGGGGTTTGGATTTTGAGTTTTTGACAGGGGGTAATGTAAGAAAAAGATTTAAAATATTTTTTTAACAGGGATGGGGTGAGGGTGGGGAAGGGGGATTAAGGGTCGGAGTGGGATGAATGATTTTGAGAGTTATCTAAATATTTCGACTTAAGAGTGAAGATGAAAGAGAATTTTGGAAAATATTTTTCATACTTTTTGAAGGAAAGCCATTTTTTTTAGAATTGAGAAAAATAAGTTGATTTGAAAAAATAATTTTCTAAAACCTTTAAGTCAACCAAACATGAGAAAATTGAAAAACATTTTCTGAAAAATATTTTTCTTCCTACCAAACACACCCTATATTGAAAAAAACAATGCATATATTAATTTTGTATATTATTGATAATACTTTGTTTGATCCACCTTTTTAATTGTGTATAATTAATGCACCTTTTTAATAATTTCTCCGTTTTAAATTATTCATCTCAAATTGAGATGACATATTGATTAAGAAAAATAATTAATAATATGTCTAGTTTACCATAATATTCCTATTAAATGGTGTTTACATTTTAATTTGAAGAAAAAGTAATTAATGCAAAGGTTAAACATGAATTTTTTTTTTTGTCTCTTATTGATTAATGAAAAAAGACAAGTAAAATGAGAAATCAAATTAGAAAATTGAGGACGAATAATTTGAGACAAAGAAAGTATAAAGGTGTGTATTTGATATTAAGGTGTGTATAACTAAATACTTGAAAATTCATATATTTACGCAATGTATGTTATTTTTAAGCTTTGTATGGTAGTACTTCTTTATGCATGACTAAAATAAGTTTTTTTTTTTAAATTATGCAATATATGTTATTTTTAATATACTAAATTTCAATACCATAAATATTAATTATTTGAAAAATAATGATCTCTCTCCCTTTCGACAATATTTTAATTCTAATTTTTCACATAATATTTTAAAATATTTGACATAATTTTAGTTTAAGATCACAAAATTAAAAAATCTTCTTTATGTTCATAAATTTCATGTCAATTCAAAACAGGTCTTATTTTTTAAAATGGAGAAAGTATGCTACAGTTTATTATTTTTATACACTTACATAATGACCCTTAAATATAACTTTAATTAGGAATGGGAAGATGTAAAAATTTTGCTCCTTTCTCTGTAATCGTTTGGTCATTTTTCAGTGGGTTGTAACTGTTTCATATCATGTCTAATCATCACCTTCAATATTTCTTCGGCCAATCAATACTCCATCTAAAATTATTCATAGTTAGTCTCTCACACCTCTAAACTTGAGAATTCGTGTCTTCTCCTTATCACATGTTCGAACCATCAGAATCTCACTTTTCGCATTTTGTTCTTCACCGAAGTCACTCATACCTTCTCTCGAATACTTTCATTTCTAACTCTATCACTCCTGGTAAGTCCACACATACTTCACAACATCCTAATCTCCACGACTTTCAATTTTTGGATATACAAGTTTTTAACTGACCAACACTCTGCTTTAATAACATAGCCGCGCGGAATGCCACTCTATAGAACTTACTTTTAAGCTTAGGATGCACCTTCTTATCACATAAGACCCCCGAAACAAGCCTCTATTTCAATCATCCTGCATCAATATGGTGTGTGACATCCTCATCAATCTTTCTATTATCCTGAATCACAGACCCATGATACTCGAAACTTACTTTCTTTTGAATGACTTGAGAATCCAGTTTCACAACCACGTCAGCCTCATGCGATAAATCACTAAACTTGCATTCTAAATACTCCGTGCTGGTTCTGCTCAACTTGAATTCTTTGGACTCAAAGGTCTATCTCCAAACCTCTAACTTATCATTTAGTCCTTCCCGAATCTTATCAATTAATACAACATCATCAGCAAATAATGAAAACATATTTTTTCTGAAATATGATTTTATATTTTATGATCAATTAAGATTTTCAAAATAAAATGTAAACATAATTAAAAATATTATGTATAATATTTATGACCAAAAACATACTCAAACCGATTTGGACCAACTAAAAGAAATTGTAAAAAAAATAGCGGTGTGCAAAAATTAAACCGACCGATAAATCGAATCGATAAAAATATTATTGGTCTATTGTTATTTGTTTATTGGATTAACGGTTTTTAATGGTTTTATAAGAAAATTTATTGGGTTATTGGTTCGATTTGATTTTTTCCTATTGGATAAACCGATAACCCAATAAGAATATATATAAATAGACACACGCACGCATGCACATACACACACTCAGATTCATTTTTTTAAGTGAATTACTACTATTTCTATTTTATGAGTATTTTCTTATCGATTAAATTAAAAATTGATAAAAAAACATCTTATTAAATTGCTTTTTGATTTAACATATTTTAAAATTAAAAATAAGTAAATCGAATCGACGAATCAACCGATGCACACCGGAAAGAAAGAAGAGGTGAGTGTAATAAATAAAATACACAATTTGTCTTATTACAAGCTACAACAACCACCCACCCAGGCGGCATGGTGTATGTTGTATCTCTTGGTTCAAGGTAGCCCGGTGATGAGAAAGTAGCCTCCCAGGTTGGCAAATGGCAGTGCAGAGCAGTTGCCTTTTGTACTAAAAAGGTTCTGAAAGGAATTGGTCCCACTCCAATGTCCATCCATCACTTTCTCTGCTGTGTGTTTTTCGATTTGCGAGGGCTGTGAATCTCCTGCAAACGCCGTCTGCATCGATCGATCACCTTTTTTGCCTTTCCTTTCAAGTCACCAATTGCTACTACCTACACTACCCCTATGGGCTATGCCTCCGCCGTCTACACCAATTGAAGTAGACTACTATTAATCACTCCTTTTTTTCTTTCTACACCAACAATTAATCAATCACTAACGGTCCAAAAATACTGCATACACTACCCTTCAAAAATAAATTTTCAAATTTTATTTAGCTAATCTAATTTGGAGTATTTTAATCTTCCAATACTTCCTCAGTATAAAAAAAGAATTGTTTTCATTTTTGACATGGAGTTTAAATTTTTTTTTTTGAATTTAATAATTTTAAATTAAAATTATTTTAAATGTATCAAAATATCTTTTTGATCTTAAACATACTACATAAAAGGATAAAATTAAAGAGTAATTCATTTTAAAACGAACTAAATAAAGCAGGTCATTCTCTTTAAACAAATAATCTATATGTACATCTTCAAAACTTATTCAGATTAGTTTTTTTTGGGATAAATATCATCCATGTCATTTTTCTTTCATTCATTTCATCCTTGATCATTTAAATTTGTATCTATTAAGCAAAAGTCATTTTTCTTTCACTCATTTCGTCCAAAGTCATTTAACTTTACTCCGACCATCACAAAAGTCACTATGCCGAATTTTATAATAATTCTATCAAAAAATTGATGTGACACCCTTAATTAATTCTTAATTTTAATTTAAATGAATATATAATATATTACTCATATTTTGAACCTTTTTATATATATGCACAACATAATTTACCTAAACATTATTTAATTAAAGAATACCAATTTTTTAATCGTTAAATTATCTAATGAAGATTATTTTAATAAAAAAAATTGATTGATATTTTTATGAAATAAAATTATACTTATATATTCTTAAAATCCTATAAAGTTGAGGCATGTATTTGTAAATTATTTTTTTCACTAATATATTATGACATGTAATTGATAAAATTATTTTTCTCCCTCTAAAATTGTGACATGTAGTCGATTTTGTTTTCATACATTTTTTTTCTTGCTAATTGAGTCTTTGCATTCGGTATACGATAATAATATGATAAACTACTCTATTTACTGAGTTTGTCTTTGTATTTTTTATTATTTGACTAATCGATTAATTCTTTTACAAGTTTTTATTGTAATGTTCAATTTATGGTAAATTACATATTATTTAATTAATTTAATTGATAAATATAAAAAATAGATATTCTATAATTTCTTTATCTATTAAAGTACTTATATTTTACTATAACTTTTATTAACAAAACTGTACGTTAATATTACATTATTTATACAAATTTTGACAATACTTATTCAATGACAATTAAAAAAAATTATTTAAAAACTATCCTTAGCATGTTGATTAATCTTCAAAGAATTAAAATATTTTTTTTAAAAAATAATATCATACATGTCTATATTTTGAAGAATTTTTCTTGTTTATCACTTTTTATCGATGCACCTTTTTGATAGATGAATGCAATATTATGAAATATTTCATAAAAAAATTAATTAAACTTTTTATGTAAATAGTCTTCATTAGATAATCTGATCTATTAAAAAATTGATATTTTTTAATTAAATAATCAATTAGAAAAATTGAGTTGTGCACATATAAAGAAGGTTAAAATATGAGTAATATATTATATATTCACTTAAATTAAAATTAAGAACTAATTGAGGTTGACACATCACTTTTTTGATGGAATTATTGTAAAATTTGGTCATAGTGACTTTTATGATAGTCGGAGTTAAATGATCATTGATGAAATGAATAAAAGAAAAATAAGTTTTGCATAATAGATACAAAGTTAAGTGACCATGAATGAAATAAATGAAAGAAAAATGATTTTTGGGTAAAAAATACAAAGTTAAGTGACCATGGATGAAATTTAGCCAAATTCTTGGAACTTTCACACATAGAGCTTCAATTTTTTTCGTCAAATAACATGCATTTTCTAAAATAACTTTTGAATTTTAAAAATCACAAGTTCAAAAATTAAAATGTTTCAAATTTCAAGTTTCAACGTTAATATATATGGCCAAACTAGATATTAGAGTTGTTTGATGGTGAGATTTCAAGATCAAATTTGAAGTTATGATTTAAAATTAATATTTTCGTGCTTAATATGAGCAAACTCTTATTTCGGTTTCAAATTGTTACTTACAACAATAACAACCCACACAACGAATTTCCTCAAAATGAAAAAAAGAGAGGATAGAGTATGTACAAATTTTATATTTACCTCAGAGTTTAGATCATAGAACGATATTACAATAAATTAATAGCACAATAAAATTACACAAAACACTTAGGGTTTGTTTGATTTAGTGTATAAGAATAATACAAAATATGATGTATCAGTAATATTTGTGTAAGCTATATTTAATTTGCATTAGTTATGTTTATATTTTTCTTATGCAGTGCGTGATTTGATGTATTAAAAAATAACATGAATTACATTTTTTTTCTTTTTTCAGAAATATCCTCCATATATTTGTTGGAAAAGAAGCGGAATTTTTTTTGAGAGATAATAGGTCTTTAATCATGATGCATGCGTTGAATCCATTGCATTGCTAATACCATAAATTTTGAGGTATTAGTAATACACATCTCATTACACAATAGAGTGTATAACTAATGTAAACATATGGTGAAATATATACCAAACTAGATACTAGTAATATGAGTTAACCTAATGTATGCATAAGTTTTTCAATACACTCTACTAAACGAGACACTTAATAGATTAGACATTGAAGAGAAGAAACTATAAAAATAGTACTGCTGCTAGTAAGGCAAGAAGATCATGCTTTGTTAGTTTTGACAAAATTGTAATGTTTTCACGTTTATAAGGAAAAAAAAATAGAGTTACTATTTAAGAAATTTAAATTACATGACAATTTAGAATTCAGTTTTAAACAAACCTGATTTAAAAGCAATGATTTGAAATCATATTCAAACAAGTCCTTGAGAATCATATGATCACAAGAATTATTCACCATTCCAGAAATAATCTTTTACTACTTAATTATATGATCCGTATTCGGTTATAATTTCTAATTCAACCTGGACTTAAATTCTAGACTTGAAAAAAAAAAAGTACCAAATCTATTATCCAACTCCATTTTTAATTATAAATTCAAAATTAAATGTTCTCTTTTCGTTTCTACGAAAATTGTAATCAACCACAATTTTATATTTGACACAAATTACACAAATTTTAAATAAAATAAAAAACTAGAATTCATGTCCAAATGCCTATTTTACATTTAACAGCAATATCAAACGGGCGAATTTTCGTCATACCATAGTTGAAGGTGTTCATTGTATATGTTAAACAAGACCAAGTCAAAAAGACAGTCTTATTTGATTTTGGTAGTGTTTCCTAAGGTTGTTGCGTTTTGTTATTATAATTTATTGTTGTAACTTTATTATTTTATTTCGAATTATTTCTTTCCTTTAAGTTTAAGTTGAGACTTGAGAGTTATCAGAAATAATCTCTCCATAATTGATTCAAGGATAGGGTCTATATATTACTCCCTTCATTTCGAAATAAATGAATTGTTGGGGTATTTATTTGTGTTTTAAAATAAGTGAATCATTAATTTTTTTTTTAAATTTGCCCTTATGATTTGACAACCAATTAACTTTTAAAATGGTATTACAATGTCAACATTTTTTTTTGGGTAAAAATGAAAAGTCGTATTAAATTTATGTCTTTAATACTTTTTCCTTGACATGTGTGTCAAAATCCAACAATTCATTTATTATGAAACGAAGAGAGTATAATTTATCCTCCCAACTTTCATTTTGTAAGATTATATTCAATATGTTATTTTTTTAACTCTAGAATAATCTGCAGTCACTACAACTTCTGCCACAATCCCTGTCCCTCGAGTGAACATTTTGTGCGCACTGAATAAATCCACCGTATAGACTTGACTCAGAAAGCATTGAGGGAGAATTAATTCCGATTCATCCATTTGAATAACCATCCTCCAAAATTCAACCATTCACTTATTTTAAAATATTAATATATATTTTAATAATTTATTTATTTTGAAATAGAGGAGTATAAATAAAAATATTGAATGTAAATTGAAAAGTTGAAAACTAGTTATAAATTTCACTTAAGTCTAGTTGAAAACGAACGAATGTATCGGTTGATGAGCAATGTGAAGGTACGCATAGGTGTAACTGAGCACCCTACTAAGGATCCTGAAAGTGGCCCTATTGGAGATTGTGTTGTAGCATCAACCCATTATAAGGGGGAGACAAATGCTACAGAGGCCACCCTCCCCAAGTACACTCATCTGCACTCCATATAGTCCAATGGTCAACTCTCTCACTCATTTATTTTGACCGACCTCTTCCGTGTTCATGTATGTTTTTTCCAATGCCAGTACTCGACAGACCCACCCACACAGTACACTCTTTTCTAAATAAAGGCGGAGTCAAGATTTCAAGTAAGAAGGTTAATATTTGAATAAAATTAAGTCGAAGGGGGTTCGATATCTATCATAATCAAATAAAAAATAATTTTAATCATATATAAATAATAAATTTTCCTGTCGAAAGCGGTTCGGATCAAACCCCTAAAGAGGGTTGGCTCCGTCTCTGCCTCTAAATGTACTTTAATCACCAATCGGTGGCGTGAGCGGTTGGTTATCGTGAAATTGAAAACATAAATAAGTCCTTTTAGATAGAAGAAATACTATTGTATTTATAACTTATGAAGGATATAATTTTAAAAATAAAAGGAATATGAAGATTAAGGATTGACGTGAAGATTACTATACTGCTGAGCGTTCCCTTTTTTAATTAGTACGTACTACTTTATTTTTGTTACTCTTCTAGTAGTATAATTCTATTATTCAATATTCATTACTAGCTACTTCTTGTTTCCATTCTTTGGCTGTCGTACTTTCTGTTTTTTTCCTTTTATCTTTGATATGAGATTTTCGACTTATGTGTTTCCTTTATAAACCTATTTTGAGATATTTGATTTCAGCCGACGAGAGTGAATGGGAACAACCTCTCTTCATTTATAAGCTAAGGATAAACTTTGTTTTCACTATGAATTTTACTGTTGGAGAGAAGTATATTAATTTTATTAATGTATGTGTATATATACAAGAGGACACTAACCAAATAAGTAAAGAATTAAGTAATAAAGAATTATAATTTTCTCCTAAATAGAAACTAAATCACTGATGAGATATTGAGATATTGATCCGATATACCAATCTTGGACCTTAGTGCTTCGAATGGAGCTTTTGGAAGCGGCATGGTCAAAAGATCAGCTAATTGGTCTTGGGATGAGACATGAGAAACACGTAGCAAGCCCTGTTGGCAGAGATTTTGAACAAAATGACGGTCAATCTCAAAGTGCTTCATTTTGGAATGAAAAACTGGTTTAGCTCATACATATGTCGCGCTAAGATTGTCACAGTAGATAACTGGTGGTTCCTTGAGATAAATAGATACTTTTTAAGCAAATTACGGACCCATCAAATTTCAGCTGAAGCTGAAGTAATAGCGCGATATTCAACTTCTGTGGATGAGCGAGCAACAACTCTTTGCTTCTTAGAACTCCATGAGATCGAATTGGAGCCTAAAAACACAATATATGCTGTAGTAGAGAAGCGATCTTCACGATTACCTACCCAGTCTGAGTCAGAGAAGGCGTACAGATTTAATGACTTGCCTTTCCGAAGAAACAGGCCATTAGCAGATGTTCCAGCAAGATAGCGAAAAACTCGTTTTACCATAGCCCAATGTGTAGTCGTTGGAGCACTTGTAAACTGAGACAATCTGCTTACAACAAAGGCCACATCCGGTCTGGTAAGGTGGAGATATTGTAAACTTCCAACTATGCTTTGATATTCTTTAGGATCCTCAAGTAGAGAGCCATCACACCTTATTGGACAAGATCCGTTGGCCACTGGTGTGCGCATCGAATTAGCTTTAGCCATGTTGGCTTTGTCTAAGATCTCACATATATATTTCTACTGACTTAAGAAAATTCCAGAAGGTGAGCGAATAACTTGAACACCCAAGAAAAAATGCAAATCACCAATATCTTTAACAAAGAAACGATTAGCAAGACACCTAATAAAATTTTTCACTGAACTTTGATTATTCCCCGTAATAATTAGATCATCAACATAGACAATGAGATAGAGTGTAACTCCAGATTTAGCATATATAAATAGGCAATGGTCTGACTGAGAATGGCAATGTAAGACCCCGCAAAATCCTAAGCTTAATTCAGTCCATTTATGCTTTTTAAAGGGAGAGATCTCATACTTAAAAGGTTCTAGCTAAGTTTCCAGACTTAGTTTATTTTAGCCTTCGAAAGTTTGCAGTCTCATTTCGTGACTTTAATGTCTTTTAATGGTCCGTAGTCAATAGGTGTTCCCGGACAAGGTTTAAATTTTTTGAAACTCGTTTAGACCACGTTCAGAAACCCAAAACAGTGGACTAATGCAATTTTGGCGCGCCGCATCGCCAATCGCGTTTGTTGATACTGTTGCAGGTTGCCAGGGTCAAAGTACTGAGGCTCGACGCGATGATGGCGCGATACATCAACTATCGCGTCGATGCCATGACGCGCCACGTCACTAATAGCGTCGATGCCCAGTTTTCAGTCATTAAATGTCAGTATTTTTAAGGGCAAAAGGGTCAATTTTCCACCCTTCTATAAGTCTAAAATACGGAATTTAGCCCCAATTCAACCAAAATATAGTGTCTCTCTCAAGTTTCTCTCAAGAACAAGTTAGAATTTTCAATTAAGGATTCAAATTCAATACTCAAATTCAAGAATCTCTCCGTTAATCTTCGTATAATCAAGAACTAAGGTATGCATAGTGTTCATTCATGGATTCCTTCCATCTATTAAGTTCAAGAATCAAGTTTAAAATCTTGTATTATGAATATTTTACTGTGGGTTGATTATGTTCATGAGATTACGATGATGTGACTCCCAAGCTGGAATCTTTATGTGTTGTTCATGAAACTATGTTAATGTATGGCTTAAAATCTATAAGTTTAGTCGATTCATGAAGTTTTGAAGTGATAATTTGATGATTATTCCTATGCCTTAAGTTGTGCATGCAAGGTGTTTAATAAAATGCCTAGGAGAATAGAAATCACGCATTATAGCTTAATTGTGATCCAAACGATAAATACATGTTTTACCCTTATGTTCAAATGACTCTCATGCTATTGATGTGCTTTGTAGATGTTTGTTGGAATGCTCATGATGTTAGAGTATGAAATAATGACATGATTATATACATTCCCATCCATGTGTAACATTATGATAACCATGTGTTTCATGAAATTCCCAAATTTATTGTATGGTGAATTGTTGATATTGGTCATATGTTCAACAAGTGTCAAGTCTAGTCTGTTTCATGCTATTGAGTCCTGGGGGTACTTATACTTGATAATTTAGCTGTATGCCTAGAGCCAGTGTCAGGTTTCACGATACTCTCAGTCAAGCCATGATCATTAGAGTTCAGTCAGCCTCCTGACTTAGGAAAATTCAGTGAATTCAGTATCAGTCTAGTCCTACTTAGCAACCTTAGTATTCTCAATAATACCAATAATCTTTGTAATCTTCGTAATCTCAGTAATCCCAGTCAATTACCAGATCTCAGTAGTATTTTGTCAGTCAATGAAATTTAGTGAACACAGTTCAAATCAGCTATATAATACGACCAGTAACAGTTCAGTTTAGTTAAATTAGTTCAGTTTCTATTCAGTTGGGAGTAGGATTCAGCACTGAGTGAACCCAAGGATGAGGGCTCACCAATCAGTCAGTAGAGGATGTGATCCTTAGAAGCAATCCTTGAGTTTAAGAACTACGTAGCCAATATAGGTAGTGATGTACCCCTATGAGTCTAGGGACGATACATCTCATTTAAGTTTTTCTACTAGGAGGGGTTAACGGAAGACCTCCCTGTCAGAGATGGTTTACTCACAGCTTGTCTTTATTCGTGGCACAGTACTGACACCCCTCCAACTGGGGTTACAGGTTGGACCCCACCAGTTCAGATTCAGGGCATGTCGGTTAGATGATTACCTCCCCCAGTTTCAGTTTTAGATTCAGTCTTCAAAATAGAACTCAGTCCAGTTCTATAGAAATCAGGACTATCAGACACAGTCACTCAGCTCAGTACGGAACTCAACTAGTTCCATCAAATTTCAGAACTACCAGATACAATCATCTAGCTCCCTATAACACTTAGATCAGTTAATTATAATAAGGACTGTCAGAAACAGTCTTTTAGTTATCAGTTACTAGTAAACTCATATATCAGTAAATCCATATTGTCAGTAGACTTCGTAGTCAGAACTCAGTACTCAGTCCTATCACGACCTCAGTTACAGTTACGTATTCATGCATATATTCTCACGTTCATGTATACAGATAGTTAGTATTGTTCATGCATATGAACTCTTTGTATCCAGCTTACCTCACTTGCATACAAGTACATTCAATCGTACTGATGCATTTGCGCTATGGTATTTTATACCATAACTTTAGAAGCACGAGCTCTCGAGCATCCTTAGTAGATTAGACGTTCAACAGCCAGACTAGCAGTGAGTCCTTATTATTCAAGGATAATATGATTATTTTATTACTTTATTATTCCAGTAGTTCGAAGTTAGTTGGGGACTTGTCCCATTAACTCCATAGTTTTCAGTCAGTTTTAAAGACTTTCAAACTATAACATATTTCAGACAGTTTATTTTAGTTTTTGGGTATTGCTATACCCCATTACAGATATTGTTTTATATTCAGTATTAGTTCAGTTTTGAACCTTATGGCCTTACAACTTATAGTCCGTATATTTACAGTATATTATTTAGTGCTCAGTTACAAATATCAGTTATGGGTTAGCCTGTGGTCCTTTGAGGTCATGAGCATCGTGTAACATTTCGTGTACCAGATTCGGGGTGTTAAAAACTTGGTATCAAAGCCTTAGGTTCAACAGTGTCCTAGGAAGTCTGAAAAGCCGCATCTAGTAGAGTCTTGTGCATAGGTGTGTTGTGCACCACACTTATGTGCAGGAGGCTATGAGATATTTTAAGAACAGTTTCCCTTCTTTCAGTATTCATGTCGTGCCAGTAAGCATAATCTCTAATTATTTTCTCAGTCTAATCCGCTTCTTTCTCTTACTTACATAACATACCTTCCAAAGGGGCTAGCGAAAGAAGAATCAGTAATTAGTCAGCACCTCATCTCGTTCAAGCAGATCCCGTGGATGAACATATTTCCTATGCAGAATTCAGGACTGCATTTACTACTCTAGCCAATCCAGTCACAACTCAGAATGAACGGCCAGCTGTTATTCCGGCCAACCCAGTGGCCAATTTAGCTGCAGCCAGGATTAGGGACTTCACCCGAAAGAATCCTCCTCTATTCTCTAGTGCTAAGTCCGAAGAGAGTCCACAGGAGTTTCTTGACTGATTCAGAAAGTCACAGTTATCATGGGAGTGACTTCCAGTGATAGTGCCGAGTTAGCCGCCTATCAACCACAAGATGTAGCTCATACGTGATTTAAAAAGTGAAAAGTAGACAGGAGTACAGATGCCGGGCCCATAGAATGGGAAGAGTTTGCTACGGTCTTCTTAGATAGATTCTTTCCCCTAGAGCAGAAAGAAGCCAAAGTGTTAGAGTTCATCAATCTCAGACAAGGTAGCATAAGCGTAAAAGAATAATCCCTAAACTTCACCCAATTATCCAGGTATGCTCCCCATATAGTAGCAGATGACAGATCCAGAATGAGTAAGTTTGTGTCTGGGGTTTCAGGTTAAGTGGTTAAGGAGTATAGGACTACGATGTTGATTAAAGAAATGAACATATCTAGACTTATGGTCCACGCTCAACAAATTAAAGAGCAAAAACTTAAGAAGAAGGAGAGAAAGAATAAGAGAGCCAGAATAGGTGGCTATAGTTTTTCTCAGCCAGGGTCGGAGGGTGGTAACTGTTCTCAGCATAGCCAGAGTTTTTAGTTCCAGCTCCTCCCTCAGCAAGTGCTCCAGTTCCTAAGTTCAGAAACAGTAGCAAAGATAGGGCACTTGGCTCCAAATCTTAGAATAGTGCAAGCATTATTCTCACTCATCCGCTTTGCAAAGAATGTGGTAAGTATTATAAGGGTGTGTGTAAAGCCGACAGTAATGTGTGTTTCAAATGTAGCGATTCAGGTCACAAGGTTTGAGACTGTCCTAAACCCGATCTATGAAGTCAGCACGGTAGTCCTTCAACTCAGTTCGGTCTTCTGAATCAACAGGGTGTCATTTCTAGTGCCACCAGTGAGAAACGCCCAAACAGAATCTATGCACTTCAATCCCGACAAAATCAGGAAAGATTTCCTAAAGCAGTCACTGGTATGTTACAGATCCCTCATTTTCATGATCATGTTTCTTCAGATTCAGGAGATTCTTTTTCTTTTGTAAATCCTTTTATACCGGTCTAACCCTTAGTTATCAAGAACCAACATTCATTCCCAGTTACAGTTTTAGTTATGGTTACAGTCTCAATTACCATCTTAGCTACAATCTCATTCCCATTCCTAGTCCAGTTAGATCATAAACTCAGTTCACTTTCAGGATTACCCGACCTTAGTATATGACCACCAGTTATTCAGTTATTGGTATTTCAATGCCTCAGTTACAAAATATTTTTGAATCATGTCATACGCTTGGTCTTGTAATTTCAAGTAATACAGTTTTCATAAATCCATGAGCAGTCACCACATAACACTCAGTCAGTCCTTACCTCCTATGTATAAAAATCTATAGCCTCAGGCTAGTTATTCAGACTAAGTACAGTTCAGTCTTATATGCCCGACATTCATCTATCTAATATTCAGTAAATTCAGTTAGTATATTTATGCATTCGTGCTCAACACCATGTGAACCTTTTCAGTAGTCTCAGTTGCAGTGCATAAGGTTTAGTCACTTTATCTTAGATAATGTTTCATAGTCCTTGCCTCCTAATACAAGAATCCCAACCATGTAGCGATCTCCCATTCAGATGTCTTACTCAGACCAGGCCAAGATTCGCTTTCTCTCTACAGTCATTAGAACTCTATAGAAAGAATGTCATAGAAACGCTCCAGTCGAGTATAAGTTTTCAGCATGAGTTATTCCGGAGAGCCAGTAGTTCAGTTTAGCAATTAGGCGAACAAGTTCGGACGGTGTGGTTTCCATCTTTCCATCCAGTCGCACTATTCGGAGTCTCATGAATGTGATCATTCTAATATGGACTAACCAGGTAGTTGCGTGCTCAACCCAATTCATGCATCATGCCTTAATTTCATATCCCAGATAATCAGTCACGATTCAGTTCCTAGTTGTCTTGGGCATCACCCTAATTTTCCTCAGTATCTCAGCAAAGTCCCTATATTTTTCAAGGGATATAGTGTCCTAAGGGGAAGATACACTATAATTTCCTAAACCTTCAGGACATAAATGTACCGCTCTCTTTTTTCGTAATGAATTCAGTTTAGGGTAAGGGGTACTCATGAGTTGACCCTCAAACTCCGATCTCAGCCGTAAGCCACAAATTTAAGGTACTCAGTTCAGATCATAATATTCAGCCCATGTATCACATTCCAGACTCAGTTCAATTATGTTCTTATGTTTTCGATCATGCATATTTAGTAATTAATCTCAAGATCATTAGCATTTTAAGTTTATAGAAACAGTCTCCCTTGAACTTAACCAGTTTCATGCTCTGATTTTCATGATAAACTTGGTGTCAATTACCATTGCATATTCAGTCATGCATTCATGTTACAGATCAGTCATGTATTTATGCATTAGATATGAATGTTCAGTATAATATATTCAACTTATCAGTCATACCAGTCATGAAATCATGCATCAGATATGCATGCTCAGAACAAATCTCAGGAAATCAGTAATGTCAGTCATGTACTCATGTTTCAGTTATTCATGTTCAGCATGTACTTCAGCTTATCATTTTTCCCCATCTCAGTCAGTCTCATTCGAGGATGAATGTTCCCAAGAGGGAGACATTGTAAGGTCCCACAAAATCCAAAACTTAATTCAGTCCATTTATGCTTGTTAAGGAAAGGGGGTCCCATACTTAGAAGGTTCTAGCTAAGTTTGCAAACTTAGTTTATTTTAGCCTTTTTGCAGTCTCATTTTATGACTTTAATATCCTTTAATGGTCCGTATTCTTGCTAATTTATGACCAGAAAGGTTGATAGGTGTTCCCGGAGAAGTTTCAAAATTTTTGAAACTCGTTTTGACCACATCGGAATTCTAAAATAGTGAACCAATGCGATTTTGGCACGCCGCATCACCAATCGCCTTGGTTGATATTATTGCAAGTTGCTAGGGTCAAAGTGTTGAGGCTCGACGTGATGATGGCATGACTCGTCAACTATCGCGTCGATGCCATGACGCGTCGCGTCTCTAATAGCATCGATACCCAGTTTTCAGTCATTAAATGTCCGCGTGTTTAAGTTCAAAAGAGTCAATTTTCCACCCCTATATAATATAAGTCTAAAACACGGAATTTAGCCCCAATTCAACAAAAATATAGTGTCTCTCTCAAGTTTCTCTCAAGAACAAGTTAGGATTTCAATTAAGGATTCAAATTCAATACTCAAATTCAAGAATCTCTCCGTCAATCTTCGTATAATCAAGAACTAAGGTATGCATAGTGTTCATTGATGGATTTCTTCCATCCATGAAGTTCAAGAATCAAGTTTTAAATCTTGTATTGTGAATATTTTGTTGTGGGTTGGTTATGTTCATGAGACTATGACAATGTGATTCCCAAACTGGAATTTTTATGTGTTGTTCATAAAACTATGTTAATGTGTGGCTTGAAATATATACGTTTAGTCGATTCATGAAGTTTTGAAGTGATAATTTGATGATTATGCCTATGACTTAAGTTGTGCATGCAAAGTGTCTGATAAAATGCCTAAGAGAATAAAAACCATGCATTATAGCTTAATTGTGACCCAAACGATAAATACATGTTTTACCCTTATGTCCAAATGACTCCCATGCTGTTGATGTGCATTGTAAATGTTTTTTGGAATGCTCATGATGTTAGAGTATGAAATTATGACATGATTATATGCATTCCTATCCATGTATAACATTATGATAACCATGTGCTTTATGAAATCCCCAAATCTATTGTATGGAGAATTGTTGATATTTGTCATGTGTTCAAGAAGTGTCAAGTCTTGTTAGTTTCATGCTATTGAGTCCTGGGGGTACTTGTACCCAATAATTTAGCTGTGTGCCTAGAGCAGTGTCAGTTTTCACGATACTCTCAAACAAGCCATGATCATTAGAGTTCAGTCAGTCTCATGACTCAGGAAAATTCAGTGAATTCAGTATCAGTCTAGTCCTACTTAGTAACCTCATTGATCTCAATAATATCAGTAATCTCTGTAATCTTCGTAATCTCAGCAATCCCAGTCAGTTATCAGATCTTAGTAGTATTTCATCAGTTAACGAAATTTAGTGAAATCAGTTTAAATCAGTTATATAATACGACCAGTAACAGTTCGGTTTAGTTAAAATAGTTCAGTATCTTTTAAGTTGGGAGTAGGATTTAGCACCGAGTGAACCAAAGAATAAGGGCTCACCAGTTAGTCAGTAGAGGATGTGATCCTTAAAATCAATCCTTGCGTTCCAGAACTATGTTGCCAGCTTAGGTAGAGATGTACCCCTACGAGTCTAGGGACTATAGATCTCATTTGAGTTTTTCTACTAAGAGGGGTTGGCGAAAAAGCTCCCTGTCAGAGAGGGTTTACCCACATCTTATTTTTATCTGTGGCACGGTAGTCATACCCTTCCAGCTGGGGTTACAGGTTGGACCTCACCAGTTCAGATTCGAGGCATGTCAGTTAGATGATTATCTACCACAATTTAAGTTTCAGATTCAATCTTCAGAATAGAACTCAGTTCATTTCTATAGAAATTAGGACTGTCAGACACAGTCACTCAGCTCAGTACGGAACTCAGCTAGTTCCATCAGATTTCAGGACTGTCAGATACAGTCATCCAGCTCCGTATAACACTTAGATCAGTTAATTATAATCAGGACAGTCAGAAATAGTCTTTCAGTTATCAGTTACTAGTAAAATCAGATATCAGTAAATCCATGTTGTTAGTAAACTCAGTAGTCAGAAATTAGTACTCAATCCTATCACGACCTCAGTTATAGTTACGTATTCATGGATGTATTCTCATGTTCATGTGTACAGTCAGTTAGTATTGTTCATGTATATAAACCCTTTGCATTCAGATTACCTCACTTGCATACCAATACATTCAATCGTACTGACGCATTTATTCTATGGTGTTTTATATCATAGGTTTAGAAGTATGAGCTCCCGAGCATCCTTAGTAGATCAGATGTTCAGTAGCCAGGCTAGCAGTGATCCTCATTATTCGAGGATAGCATGATTATTTTATTACTTTATTATTTCAGTAGTTCGGAGTTAGTTGGAGATATGTCCCATCAACTCCACAGTTTTCAATCAGTTTTAGAGGCTTTCAAGCTACAGTATGTTTCTGACAGTTTATTTTAGTTTTTGGGTATTGCTATACCCCATTACAGACATTGTTTTATATTTAGTATTAGTTCAGATTTTAATCTTATGGACTTACAACTTATATTCTACATATTTACAGTATGTTATTCAGTTCTCAGTTACAGATATCAGTCATGGGTTAGCTTGTGGTCCGTCGGGGTCATAGCACCGTGTAACATTTCTGGTACCAGATTTGGGGCGTTCCAGGAAAAATCCATATAAAACAAGATAGGATCTGAGTTTCTCATACCATGCTCGCGGAGCCTATTTAAGCCCATAAATTTCTTTATGAAGCCGACAAATATGAGTGGGATATGTCTCATTCACAAATCTGGGAGGTTGAGATATATAAACTTCCTCAGTTAAAGTACCGTGTAAGAAGGCATTATTAATATCTAGTTGACGAAGTGGCCAATCAAATGCGATAAACAGTGAGAGAATAACACGCAATGTGGTATGCTTTGCTACTGGAGAATATATTTCACCAGAGTTGTAAAAAAACTTTAGCGAAAAGTCAAGGTTTATAATGGCTAATACTTCTATCAGAGTTGTATTTAATACGAAAAACCCACTTAGACCCGACGGGTTTGGATTGAGAATTTATTGGTACAAGAGACCATGTGCCTTGAACCCTAAGTGTCAATAATTCCTCATTCATGGTAGCACAACATTTAGGATCTTTTAATGCTTGGTTAACACGCCTAGGCTCAATAGGTTTGGGTATTGAACTAGAGGAAATAGATGATCTGATAGACTTGGGTTTGCTAATGACATTTGAGGGAATGGCTTACAATTTAGAAGGTTGTTCGGCAGGGAATGATTCGGGTTTAGTAGTTAAGGTAGAACTAAGACAAAGTCCTTGAATTGGCTTACTAATATCATTTTTAGAACGGGTAACCATGGGATGATTTGGTATTGGGGCAGAATAAGGAATGGAGGAACCAGAAGTAACAGAAATCATACCTGAAAAGGATGCAGTGGAGTGCTCAGGATGTCTAATAAAGAGCGGTTGCTGGTGGCAGCCTCATGAGAGGTACTTCCTGAATCCGATATTGTCGATATATCATGAGAGGAGTTACCCGATGGACTTGATGTAAAAGAAATAGAATAATGACAGGGAGCCCATATATTAACAATGTTAGAATCAGGTTGATTGGCCTTAATTTCCATAAATAAATATGAAAAATGATGCTACACAAAGTCCACGTGCCTGGAGACATACAACCTGGACTTCATAGGATCAAAACAAACATAAGCACTTTGATTTCGTGAGTATACAATAAGTAGACATGGACTGGAGCGAGGTTGCAATTTGTTTTGATTATAAGGCCTTAACCATAGGTAGCACAAATAACCAAAAACCCGAAGGTTGGTATAGTTTGGTTGTTTTTTATATAACCGAAAATAGGGAGATTGATTCTCTAAAATTCTGGTAGGTAAGCAATTAATTAGGTATGCTGCAGTAGTAAAGGCGACCAAAATTTTTGAGGGAGATTCGTATTATGTAATAGGGTGATGCCTATTTCAACAATATAGCGATGACGACGTTCGGCTATTGCATTATGTTCAGGGGTATGTGGAGGAGTGAGAAGGTGAGAAATTTGATTATCTTCAAAGAAGGATTTAAGATGGATAAATTCATCACCATTGTCAGAGTAAAAAGAGATGATGGGCTTTTGAAAGAGCTTTTCTACAACTTTCTTAAATTTTGGGAATATAATGGATACATTAGACTTTCGTTTTATGGGAAAGAACCAGATGTATTTCGTATAATGATCAACAAATATTAGATAATATTAAAAATCATCTATTGAAATTTCCGGTGAAGGACCCCAAACATCAGAATAAATGTATTCCAAAAGAGCATTGTTTTTTATTGTAGAGTTGTTAAAAGAAAACTTTTGCATTTTACTACATTTACAAGAATTGTAAAAGAATGATTTTTCTATTAAAGATGAAATATCTAAAAGCTTGAAAACTTGACGAAGAGTGGGAGAGGAAGGGTGACCATGACGTCGATGCCAATTGAAAGTAGTTGTGGTGGTGGCGACGGCGGCAAGGGCTTGAGGTGAGGTTGGTGATTGAAGAGATGAAGGCCATGGATAAATACCATTTTCAGGTTTCCGTGCTAGTAGAGACGCCCCCGTGCAAAAGTTCTTGACAACAAACAAATAAGGTGAGAATGAGACAGAGACATAATTATCATTACAAAGTTGATAAACAGAAATAAGGTTCTTCTTCATCTTATGAACATATAAAACATTGGATAAAGTTAAAGCCCAAGAAGATGATGGTAAAAAGGTAAATCCTGTATGGGTGTTTTTGCGTTCGTTACCATCACCAAGCATAATGTCTTCACGGCCATCATATTAGGAGTAAAAGGACAGATTTTGGAGATCCCGCGTGACGTGATGCGAGGCACCGGAGTCAACAATCTAATTTCCATCATTTCTATTGTTGTGAGTGGCATAATTAGCACGTGGCTGTTGTGTATGAGGCTGAGCATTATTTCTAGTATATATCTGATTCAGATCCTTTAACCAGAGAAAGAATTGCTAATAATTGTTAGCACTACTTCACGTGATGACCACACTTATTCCAAAGCCGACAAGTAACACGAGGTCGATTCCTGTGGTTGTTTTAACCACCAAGTTGAGCCCCGGTATTGTTAGCAATAGATTGATTAGAGTTATTTCCTGGACATGAAGCATGATTAGGCCGAGAACGATTGTTGTGAGGCGATGGTTTAGTACCAAAGTTTGCTATAATTGGAACTATGGTAGTTGAAGATGAGCGAACAAGATTCTGCTCAAAATCAAGGAGCTTCTCATGAAGCTCTTCAAATGTGACTGAAGTTTCTCGGGCATGCAGAGCTGCAGTGATAGTGTTATATTCTGCTGGAAGTCCATGGAGAGCATGAAGAAAAAGTTCATCCATCGAAATTTGAATGCCAACCGAGGCTAAAATGCTGCAAATTTGTTTGATCTTCTGCAAGTATGAGGTAGTAGAGAGGTTATCCTTTTTCATGTTACTTAGGGATTCTCTAAGACTCATGATACGGGCACGTGATGGCTTTTCATAGGTTGCCGCCATATTTTGCCAGAGAGTATAGGAAGACTTAGCATTAATAACAAAAGGAACAATATCAGAAGATAGAGAGGCAACAATGACACTTCTGATGAGATGGTCTTGCCTTTTATGAAAAAGAGTGGCTGTTGAACTTGGTGGCTGTTCAACAAAGTGAAGAAAGTCATATGCAGTGAGGATGGTTTTCTACTGGTATTTCCATGACTGGTAGTTTGCATTGTTGAGCTTTAGAGGTGCCTGAGCAACAACGTTGATATTGATCAACTGCTCATTGTTATTCATAGTGAGAATTGTGGGAGAACTTGGTGCAACCACATGAGAAGGTGTGGTGAAAGTGTTCTCAGTGGAGGAATTGTTTAGAGGTGTGGCTGAGGTATTCTCAGTGGAGGTATTGCTTGGAGCCATTGTCTGGGCAGAGGAAAAAAAAAACACAAATTCTCATGGAGGAAAAAATGCTATGAAGCTTTTAGGCTCTTGATACCATGTGAATTTTACTACTGGAGAGAAGTATCTTAATTTTATTGATGAATGTGTATATATACAAGAGAGCAATAACCAAATAAGTAAAGAACCAAGTAATAAAGAATTGCAATCTTCTCCTAAATAGAAACTAAATCACTGATGAGATATTGAGATATGGAAGATCAATCATGAGATATCCTAGTATCAATCAAGAGATATTGTTAATATACACGACACCACTCTTGTTAAATAACCCCACTTTTATGACTATATATTAAATATAGTATTGTCGTAATTGTTAAAATAAAATTTAAAGAATGAAAAATAAGATACAGTATTCAGTAGTAAGTATTACAAGTAAGTTTTTATAGTACCTGAAACTACTAGTGAACCTTATAGCTAAAAAGTTACTTCGTTTTAAGTACACTGTCTTCTCAAAGAATAGCTCTTCCAATTCAACATTTCAATTGATATGTTTAAGATACGAAGGTTTCTATGTGTTTTTATTTGAATTATAGAATTCACTATTTGTATATTTAAACAAAAAAAATAATATTTGTGAAATTCATTTTTCTTTTGTCTAGTCAAAAACAACCACATGCTAAGAAACTGGAGGAATAATTTTGTACTCATGTTTTTTCTTTTGGGTAAATTTGTCGTGTATCTTATGTATCTCTTTTCTGAGTATCAAATCGTACTATAAATAAAGGAAAGAAAAGAAATATGCGGCATACTGTTCAACTCAAAGAAAGATCACATAGCATAAGATTAGTGGCGAAAGAAATGGCTTTTTATCTCTCAATCAAAATCTAGGAGCATAATTCCAATTATCACTTCTCTTTATTAATTGCTAGTCTAGTAAATCCTAGTCCTAGTTCTTAAATAACATGGAAAACTACACAAACTGTAGAATACAAACAACTTGGTCTCAAACTGGTTTCCGAACAATCAATAATTGATGCTAAGTTGGCGCCTAGTATTAACTTGATCTTAAGTTGGCGCATGCTCATTGAAAATGCTCAATTTGCACAAGAGAGAAACGTACCGAGTTTAAAGGCATCTTCAACCGCTCATGTGATGGCACGAAGCTAGTACAAATATTTACATTGACGCTAATCTCTCCAAGAATAAAATGACAGTTCACTTCGAAGTGTTTAGTTCATTCACGAAAGACTGAATTTCCTTCAACCATTTTAGCTCACAGTAAAGAAGACAGCATAGATGTTATTGTCCTTCATAATGATGTCATATAGAACACATCTTTTTACATACAAGACAGTTTATTTAGTACGAAGCTCGCATAGCCAAGTGCAAATCATTCCAAAAGAGGGGGAAAATCATTATAAAGTTTGTGTTCAATCAAACTCCACCATACATGTAAAGAATTTTACACCTTGTTCTTGCACGTGTCAATAATATACAAAAATATCTCTTGTTTTTCAGTAGCCTCTTGAGATTAATTGTCTATGAACAGTATCAAAATTATTGCTATGTTAATTGATTTTAGTGCCTAACTCCTTACAATTGGCTGCTGTTTCAAGATTTTTTCCTCCTTCCTCACCGCCTTTGATCTTTTAGCAATTGCTTTTGGCAATCTTTTCCAACTTAAATGTGATGGCTCCAGAGGCGGCCGGAGACAAGATTTCAACTAAAGAGAGTTCAATATTTGAAGAAAATCTAGTCGAAGGAGTTCAATACCTGCTATAGATACATAAAAAATAATTTTAATCATATATAAATGATATATTTTTTTGTTGAAAGGAGTTCCGATGAACCCGGCTCCTACCAAAAGGTAGGTTGGCTCTGCACCTGGATGGCTCGTCATATCAGTGATATCATCATGCCACTTAAGTTTCACCTCACACATACTTTTATTGTTGTAATTAAGCTTTTTATAATGTATAAACTTTCTTAAGAAATCAGCGTACCGATTTCTGTAACCTTAGCAGTTATTAATGTCTTAGGTTGATAATGATTTGACAAGGTAAGCCAAATCGTAAGTTAACAAAGTGCCGCACAATGTGGGTGATTAAGGACGTGCCATTGTCGTCTACACATAAGGACTTAAACATCAAAATCAAAGACAAAGATAATAAAAGGACAAACATTTAAACTAAAGAATCCTAAGCATGCAATATAGTTAATGTTGTTAACGTCGTCCTAGTCTCTTTCAAGAACGTGCCCCTGTTTGACTTCCAAATCCAATTCCTACTCTCTCTTTCATTCCTTTTTTAAGGTTTTTTGTACAACCTAGCCATTTGCTTTCTTGTTAGCTTTATGTTAATATAGAGGAAGATACACCTTGATCAAGTAGTTGCTTGTCCATTTTCGAGGTCAATATAATCCGATGGTGACTCTCTTCTAATCTCATCTCTTCTGATTTGTTCAATGCAACACTTCCCCTTCTTGCAAGGTCCATCATGAGGTACTTCTAGCGTCATGGTCCAAAATGAAATCTTATAGGCGGATCTAACATGTGAAGGATGGATTCATGATTTGAAGTTTAATTATAATTTTTTTATAATAACGTCGCGTTAATACTACAATAATTAATAAACAGCCAAATATTTATTGATATTACTAGTGTCATTTGGCTCGTGCTTCCAAACTACATTAACATTTGTATTTATAATTTTTTTTTTGTTTGTTCATGCAATATTATAGTATTAGTTGAAAGTAGTTTGATAGTCTCCCAATATTTTTAAAATGTTAAATCATATATTTGTTTAATTTCTTGTGTCCAATTTCTTTTTTGTCCGTTTATAAAAGAATATCTAGTTTCTTTATTTTTTTCAGACTCTTTTAATTCATTTTTTTCATATAACATGTTCAATACCACCAAATTAAAGGATACTTTGGTTCTTTCCACATATATCTTCAATTTAAAATCATAAAATTTAAAAATCTTTATGACGCATTTAAACTTTGGGGTCGGGTTAAGTCAAAACCAGACAAACAAGTTAAAGTGAAGTAAAAGTTTTTGTAAGTTAAAAAACAACATTTTTAAAGTATATTTTAGACTTTCTTTTAATTTCAAACAAATGCAGACATTAAAATTATTCTCCTTTTTATTTTACTGATTTTTTTTAAAATTAAAGGTTTTAGTAATTTAAAATAATTGTTATTTTTTTTTTGTTGCCCAAGGTATCCCCACAGCCGGAAGCCGTGAGACTAATCGTCCGTTTCCCGGTCAGCGCATTTTGCGGTAGGGAACTAGTCACAGAGTTTGCTCCATTCGCCAGATACGGAAATCGAACCCCCGACCTCTTACTTAAGGGACATAGCGCTGAACCACTATGCCAACTCTTGTGGTTAAATAATTATTGTTTTATGTTGAATTACCTTCATTATCTTTTTCTCAATTAAATTTATTGACTAATTCATTTTATTTTTAAGAAATACAATATTTAAGTAATATAAAAAATATTTGATGCTGTAAATTATTGTATTATTACGTTAACAAAGTTAATTTATAGATAAAGATAACATTTAAATTAAATAGTTAAAAGTCTAATTTAGCAAAATACTTTTGTAGATGTTCTTTCAATGGGTGAAATCTTACAAGATTATTAAAACTTCCATTAGGGATAAAATAGATTTTAAAAATTTGGGAGTTATTTTTTTATATTTTTTTAATATAAAAAAAATCGTAAAATTTATAGTTAATTTTTAATTTAATTCAATAAATATATCTATTATGGTGTCAGTATCACTTTTTCTATGACTCATTACTTTTTGTATAGCATTTTAAATGTCAATATAATTATTTAAATTTATAAAAATAAAAATATTTTTTAGATATTATATAATGACAAGTGAAATAATATTAAACTAAATCAAGGATAATATAAGGAAGAAAGGAGACAAGATAAATTAATATGAAATAATAAGTTAAAAATATGTCAAAAGATAAATTTAGAAAAAGAAACTTTTAAAGTAATTGATAAGCATTAGTTGCAATCTAACTAAAGATGACAAGATATTTAGATAAGCATTAGTTAAAATCCAATTAAGTACTACCAAATCTTTAAATTCTCTCTTATTATATAAAAGTAATATATATATATATATATATATATATATATATATCGATTTCTTAAAATATATGCGGGATTTAGATAAAGAATACTACTTACTAGGTCCAGGTCATGATATGAGATTATGAATTCATAGTGAGATTTCTAGATCCGCACCGTGCACGTAACATAGATATAATCTAGGTTCACATGGATCTGACATCATTGATTTTCTTTTTAATAAAGAATGTTGCTTTAACCACCAGAGTTGACATAGTGGTTCAACGCTATATCTCTTAAGTAATAGGTCGGAGGTTCGATTTCTGACTCTGGTGAATGGAGCAAACTCTGTGACCAGTTTCCTACCACAAAATGCGCTGACTGAGGAACGAAGGGTTAATCTCACGTCTGCCGGCTGTGGAATACCTTGGGAAACCCAAAAAAAAAAAAGAATGTTGTCTTTCTACAATTGGAAATACCTTAACTTTAAAATTTAGATGAAATAAAATTAATTTATTGACACACAATTGTTCAAGATTTGTTATAAGCCATAAATTTTAAAGATCTTTTTTTCTTTTTAAAATTTTATGTCAAGTTAAGTTATGCCAAATAAATTGAGACTTAAAAAATATCTGTTTTGATTCTGAATCCAGATCATCATAAAAACTTATAATAAACTTCAAACTTTTAATAGGCATATACAAAGTCCGAAATTAAAATAGTCCACCTTTTTTAAAAAAATATCAAAATATATCATGTTTTTAAAATGATACATAAATATGTTTAACTCACATTTTTTGTGAGTTATGCATTTTTATTTAAGCGGCAGACAACAAATGGAGTGAACTTTTTTGAAAAGTGCATAACTCATAAAAAATATAAGTTATTTATTTTGTTTTAACACAACTCATAAAAAAAAGTGTGTTATGTTTAACATATAACTCATAAAAAAAGTGAGTTACATAACACACTTTTTTTGTGAGTTATATTAAAACAAAATGAATGGATGATTTGGTGGTGAAACACTTTAGTAGTCTAAGCTATATTTCAAATGGTGTGGTTATGAGGTTTTGTGTCGATGGCATGGTTTGACCATTTCAGACGCAGTTTCTTCAAATTTTTAGACATGTAAATCAAGGGATGAAGAACAAGTTATTGAGCACCTGAATAAGGAAATATTAGAAATGGAAAATACATTGGAGATCTTTCATGCATTAGATGATTTGAACTATCAAAAACTATCGACACAAACTATCTGTTTATTTTGTTTTAACATAACTCACTTTTTTTGTGAGTTATATGTTAAATACCTTTTTAAATCGTCTATTTATGTTTAACATATAATTCACAAAAAAGTGAGTTATGTATATAATTCTTTTTTTTTGTAAGTTATGTTAAAACAAAATGAATAATTTATATTTTTGTGAGTTATGTTAAAACAAAATGAATAACTTATATTTTTTGTGAGTTACGCATTTTTCAAAAAAGATAACGCTAAAAGTGCATAACTTAATATGAGTTAAAGTATATTTATATGTCATTTTAAAAATATGACATATTTTAATATTTTTTTCAAGATGATCTATTTTGATTTTGGACTTGCATATACAATATTTCTTCAAAAGAAACTGATCTAAACCAAATAGGAATCGGAATCTTATGCATATCTGATCAACAAGTTCCAACCACTTGCAGTATAGAAAGATGTGGTTGCTTGGTCTCTGTCAACAAAATTTGATGAACAATCGAGAACATAAAAAAGTACTAGTAAGTAGTAAGTTGCAAGTTGTTCAAAATAATATCTTCTTCAAAAGCCAGGCACAACTTGCAAAGTTCCTACTTACGACAAATCTTGGTAAAGGTTGACTCTTGTCAAGTCCCATCCTTTGACAACAATAGTGACGTTCATCACGTCCAATAGCATATATTTGGGCGCAGAAACGGATTTAAAATTTAAATTTAATTACTCTATTTACCCTAGTTCTCATTTCAAAATTTTTAAAATTACTCCCTTCATTTTGGAATACGTCAATTGTTGGAGTATTTATTGGTGTTTCAAAATAAGTGAATCATTAAATTTTTTTTAAAATTTACCCTTATGATTTGACAACTAATTAACTTTTGAAAAGGTATTATAAGGTCAACTTTTTCTTTTTTTATGGGTATAAATTAAAAAGTTGTGTTAAATTTATATCTTTAATGTTTTTTCCTTAATTTGTATGTCAAAATTCAATAATTCATTTATTATGAAATGAAGAGAGTACATCATATGATGAATGTCTGCTATTTCAATTTCAAATTTGGAATATGAATTCATGTCCAAATAGTCGAATCAATATGTTTTAAGAAGAAAGGTTGAAATATCAATTTCAATGAGATTATCGATCTCATACCAAATCTCATATATATAATGTTTGACCATGTCTTTTTCTTTTTTACTTACAGCACGTTTATTAATTTCTTGATATTAGTCTCTTACTGTATATATATTCCTCCTGCGTAGCCTCATGTAAAGCATATGTAATGTTACCCAGTCCTAAAGTAAATGGCAAAGAGATGGTACTAATTAAGATACAGGGAGTTCAAATTGATAGTAATAAGTGCTTTTATGCTGTTAATATTCGACCTAGTTGTGACTCATGATGCAATAACTATAAAGTAAAATACAAATATCTACTTTTTTTCTCTCTTGCTAGTCCTTTATTTATAGGCCTCGTATCGATCAGCATAAATTAGAGAATCCAAATCTAACTTTAATTTTGTGGGTATAATTTCTTCACTTCAAATCATTTCTTGATTCAACCAGCAACATGAAATTCCAATTAAAAGGTTGTTCCTAATACAAAAAATTAAAGGGCTCGTGCTTTATTGGGGCAGCCACACACACCAACTTCCAACACTTTTTTTTTTTTTTTTGACAAAAATATTAACTTTATATTAATAAAATAAAAATAATGGATCATAAGGAATTCCTTTGTTGTATCATTCGCTATTGAAGAATTTATGCAGCAAGTCAGAATTATGCATTCTAATTTCCGTTCTAACGATTAAAATTACGGCAACATCTACCAAAAATAACTTCTCTATCACTATAAGATAGAAATAAAATATGCATATCCCAGACCCTACAGTGAAATTATATTGAGTTTAATCAATGTAGATTTACTGAAATTTTCAATATAAAATTGAGTTCGACTGAACCTGAAACTAATTTTCTAGCTCCGATAGTGATAGGAATAGTGTAATTAGCAGTCTTATAATACAGCTGCTAAGCACTCTTAATTATAGTAATACATCACCTTTATTTCCGACTTATATTCCATCCCTTTTTATAAACACTAAATTATTAGATTCCAACTTTGATGGAGACAAATCTATTTTTTAAGATGTTTGATGTATACTCGTGTTTAAGTGAAAATTGTTAATTTACGTTTGGCCTAATATTACCAAGACAACATGACAAAGAAGATTTACTTTTGTTCTTCCAATTTTAGATATAGATTTGCTTCCAATTATATTATTAAAAGTTTAAACCAAGTGGAGGTCATCTTGTCGGTTTGTCAATTATGATTTGTAGGTTGGTTCTTGCATGTGAGTTGGGGTTTGGATGGGGAAGAAATCTGTTTATATCGAGAAAGAATCAACTACTTAGGAAATTACATGTTTTCTCTATATTGATTTATGTTACTCCATTTTATTTCTCATATTTTTTCATGTTTAATTTTTTTTTTTTTAAATTTATAGAAAAATTATATATTTTTTAATGACAGATTGAAAGGAAAAGAGTATCACATGCGATAAAAAGACATGCCGGTTAATTCTTATCTGCAGGCGCAAGTTCATTCTCTTAACCGGTAAAGTCATGTCGCATGAGATATACTTAAATCTTACACAACTGATGCCGGACAAACAAAAAGCTATATAAACTAATTAGATATACTACACAACTTAATTATTTCGGATAACTTAATTTATAAAAAAAATTATGTGGTATAAGATAAAAAAATTTCTAAATTTATGCCTTTGGAAATTCGATAATAGATAAAGCTACTTTTGCCCAGAGGTGGATCCAGAATTTTCAGTGAGGGAGGTCAGTAGTACATATATGGACTAGTCGAAGGGGGTTCAACCTCTACTATTTATACATAATTTTTTTTTTCATCATGTAAATAATTTTTCGACGAATGGGATTTGAATGAACCCTCTGGACCCTATGTAGATCCGCCACTGCTTTTGCCTACAAATATTTATTAAATGATCAATAGAGTGATTTTTTTTTTTTTTACTAAAGACCGTCATATTTGAAGGCTCCAAAATATGGACAATTCATACAAAACCTTGTATTGAGCGGCCAAAGGTTATTTCGGCTACGATGAGTCATACAAACTCTTACCGAATTTTAATAAGTATAAATTTTTGACTATCTAACCTATAAAAGCAAAAAAAGAAAAGTTTGAAAACATTTTGACTGATACCATCTACCTAATTCGAAAATTCAATATCTAAATCACAAGAGTTTAGAAAAAGATGTTTTTGGTTGGTACAACTTCTGGTAATGTTTAGGCAAATGAGGCATGTAGAGATCTCATGCAATATCTATGTATGAAAGTATACTAAAAGTTGGTAGTGGTTTTAAGTTTACATGGCTAGTAACTTGGATAAGGGGCAATTGGCCACTTTGGGCAACGCTTATCATATTTCTCAGTTAGATACAAACATTTCATTTTCATTTTAATGTACCCTACAACCTACAACATTGATTGTACTTTTGTCTTCACAGTGAAATTCCCTCAATAAGTAATTTATAGCATATGTTGTGAATTGGGAATTTGGAAATTAAGTGGCATATCAATCTAAGATATTATCTTGCATTGACTTTGTAAGTTTTGTTTTTCCTTATATTTTATCACTTTGTAAGGTTTTGATATGAAAATAACTTAATTAATTTCCACCTCCATGAAGGGGACTAAATTTCATACTTGAAGGAGGTAAACTGATTTAAACTACATTTACTTAAATGGTGATTCGCGCAAATAAAATCTTGGAATGTCATCATTTTGAATCTTGTCGGCTTCTCAACAAAGTCGGATCTAAAATTTCTAGAACATGAGTGGACCACTGAAAAAAGAAGAAGAAAAAATTGTATTAGATGGAAAGTGATCACTAATCCTCTAGGTAAATAACTCAACATGCGCACAATTTTAGCCTTCTTGTAACATAAGAATCAACAAATATATATATATAGTATTATATTGATTTTAGAAAATATATGTATTAGATGCTTAGTTCTGCAGAGAAACCACGAATTCATGTGCTCCATATTTTAGATTATCAATTCGCCTCATCAGGATTTGTGGCAAGTATTCTGGCAATGCACATATATGAAGGAAATGACGAAGAAGAAGAAAGATTAGGAAGAAATTTGATGTCATATTGTCATTTGCAATTTTGCCCCTATTTTGTAGTGATCTTTAATATTTGCCCTCAAGGAAAATGGCTTCTTCACGATGCGTGAGTTTATATTTTCGCCTCATAATATTCCACAAGTTATGCCTTGCATCCTTAAAGAACTTATGTCTTGCGACAAAAATTAAAGATCAGCCCTTCAATTTTGAAGAGCAAACCATGCAATTAAATGGTAAATTTCTTGCGAAATGTGTTTGCACAACTGTTCTTAGTGGAAATAAAATACTTAAAACCAGTTTGGTTGTGTCCAAAGGTGTCCTTAGATTGTGATTTTCACCTTTTCATTCTCATTTTAGAGCAATATCTTGATATGGTTTTTGGAGAAAAAAGGTTTGGAGTTATGAAAGAAATGTGCAAAACACTTGCAATTTCAGCCCAGTTTAGTTCTGATAAAACTATATGATGCTAACTATGGGCTTGGCACAGGGAGCAGCAAGTGGGTGCCCAAAGGAAACCCAGAAATGTTGAACCAAAATCATTTGAAAATATGGTCCAATACTTGCAAGGTAAGCATTAACAACAGGCCTTCATGTAATTCTGTTTAGGATGAAGCCCAATTCCAAACATATGCTCATTAGGAAAAATAACATAAATATACACCTCAACTTACTACATTTACATAAATTCCCACCCTTGCAAAAATCTCAATTAATTATGTATCTTCCTTGGAAATTCCCACCCTTGCAAAAATCTCAATTAATTATGTATCTTCCTTGGATATATCCAGGAGCTAATTATGTATCTTACTGGATTCAAAATCGAAAAAAATACATCGGTAGCTAATTATATATTTTTATAAGGAAAAAAATGTATCTTCGTCGGATGTATTATATATATCGACATATCCATTATAAAAAAATGTATCGGAAGCTAATTATGTATCCTTACAAAGGAAAAATGTATGTTGGATGTATAGAGAGCTAATTATGTATCTTGACTGACTCAAAATTGGGATTTTCAATAATTATGCAAAATATCAGAATTTTCTGTAATTAAACTTCAAATTATCGGGATTTATATTGTTTGCCCTTCATTTAATGACACACTTGGTCGTTCAAATGTTTTGGTCTTTAATTTTGTCCTTTGTAATCGAATTTATGTCTAATGGGCATAGCTTAAAGTCATTTCACCACCAAAGGATGTGGTGCAGCGGATGAGGCTACTCCTTCCTTAATCAGAGGTCTCGATTTCGAGCTCTGAGAATGAAAAAATCCTTGATAGAGAGCGCTTTCCCTCGAATGGGCCCCTACTCTACGCAAATCCGAATTAGTCGGACTCCAATACAGATATCGACACCGAACGAAAAATAAAAAAAAATAAAAACAAAGCCATATCTGAACATCACTTATGATATTAATCATTTGTTAAGAGGGATATAAAGTGCGTATATCCCCTTTCACCTCATGGTATCTTTGAAGATCCCATACGACCGTTTACGTAAATAGTAGTGGATAAGCATGAAATGCTATTTCTATAGGGCATATAGGCTAATAATTATTAATTTTATTTGGGTAAAAAGTGGTAAGCCCCAAGTGCAAGATGTGGAAAATGATATTTTATGAGTAGATTTTACTACTTTATAAACACTTGTGAGAATATTCTTCTGAATACGACTTGGGTCAACGCATGCACTTACATATTAGTCCTATTGAATTTTATAGGTCATTTCCATGTCTTCCACCAAAAAAATTATGATTACATAACTATTAAGTAGTAGTCGATAAGTTGCAACTGAACCCATATATCACAAGTTCAATTTTATTACTAGCATTTGTTATCCGATTAGTTACCATATTCTTTCAAGTTATACAACCAAAAAAAAAAGAAGCAAACTAATAAATACTACTTACATGTTATGTTATGTATTTCTAGATGAACTTTGAACACTTGATTAAAGTTAATAAATACGTATTATCACTTCATTTAAATTGCTTTAAATAACTACAAGGTGGTAAAACACCATTTGATAGAGGAAGAAAAAAGGCAAAGGTATGTTCTTTAATTCTAATATTTGACATCATATATTTAGACATAAAATTATTAAGAATTTTAAGGATCATCTACTGATTTTTAATTTAAATGGGCAATTCGATGCAATTAAAACTTCTTATATGCACCAAATTTGTGTAAGCCAAAACCACAAAAATCTAATATGGACAATCTTATCTAGCACAACTCTCTTTCTTATTCATCTTGAATTTAAGACACAAAATTTAAAAAATCTGTATTTTTAGCTCTCCTAATACTTCGTTTGTTTCAAAATAATTAATTCTTATTGACTTGACATTTCCTTAAGAAAATATTTATTAAGAGATTATTTTACTAAATTAACTTTATTAATTATATTTTAAAAATATAAATTTAAATATATATTATTAATTTAATAATAAGAATAATATTAAAAAAACATTTCTATATACTTTTAGAAAGGTAGCACTAATTTGAGAACAGTTTTCAGTTTGCAAAAATGACATAAGCAATTACCTAACGAAAAAGTGTCTTTATTCACAGCAAGACTAATTCACATGGGGTCTTGCCTCTTGCTCTCCAAGAAATTCCCAACTACTAATACTAATATAGCCTATCAACGGTAGACGACAAATTATTTTGCCTAGTAGTCAAAAAATAAGTGAATAACTTTTGTTCAATTTTGAAACTTTGGAGCCCTCTACCTGTGTCCTGTGACCACCACACTTGCACTCCATGGAAAGGCATTCAGGAATGCATGGACATGGATTGGGTAATGCAACAACTCCTTTGTTAGACAGACCTCCTGTAAGTTGTTAAGTTTTTCCTATACTTTCTTCCCAGTACTGCGACCGAATCCCCTTTTTGAATACTTGCGTTCATAGCCGTTTGCGAATCCATCATTTACATGTGTTTGAATCATACGTAGCATTTATTTTACCGTGTCCTATCGCAGGTGTTGAAATTTTTCTGTGAATTTAGGATGTTAGGTCATGATTTTCTTCATTATTGTCACCAAATTAGCCCAAGTTCTGATTGTATTTGCATGGGGTTTAGGGTTCAAGGCTAATTTTAGACTATATGCACCTGCTGCACTAAGTAGGTTGAGCACGTGACGTCTCAGGTTCGAATCATAGCACAGACAAAACACTAGGCGATTTCTTTTCAACTGTAGTAGCCTTGGTGGACATACCTGTTGTTGCTGGTGGGAGGTGACAGGTATCTCGTCGAGGTATAGGCAAGCTAGCACGGACACCACCGTTATCAAAAAAAGACAAAATGGAACCGTCTATCTATGGAAAGTAGAGTCTTAGGCTTATGGGTATTTAGTTTGGTTAGGAATTAGGATTAAGGGCAGCTTGTCCAAATGGAAGTTTATTGCTTTGAAAGGTTGTCTCTGTGTTGTAACTTACTCGAGATTCGTAATCATTGAGCATGTAATTTTCCTTGTGATGATGAAATATGCTGAGTTGCTATTGTAAATAATATTTTGCTTACAGTGAGGAGCATCACATTAGTAGTTTTAGAATTTGATTGGGCAAGGAGATGATTTGTATTTTGGCAGTTTTTTTTTTTTTTTTTTTGGTATTTACTGTTGGTGTCGTCTTTATAGTTAGGGAGAAAGAGGGATGCTGAAGATGGTCAGCTAGGAGACCTTGAGCATGGTGATTCGCCGGTAACTTAAGTTTTGTTTTCACGTTTTCAAATGATGTATTGTACTAACCATTGTTGCACACAAGTAGCTAACTTCATCTTGATCTTCAGGCACCAAATGTGGGATTTGGCAGAGTCCTTTCACTTGTAAGTGGATGTTGTTTGTGTCTGTAGTTGGCAAACTGTGCAGTGGAGTTAAATTGAACGTTTAACATGCTCCTATTTTACAGGCTAAGCCTGAAGCAGGAAGTTTGATATTTGCGACAATTGCGTTGCTGATTGCAGCAACATCAAGCATTTTGATTGTAGGCGCCTCTTTCAGTTCACTGCTTTTCTACTGAATTAATAACTGGATCTCCTAGATTTTCTTATCCCTGACTTTATAATGCTCAATGTGCAGCCAAAATTTGGGGGAAAGATAATTGATATTGTTTCAGGTGATATCCAAACACCTGAACAGAAATCAGAAGCTTTAAATGCAGTCAAGAACACAATACTTGAAATCTTTCTGATTGTCGTCGTTGGGTATTCCCTGCAACTTTTGGCCAACATTCATTTTCTCTCTTTTCACGCTGCTAATGATAATCTTCAATTTAATTATCGGTAGCTTGAATCATTGCTTGGAGGTTGTATTCTACTTTTATAGGGTTTCACGGGGCTCTGAGCATGTTGTCGTTGTTGTAGGGTTTCAGGGGGAAAGGGGCAATATGAGACACTAGGCCCTCCACTATGTTTTCCCCTTCAATTGCATTTTGTTATGTCTGACTTTGCAGCAATTGCCTCTTTCAGTTCTGTTTGCACAGCGCTTCGAGCTTGGCTATTCTCTTCTGCTAGTGAAAGGGTTGTAGCCCGGTTGAGAAAGAACCTGCTAAGTCACCTTGTTCACCAGGTAAAGACATACTTCTGGCTAATTTCCTTTAATTTGGCTTTATCTTTCTCACTTTGTTAGAGTTGGTCTTGTTTTTCTTTCCATCCTTGAGATTTTTCTGAAAGACAAATACATTCTTCAGGAGATAGCTTTCTTTGATGTTACTCGAACGGGGGAGCTCCTCAGTAGGCTATCTGAAGATACCCAGATCATAAAGAATGCTGCAACTACTAATCTTTCAGAGGCTTTGAGGAATCTTGCTACTGCATTTATTGGTCTTGGATTTATGTTTCAAACATCATGGAAATTAACATGTAAAGCAATAAAAACCTTTTAAGAGAAGATAGTATTTGATTTCCTATTACGTTGTAGTTTCGTTTTATCATCTTATATCCTTACTGATTTTCAAATACAAAATCTAGTGTTGTCGCTAGCTGTTGTACCAGTCATATCAGTTGCAGTCCGCAGATTTGGTCGCTACATGCGTGAACTTTCCCACAAAACTCAAGCTGCTGCAGCAGTAGCCTCGTCCATTGCTGAGGTTTGTCACTCTGCTTATATAAGTAGTTGTTTCTATACGAAGTATGGTGATATTAAGTGGTTCTGTTAATATTCATTCTTGCATGTTAAATACACTATTCTATTCTAGTTGAAGTTCTTGGGAAGTGCACTTCCCAAATTTGCATCAAGTGATGCTGTTTGGACCCCTAGCAATGAACCACCGTACTTCAAAAAGAGCTCATAGAAACTAAAACATCCTCTGAAAATGAATGTTTGCTTGGAGTTTTCATTGGAACTAGTTCTAAAGTACTTCATAGATGCGCCATCACTTGATTTCCATCCAAGAGAAGTCGTGTTATTTATATTTCTTGAAGCAGTGTGATAACTATCAACATAGAAATGATGCTATAAATTCTTGTTCCTTATTCTTGAGTTCAAGTTGCTGCTGGGGTCTTATTGCAGTGTTGTATGAATATTCACATTGCTGGGAAGTGTATGTTTGCTGGTTGTTACATATCTATCGTTTTTCAAAAATATTTATCCTTTACCATCTCACTTTTTTCCTTATTTTTTCTCAATATACTAAGCAATATAGTATTTTAGAAGTTTTATCAATGGCAAGAATTTATTCTCATGTGATCAAGTTGAATTTTGTGTTTAGGAAACTTTTGGCGCCGTACGCACAGTGAGATCATTTGCGCAGGAAGATTATGAGATTTCACGCTATTCAGAGAAAGTTGATGAGACCTTAAAGCTAGGGCTTGGACAAGCAGTAAGTTGCTTAATTCTTCCACCTCTGACAAGAAAAGAAGGGAGAAAGAGAGTGAGAGAGATGGTATGAGGATGAGAAGGAAAACCTGACATGTCTTGTTTTCTTGTGCAGAAAGTGGTTGGCCTCTTCTCCGGAAGCTTGAATGCAGCATCTACTCTATCAGTTATTGTGGTAGTAATATATGGAGCTACTCTGACTATCCAAGGCGCTATGACACCTGGTGCTCTTACGTCCTTCATACTCTATAGCTTAACAGGTGACTCCCTCACTGGTTGTCTTGTAATGAATGTCCAAAAAGAAATGTACCTTTGATGCCCCATAACTTATGTAATATTTTAGCATTTACTAATTTCTATCTTAGATCCTTTGTTGAGGTAAACAATTGTACTTTCTTACAGTTGGATCATCCGTATCTGGGCTTTCCGGATTATATACTGTAGCAATGAAAGCCGCTGGAGCCAGCAGACGGGTTTTTCAGCTCTTGGATCGCACATCTTCCATGCCAAAATCAGGAGACCTATGTCCATTGGGGTTTGTTCCTTCATTATCCTAATCCAATAGTTCGTTGTTCAATACCTCTTTACTGCTAAAAGATTCCAGCTTCGAAAGGAAGTGTGGCATAAACAATAATTAGTTTCATGGGGATACAATTTATGAACAGATGCGTGATAACTCATCTGGGTAATATGCAACTGGTGACCAATGTGAAAATGCCTTTTAACTTAATGTGGATGTTAAAAGTTCTGTTTATAATGAAATATCCAGCTGTCTTAGAAATAAAAGCATGCATTTTGATGGTGTTCTCATTTGATGGTTCTCACATTGTAATAGAAATATCATTTCTTTTGATGTTTTCTTAAAAGCTGGCATGTCCTGCTGCATCAAGCTGTTCTTGTAACCTCAATTCTGACATGCATCCATGCACTTCCTCGTAACATAATATTTTGTTCCATCATATCAGAACTTTCAGCATGAACACTTAAATCTCTCTCATGATCAGAGCCAAAATTGTGACTAGCATATTCAGATTGACTCTTATATAGCCAGTCACGTCCCACAAAATTAAATCAAATGTTGGTTGCTTTTGTTACAGTGATCAAGCTGCAGAAGTAGAACTGGATGATGTCTGGTTTGCCTATCCATCCCGCCCGAGCCACATGGTCCTCAAGGTGAGGAGCATCTCCTCTATCTTATACCTACATGAAAAAAAATAGTTGTTGACAGAAAAGGGAAAACCTTCTGTTGATTCAGGGTATAACAATGAAACTACAATCTGGTTCAAAGGTTGCACTGGTTGGTCCAAGTGGTGGTGGAAAGGTAAGACCCGTGTCATTAAAGTTCCATTGAAGTTTCTATAGTTCGTCAAAGAGAGGGAGAACTTATGAATTCTTTACTGCAGACCACAATAGCAAATTTGATAGAAAGATTCTATGATCCCGTTAAAGGGAAGATCTTGCTCAATGGGGTTCCTTTGGTTGAGATATCTCATAAGCACCTCCACCATAAGGTAATGCTAGAACTAAATATAAAGTTCTTGAAGCTAATAGCCACCATACCATTCTTCAGCATATCCATATCCCAAGGCTCCTTAACCCCCCTCCTCCTCAAAGATAAGAATGACTCTCTTTCAGCTTATTCCTAATACATATTTCTTCTGAAAAATTTCAGGTTAGTATAGTGAGCCAGGAGCCTGTTCTTTTTAACTGTTCCATCGAAGAAAATATTGCCTATGGATTGGGTGGCAAAGCAAGCAGTGATGACATAGAAAAAGCAGCTGTAAGTTCCAATGCTGTTAATGTCTGATTAAGTCTTCTGCAAATATTCTGACTGTTATAGCATCTCTGTTTGAACAGAAAATGGCTAATGCTCATGAATTTGTATCCAAATTTCCCGAACAATATAAAACCCATGTTGGTGAACGAGGATTGAGACTTTCTGGCGGTCAGAAACAGAGAATTGCAATAGCTAGAGCGCTGCTGATGAACCCAACGATTTTACTGTTGGATGAGGCAACGAGTGCTCTGGATGCTGAAAGTGAATATCTTGTTCAGGTCTGCTTTTTATTTGATACCTACCCTGCCTGCCTTAGATCTCCTTTGGACGTTCAACTAAGGACTTGACATCTCTTACATAAACACGTTTATATGCTATGCAGGATGCCATGGATTCTCTGATGAAAGGTAGAACCGTTCTTGTCATAGCTCACAGGCTTTCAACCGTCAAGAGCGCGAATACTGTTGCTGTTGTTTCGGATGGTCAAATAGTCGAAAGTGGCACACATGATGACCTTCTGAACAAGAATGGGATCTACACAGCACTGGTGAGGAGGCAGCTGCAGGGACATAAATCTGATAGCTAGTTTTCATCTTTGTTCGAAGCCACCTGATAAAATGAATTAACAAAAGCAAAAATGTTTAGTGAACTTGCATTCACATATAGAAAGTGTATGGAGAAGACATCATCATCGTTCCATAAATGACAAGATTTTTGTGACAATTGTTCTATATCATATGCCTCAAATCATGTAATTCGTCTAAATTTGACTTAAAGCGTTCATTTATAGTTGTTGCTTAACCGTACTATGAAGTAAAGAAAATATTAATTAGCTTACTTTATGATGTAAGTATACACATTATAGACAAAATATGCATTGTGCAATACGTAATTTGTCCTAAAGTTGACTTAGAGGATTTTTATGGCAGATGCTTTATCATATCTTGAATTAAACAAAGTTTGATTAGCTTACTTTACATAACTGTAGCGATTAAAAACAAAATATTTACTGTGTAAAATAAATTTAATCTAAACTTAGCTTTAAAAGCTCGTTATGATCGTTGCTTAATCGTACTTTGAACCAAACAAAATATTGCTTAGATTACATTACGATATTAATGTAATGATTATAAACAAACTATTTACCGCGTGCGAGATTATCATCCAAACCTGACTTTAAATTTTTTTTTTATGACCGTTGCTTAATCATATTTTGAATCAAACAAAAAAGTGATTCGCTAATGTCACGAGAATATAAACAAATTTATTTAATGGGTGAGAAGTATTTTATTCTGAATCAAACTTTTAAGAGTCATTTATGAGTACTGCTTAACATTATTTGAACTAAAAGAATATTAATTAGCTTACATCACGCCTCAAGACCCATCAAGGAAAAATGAGCCTTGCAACAAGACACTCACATTCTTCTTAAACTTGACTCTAAAAGTTGGTTATATGGTTATAACAATTGCTTAATTCTATATATCTTGAACTAAGTACTTAAATCTTTTTTATTTTATTTTGTCCAAGGTGACTTGACACACTCCTTAAAAAGAATTAGCTAAAGATGTGTTTTTACTAAATTAACTTTATTAATCATATTTTGAAACTCTAAATTTGAGTAATAGAAAAAAGTAATAAAACTCTCTTGATTTTTTGAAAATGAACAAGTAAATTGAAAAAAATTATAGTATACATAAGGCCAAGTAAAATAAAACATAAATTTGCTTTATTTGTTCACTAAAAATAATCTGTATTAAATGCTCTACAGTGTTACTTCTTTAACATAAATAAGTAAGTCAATCTTGATTTTTATTGTACAGTATGTGAAACCAGTACATCTTCCACTCTAGTGCACCTGAAGATTGACACTTGTTAGTATCAATTTCTGTCTTTGCCTGCATGCCATCAAACTTCAGTTATACATACAGTACTCTCTTTTCCCTTCTTTTCACATCTGTGTTTTGTTCATTTCTTTTCTTGGCCCAAGAGATATCAATCTTCCTTTCCTTTGTGTATGCTGTTGTGCTTTTCACATCTCTTTTGCTTTGCTTTCTTTTTCTCTTCATTGCTTTGCTGTAGTTCACTGGAGTTTTTAAACATGATGAGATGGGAAAGAGTTGCTGTTCATGGAGTTGATGGAGCTAGTAAAAGGTGGAGCCACACCTGTAACGCTGTACAAGGTGGTAGACTTCTCTACGTCTTTGGTGGCTATGACAAAGACGACGTACAAACCAATAAAGTTCATGTCTTTGACACTGGTGCGGTTGTTTTTCTTACGTTTTTTTTCAACTAAAAATTGTTTACTTGCATTCTTGTTCCCTTTCTTAGGTTTTTTTCAAGAAAACGTTTACAAAAGTTACATTGTTGTGTTATTTTCAGTTAATAGAATTTGGAGTGAGCCATTGATGAATGGAGGTTTGCCCTCACCCAGGAGTGGCCACAGTTGTACAACCATTGGAAATGATCTGATTATGTTTGGTGGCACAAATGGGACAGGACCTCTTAATGATTTGCATATTTTGTTCACTTGTTAGTGCTTGTGATCTTAACCATCATTCCTTTTAATTATTACTTAATCTTTTAATAATTGCCTCTGTTGTCTGTTGATGCTAGATTAAAATTTTCAAATATGCTAAGGTAGTCTATAGTCTTATGGCATGAGGACAAACCCTTAGGTCATCACTTTTTGTGCTGCTTTATCTGCATTTCTCTCTTTGTTGCTGTGTACTACAAAAATGTGGACAGAAACAACTGTGTGAACAAGAAAATCCACGAAGATCCGAGGTAGTCATTCATATCAGAAACCATGAAAGTGCTTCAATATATATAACTACTTGTTTTCAAATGTACGTGCAATGTATTTCAAAGAGAGATGATAGCATGAGATGAAAAATGTTCTTCTGTTCTCTTAGTTTGAATTTTGAATGTTAGCAGATACTAGGAATTCTATCAGTTGTTCCCAATGATTTACTCGCTACCTAATAATTCACTGAATCTACATTCTTTTAGCTTCAAATACATGGGTATCGCCTGATCTAATAGGCGATGCCCCCAATCCAAGGGAAGGCCACAGTGCAGCACTTATTGGTCATGAGCTTTTCATATTTGGTGGATGCGCAAAATTTGATGATGCTGAAATATACTATGATGATATTCACAAATTGGATATAGGTTTGCCACTCTCTCTCTCTCTCTGTGTCCGCGCGTGTGTTATTAAGGTGGGTACGTAATGGTAGACTGCAGTTAGCTAGCATGGTATGTTTAAGTATAGAGATTTTTTTCATTAAGACTTGAGTAACAACGTGATGGTGTCAAAAACTTTAAAAACTATGCAACTACTAATAGAAATATGAGGGCACTGGGGAGGGTAGCAATACAAATTCTAACTTCTGGTAGCAATACAAATTCTAAATTCTTTATATATATATATATAAAGAAGCAAGTGTTTGGTGCTATATCATAAGCAAGTTCTTTTAATACTTCTTGTCATTTTTCAGAGAAATCTGTTTGGATGCACATTGTGCCATCAGGCACTCCGCCAAGTAAGCGTGAAGGCCAGTCCTGTTCATGTTGGAATAGGAAGATCATTGTCATAGGTGGTCGGGACAAATCTGGCTTTTATCAGTCAGATGTCCATATATTTGACACAGGTATTAAAGAAACTCGCTCTTGAAGTTATATACATAGAAAAAGTTACAATCGTATCATAGTTATTTTTCTCGTACTAGGTCTACAATTTATGACTATTTTAGCATACTGTTTCAGTAGAAACCTTTGCTTGGTGCAAGTTGAATACCACAGGCCATATTTTGCAACCACGAACTTGGCATACAACCATTTCGCTGGGCAGGAAGCAGTTTGTCTTTGGGGGTTTTGATCATCAGAGCCTATTTGACGACGTTTATGTTCTTGATGTTGGTATGTTTTTTATTTGTTGGATCATATATATAGCTTGTTAAATCTTTTCCTATCAAAGGAAAACCAAACAACTGAAACTATCATACTGTGATGGCTTCAGCTGTAAGATTTATATTCAGGAAATATATGCTTCTGTTAACGACTAAACTGAGAATTTCTACTACTCTCTGTGTTGTTTATATGATTGTTGTGTATTAAAGAGTTGCATGATCTATAATCGATTAACTGTATGCTGTTGTATCTTCCGATTGTCCATACAGCTGCTCGTACATGGCGTGAGGTCTTCCCCATTGGTCAGGGCCCATCCGCCAGATTCTCAGTTGCTGGGGATTTTTTAGATCCACACCAGAGAGGTGTTCTTGCATTTACAGGTGGCTGTGGTGAGAACCTTCAACCTTTGGAGGACGTGCACTATCTACATACAGGTCTATCATCGAGTCCTCCAACAAACCTACATTACCTTCTATTGACTTATATCTATTACAACATTAATTTAATTAGGACTTTCTAGACATCCGTTTGATAAATATGATCCTGTTTTGTATCAATATCTATCACCAGGCCTTGCTAGGGAGGCTGAACCTGACATAAGAAGGATAGCGAAATTGTCTTTGATGGAGCAGTTGCATTTGAAATTCCAGAAGCAATACAATAATGCTCTCTTTAGATTTGGTATTAATTCTAGAGGGAAGATCTTGCTGAATGGGGTTTCTCAAATATCTCATAAGCACCTACACCAAAAGGTAATACTGGAACTAAATATAATGTTCTTGAAGCTAATATTCACCGTATACCATTCTTCTATTAACCATAAAATGACATGAAATTATAAATGTGTTTACATGCTATGCAGGATGCCATGGATTCTCTGATGAAAGGAAGAACCACTCTTGTCACAGATCGCAGGCTTTCAACTGTCGAGAGTGCAAACAATGTAGCTGTTGTTTCGGATGGTCAAATAGTCGAAAGTGGCACACATGATGGATGACCTTCTGAACAAGAATGGGATCTACAAAGCACTTGAGGAGGAGGCAGTTGCAGGGACACAATTCTGATGATAGCTAGTTTTCATCTTTGTTAGCTAAGTACAGATGTTGAATGAAGTTGCATTCACAGATAGAAAGTGTAAGGAACAGCCATAATCATCATTCTATAAATGATAGATTTGGGTATTTGGGTGAATTTTATTGAAATCCCGGTGTCATTAATAGTTTAGATCTGCATGATAGTTTAAAGATTTTAAGTTAAATGCCCGGAAGGTGCTATCAGTGAGTTAGTGCTGCTGCTAGTGGCGGAGCCAGAATTTTCACTAAAGAGGTTCACAAGTGAATATACGAACTAACCCAAAAGGGTTTTGACATCTATTATATATACATCAAAAAATAATTTTAACCATGTAGCTCGCTCCACCGCTGAGTGCTGCATGATGCACTTAGTTCAAGGCGGTGTCAGAGCGAAGTTTAAGGAACACTAGATAGAACACAACATTGCCAAAGGAAGTTTTGTATTTCAGAGAGCTTGTTTTCATGCTTGATAAATGATAAGTTACAAATGAATGACCTCCTATATACACACTACTCACCTGTGTTTGTCGCAGTTCCATCTGTCACATCTTTGGTGGATAAAGTTACCTGATACCTGTAGGGTGTGCGAAAGCTTAGCCCGAATACAATGGTTATCAACAAAAGGAAAAGGTACTATCAGCGAGTTTAACTTGTGATAACAAGTTAAATTAATAAAGTACTTTCTCCATCCATCCTAAATTATAAGATGTTTAACCGTACAACAAGTTTAAGTATAAAAGGAATTTTTTTTATCTAAGATACGACATACATAATTGTGTGACTGTTAAATTATCTCAGAAGGAAAAAATGAGAAATATAAAGTTAAATTATTAGTAATGTATAGAAATGTATCATTCTATGGGGACTGATTAGGAAGAAAAAAAGAGGGGCGGGGGGTGGGGTTGGGGGGAATTGTCACTGTATTAATTAATTTTTTTAAAAGAAATTTATCTTTAATTAAGTTATATTTTGAATGAGATCGTCCCATTAATGATCCCCAGTAGAGTTACAAAAAAACAGATTAGCATCATCCTTTAATTAATTATAATTAACTTTCTGAAAAAGAAGTCATTTTTCCATTAATTGCCATTTGCCTCTTTCAATTAACCAGACACACTCATCTTAATTAATCTTTACTGTTGCGTTTCAATTCAAATTAATGACAATCTCAACCTCTCAGGGATTGTTTTTATTTGCTAGTAAGTTATTTCAAAATTATAATCACAAGAGTTAATTTCTCAAATGGTTATTCAAGTTATGAGAATATTATTGATGCACGACAAGTTCAAATCTAAATTAATTTTAGCCTACATTGATTGTAAGACAAAATGTTCGAACGTAGATATTTAGTATTGGTATTAGTGGAAGGTAATAAGTATTCAGTAGAATTGTCAAGTGTATGTAAGCTTGCTGGAATAGACCGAACCGTCTAATAATTTAATCATTTTAATAATTAATCGAATCAGATACATTTTTAACCAATATTAAAGATTGATTAGCTTACTCGCGATATTGAAATATAGAAAATTATAAAAAAAATTATTATATTAAATGCTATTTGTTCGGATTTGACTTAAAAATTTTGTATAAATTGTTGCTTAATCCATTTTAAACTTAACAAATATTGATTGAACTACTTCATGACATTTGAATGTAGAAATTATTAACAAAATTACCCATTGTGCAGTAAGTAATTTAGAATTTTTAACAAACATGATCAAGAATCTTACTCTTTCATAGAAAAATAAATAAATTTCTACACTCGTTTGCCCTAAATTTACCTTAAGGGATTCATTATGAGGTTTGTTTAACCATATTTGAACTAAGTAAAACATTGATTAGCATACGTCACGACATTTAAGTGTAGAGATTATAGACAAACTACATATTGTGTGAGAAGTAATTTATCCTAATTTTGACTTTAAAAGTTTTGTTATGACCACTGCTTGATCATATTTTGAACGAAATAAAATATTGATTAGCTGCGCCACAAGACATTAATGTGGAGATTATAAACAACTCTTTATTGTGTGAGAAGCAATCTGCGAAATTCAACTTAAAGAATTCGTTATGATAATTAATTAGCGTACGTTGAGACTTACATGTAAAAACTATGAACAAAAATTCATCGGTGAGAAATAATTTATCCTAATCATTATGATCATTGCTTAACTATATTTCAAACTAAACAAAATATTGATTAGCTAGTTTACACCATGTAATCTTTACAAATTACAAACAAACTATTTACCGTGTGAGAAATAAATTCAACCTAAACTAAATTTAAAAGTTCGTTATGACCATTTACTAAACTCTACTTTTAACTAAATAAAGTATTAATTAAATCACATAATTTTAACTATAGTGATTATAAACGAACTATTAATCATTGAGATGTAATATAATCTATATATATAATATAAAAGAGAAACATGGAAGTGATGATGTGGCAGACCTCTAAAATCAAGGGTGACATTTATTTATTTTTTTCAAATTTTTGGCATTTATTTTAATTTTTTTCAATTTAAAAGAGATTATAAAATCTAAAAATTATTTCTTGATTACATTCTCTTAATTATTCATTTAACTTTTTTTCAGTTTTAAAAACTCAGAGTCAATGTCATTAATTTAGAAATTTAATGGTAATTTATTATATAATGAAAGAACATAAATATATAGGACTGTATTTCATATGAGTGAAACAAACCACTCAATTCGAAGTCATCACAGCCTCTCCGTGTCCGTGCCATTTTGAAATTGGGTATGATTTTAAGTATGTTATTATTTGAATTTATTTTTTTTTGAGTCTTTACTCTTTAGTTCGTCTTCCCATTCTAATTTTCTGAAAAATTTAATTATAATATAGGTAGCCGCACAACAATCAAGGTTTTGCATTGCTACTATCGCATCATATAAATTGACTTTTCAGATAGCTTTATAAGGAATTCTTTTATTATAAAGGTATGTGACAATGATTTGCTTCTTCTTTTTTTTGTTGTTGCATTGAAACTTGACTAAATCTAAATTTATATGTGACCTTGAATTATTTCAATTGGTCATTATTTGTATTTAAATAACTTTATAATTTACTGTAAATCAAATATTAAATTATTTACAATAATAATTTATGCAAATCAATTTCAAGGACGAGAATTTTTATTGAATGGCCGATCTTAAAATCATAACTTTTACAAATATTTTTTAAATCTTTTCAATTGTTTATCTGATTACCTAAGAATTAATTTACTTATAAAATTATAACATTCTTCATAAAATTAGTAGGAAGCGGAAGGAGAATTGATTTGGTTATTAAAAAAAAAAAGTCAGGAAATATGAAAAATATGCATTAAGTTTTATAACTTATGATATATTTCATTAACATTCAAATATATGAATTATATCCTAAACAAGAATTATATATGTCTTATTCAAGATAAAAGGTCAGATCGCAAATTTTTTAAAAGAAAGAGGTTATAATAGTTAAACAAAAAGATTGATAATTGATTAATTCTAGAATTGTAATTCATAATGTTTGACTGTAATAAATATTTTTTAAAAAAAATTAGTGGATGAATAAGGAGAATGATAAATTTTTGATGTTTTTGATTCTCTAAATTATTAAGGCTACTTTGAATAATTTTTTATCTTTAGAAGAAGGTCAGGTCAATCTAAAAAAGAATCGAATAATTAATTTGGTGTGATTAATTTATCGATTTTCTTTGTATAAGAAAAACTGAGAAATAATATCGTTAGAATTACATGAGCAAAAATTATTAAATTGAAAATAAAGAAAAAGATAAGAAGACAAAAAAATAGACAATCAATTAAAAGAGAGAGAGAGATTGTAAAATGTAAGGTAATGAAAGCATGATCAAAATGATTATTCTTTAATTTTTAAAATTTAATTCGTACATCATAAAACAAAGTATTTAATTTTAAAATATTTAGTAGAAATAATAAGAAAATAATTAAAATGAAGGATTAAAATCATGGGGTGTGTTTGGTATGATGGAAAATGTTTTCTAGAAAATATTTTCTCATTCTTCCTTGTTTGGTTATAAAAAAAATGTTGAGAAAACATTTTCCAAAGTGACTTATTTTTCTTTATTTGAGCGAAAATGACTTCCCTCATGCACCAAGGGAAGTCATTTTTCAAAAAATTACAAATGTGACTCATGCCCCACCCCCATCCCTCTTTCTCACCCCAACAACACTTATATTCACATGACTCAAAAAATTCACATTTTTCAAAAATTTACATTAGTCGAAAATATTTTTCATTATGCTTTGCTTCAATTTTTCACTGCTTGAAATAAAAAATAGTGGAGCCCGAATTTTTTCCATTTTCAATATTCTTTGAATGTATTTTTATTTTCATATGCATAGAGGAAGATTTACCTATGTTACTTTTGCTAATTACATATTTCATTTTGTCATCGATGTAACTTGTTTCGCGAGGTTGAATAAGCTTGTCGTTTCGTTATATTTCTATTGATTGTAGTATCTTGAGATTGTCCTGACAAAATGTTGAAAAATATCTCCTATATTTGCTTAAATTTAGTAATTGTATTATTTTAGTATTCGATATTGATATTATTTGTTATGTTTAAATTAGTTCTAACAAATTGTTGAGTTGCTAGAGGCACTAATATACTAGTTAACAAATAGTAGTATTATTTAAAAAATATTTTTTCACTCACCAATCAAACACTTGAATTTTGTTTCTACTCACCAACCAAACATCATAAAATATTTTTCACTCACCAACCAAACAGGAGAAAATAAGTAGAAAACCAACTTATTTTTCTGGAAAATATTTTCCATCATACCAAACACACCTATGGTGTCTTTACCAAATCAGTAATGTAGAATTCTTGCGACATATGAGATGATAAATTACAAATGTATCACAATGCATATGACATATACTGGTGATACCTATGACACAATGCATATGACATATTAAGTCAATACTGTTGATACATATGACATATACTTTATGATAGTGATTCGTATTTTTAATTTATTTATAAATGTTTGATACATTTAACATATGTTTGCTAAATGTAAATTATTTATTTTGGAGTATCGAATTTTTAATGGTTAGTGAGTAATTTTACGAAATATATCATTGTGATACATTTGGAACCAAATGTATCGTTTTCACGATTTGTGCCTAATTTTACTTCCCGTAATAATTGAAAATTAGTTACTTCTTTATTTAACTAATCATGAAATTACAAATGTATCATAATGCATATGTATCAAGGTTAAAAATATGTATCACAAATTTAAAAATTCGGAATATAATGTAATTTAACAAATTATTGGGATAAAATGTTATAACTCTTAAACACTCCGTGATTTATGTAAGTTACCCAAATTTTAATATAAATTTTATGATTTTTATTTCACTTAAAACAATATTGAAGATTGAAAACTATATACTTTTTAACAAAAATATTTTAGAACTTCGATTAAATAACTTATAATCTTCGTATTAATAAATAAATTTTTTACAACATCTAAGGTAACATATTGCAAACAGATGACAAACATCTTATTAACTAAAATAACTAATCTCCTTCTATAAATAATAATATAAAAAACGTCATGTCTTTTAAGAATACATGATCACTAGAGATCCCGAAAAATGTTCTAGTAGTAATACTTTTGCTATTGCTCCGACTTATACTTCCCAAAAAGTAAATCCTACCGTAGTAGTTCTGAGTAAATTAAATATGTTCATTAAGATACAAATGATTCTTATTCGACAACAGAAAAATCATTTTTCGTACTTTGATATATTAAGGAATTTCACCTAAAAAGAAAATGTTTCATGCTAATGGTTTGTGACACATAATTATGGCTTTCGGTGTCCATACACATATATTTAAGGCCTCGTATGTATATATATTTAAGGCCACTTATGTGTATATTTTGAAGGCCTTTTATGTCTATATATTTAAGGCCTCTTATGTGTGTATATTTAAGACCTTTTACTAAACTTTAATTATAAATCACTAATTTTATCGAGACATTTTTTGGCTCAATGTTAGTAGTTGTTGCAATGATAGGCAAACCCTAACAAAATTCCAACACATAGTTTTGGCTGAATGCTAAAAGTTGTTCAATGTTAGAAGGTGTTGTAGTGATAGGCATACTTAAGACGGTCAGACGATCTGTGCTATGAGAGTTTTGTATACTTCATAATTCCAAAAAACCTTTATCACGTAATCATTTCAAAATCTGAATATATTTAGGATTTATTTTATGATTTTTTTGTACACCAACTCTTTAAATAACAAAAGTAAAATATTTACAGCAGGGGCGTACTCGCGTGGTCTGTGTCGGGTAATTGAGCACCCATTGATCCCGATAAAAATGTTATATATTTGTATAGAAATACAACAAAATTAGTTATAATGTATTGTTAAGCATTCATAAACAAAATTGAATGTTGGGCGCTTTGACTTTGATGTAAAACTTAAGCACCTTAATACCTTACGTGGCATAGGTTCTACTCCTAGTAGCAACACATTTTTTTCTTTAAAGAAAGCAAGCTTGGATGATGGTTAGTTCACATTCCCAAGGTTCCATTATCTCATACTAGTAGTGCCCACAATTTGTATGTGAAGATTGAAAAGTTGATTAAATTAATTAGAATTCATCTAATATTATTTTAGTGAGTGTAAGAAAAGTTTTATCAATAATAAATTAAGTTGGATTAAATTAATTAGAATTCATCTAATATTATTTTAGTGAGTGTAAGAAAAGTTTTATCAATGATAAATCAATTTTTTCTCAACTGGAGGAACATGAATCAATTATAGGACAACGACAATATATCCACTAAATCCTCACCAAGTGGAGTGTGAGAAAATTATACGACAATAAAGAAAAAGTAATAATATTTTATATTTCATTTTTTACTTACTAGAACAATAAGTAGAATAAATTTGGCAAACATTTTACTGTAGATAAAATTGGTATTTTTTAGCAGTGATCACTAAATCATATTTAATTTTTTTTATAATGACGACCGCACAAAGCATAAATAAATTCACTATTTATATAATTAAATCAGATTTGTGAACATTGAAACATGTATTTACTTGCAAAAAGATAAGTATAAATAACACAAATACCAACTTTTTAAAATTACACTCTCTCCCGCTTTTTTAATTACTTTACTCTCTCTCCCTATTAATATACATAACATAACCGACATATACATAACATTCTGTATATATATGAGATTTTTGTAATATGTTTAGGGAGTTAGAATTTTTTGTAATATTGAAAAATAAGTTGTGTATTTGTGTAATTTTTAGAAAAGATAAATGAATGAGTTTTGGATCAAATATATCTGAGAAAGAGAAATTCTTTCTAAGTGTCTGTCCAGCCCACAAATTAGCCCAGTTAGCTGAAATAACATGGTTATGTATAACAATGTATAAGGATGCATAAAATTGAGAAAAAATACATATTAAAAAGTAAATTACAAAACTTTTGAAAGTCGAGCTCTTCTTGATTTTGAGAATTAAGCACATGCAATAAAGAAAAAACATAAATTTTTAAAGAAGATGATGAAAAAAAAAAAACTAGATATCTTAAATTTGAAATCGTAAAATTGAAAAAAAAAAAAAAAAACTCAATAATAAACTGATGATAAAATATAAACAAAGCTCGGACCGAAATGTCATTACAATGCTCAAATTTTGAAAACTACGCACATGCAACAATGAAAATCGATTTTTTTTTATTTGGTAAAGTTGAAAAAAATAAGAAATTAAACAAACCTCAAACGTAATTGAAGAAGATGATGAAGTGGAGCAATTTGATTAGTTAAAGTTTGAGTTTTGAAATCTTGAAGCCACTAGATAATGATTTTTTGATTTTAGACATATATTAAAGAGCATTAGTCCATCTAAAAATGATGTTTTGACATATATGAAATTTTTAGAGAGAGAAAATATAAAAGATGAGATATCTATAATTAGTTTTGTTATATGGGATATTATATAATAACTATAAACATATACGTAAATCTTTCAAAATAACAAGGCAACAGACTAGCTTAATTCCCAAGTTTGATTCACGAAAAAAATATAGAAAAAATAACGTAAACATATATCTTTAACTTATCATATTTACATAAATTTCTATTCTTACAAAGATATCATAAGAATTTCAACAAATTTTGTATCTTCATTAGATGTATCGGGGAGCTAATTATGTATATCGACAGATTCAAAATCGAAAAAAAATTATCGGGAGCTAATTATGTATCCAAAGGAAAATGTATCTTTGTTGTATGTACTATGTATATCGACAAACCCAAAATCGAAAAAAAAAATGTATGAAAAGCTAATTATGTATCTTTACAAAGAAAGAAATATATTTTCGTTGGATGTATCGGAAGCTAATTACATATCTCAAGAATTAAAATTTTTCTGTAATTATATAAAATATCAAAATTTTTTATCACTAAACTTCAAAATGCCAAAATTTATGTTGTTTATCCAAAAAACTATTCTCAAGTGTGATTATGTTTTCTATTTTATGTGGGTGGAAGATGATACACGAATGACAAGAGAAACATGAAACAAACACCAAAATCAGTCCACTAGCCAAGAAATCGAGGACCTCTTTTGGTGACCCCTCTCGGATTCGCTACCAACAAGAAGAAAACAAGGCACAATGGCGTAATAACACCAAAACAGTAGCAACACAACAAGAACAAGATGAACGATAGACTAATTTCGGATTCCACATTAACAACACAAACACATGGTTACAACATCAACACTACTACACGATTACAAAGAAATAAAATGATAGATAGTTAGACAAATTGAAGGTATAATATTAACAATCCAAAAGCCTATTCCACTCTTGGACCTTTAACATCACACACATCAAATACCTAACTCTTACATTGGTACAAGAGTGACCCCGATCTCCCAAGCATCCAACGTTTCCAAGCTTGAATCCAATACGAGCGATTCCACACTAAAGTTGATTTCCCTAGTTACAATTTCGGGTTGGTGGCCTTCTCTCCTTAGAGAGGAAATGTTTCAAGTGTTATAAACTCACAATATTCATCAAAATCTCCCTAATGAAACCCTACATTATTCTATTTATATTGTATTACAAATCATAGGTAAAATGACCAAAAGACCCCTTAGTGAAGGGGCACCCCTCTAGTATATGTAGTGGACTGATTTGGCCTATTTAGTGTACGTAGTGGACTATTTTGGTGTCCATTTAGGTGCTCCTTTGCACTTCATTGCACACACCAAGCCTCGGGTCTAACGTACGCCCTCATAAGTCCATCTACGTGATCGTACTCGTATCATCCTCCCCTTCTTAAAAAGGATTCAACCTCAAATCCGTACCTTTCAAAATCAAAGAGAAAACAAACAAGTACACATCCTCATGGCATGAGGGTTAGGGTTGGCAAAATAAACAATTAGAACTATCATGCCACGGTGGTACACACTTGAAGTAAAACCAAGGATCCTTTGTGTTAATTATGAAAAGTTTTTGTACAACATCACAAACGAAAGGGCTCGGATGAACATCAAGAATTAAGGGACAAAAACTAAGGCTACGCCTCTCATACGATGTATATCCAACAATATCATGAATATCATCATATGCATATAGGTAGTGAAGAAAGGCACCAAAGACACAATTTTCATCTAAGATGTATTCACAAGTAGGAACACACAACGAGAGAAAGGGATATTGCAAACACGTAGGACCTCTCTCCTTCCAACCACTTACCGAGGGAAGGCATTCCATCAAGGGAGTCATACGAATAGGGAGAATAGGGAAACTACCATGCAACAATCCAATCCAAGGCAAGTAGTTTGCCCAAGAACTCGACTTCCCTCTACAAATAATGTGAAGCACGCTCCCAAGAGTCCCACAAGATAATTCAACTTGTTCAACCCCATGAAGGTGACAAAAAGTCTTTAACATCCTTGGACCCTTCCACGAATGATACAAGAATTACAAGGATAACTCGAAACACACTTCAAAATCAGTCCACAAGATCAAAGATTCGAGGACTCTTATGAAAACCACACTCGAATTCAACAAACAACAACAAGAACACAATGTATTGATGTGTTTATCACCTAAAAACAGCTAACAACAAACTATGTTAACAACAATAAGATGAAGAACAACAACAATGGAACAAGAACAACAAGTCACAGATTTGAATTACAAGAACACAAACAAACAATTACAACATAAACAAAATGGATAGATAGTTAGACCTTGGTTGGTATAATCTTAAGAATCCAAGAATATGGTAATCTTGGACCCTTAACACTACACACAACGGTTAACCTAACTCCTACGTTGACACAAGAGGAACTTTACCTCCTCTAAACACCAACGCCTCAAGCCAACATTACAACACAAGTGATATCCACACTTGTTGCCCTCATTTCGGTGTGGTGGCTATTCCAAGACCTACAACTAAAGGTGTTTCATGTTCCAAGTCTTACATCAATGATCAACTAACGAGAAAAAAACCTAAAATGTTCTATTTATATTATATTACAAGACAAGGCAAAATGACAACAATGCCCTTAAAGGGTGGGGTGGCCATAGAGTGCATTTGGACCCAATAAAGTGACCAAAATACCCTTAATGAAGATGACCAAATCATGACCCATTAAGTGTTGTCCAAAACCGTGAGTCCTCAAGTCTTCGATGCTCCAAGCAATCTTCCACATGCGGCCTTGCTTGTGCTCAAAACGGGTCTTTCTTGCATATTCTTGTGCCCTCGGGGTGACCAAGTCTTGAGCCTTTAAATGATGACCTCCAATTATGTCTTCAAAAATTAAGTTAGTCATTTAACTTGTATCAACAAACAAGAATAAAACTTGGCATCCTCAAGTTGTGGTTCACATAACTTAAATACAAGTGTCTCAAACATAGATGCACGGATATGAGCAACACCCCAAAGAGACAATGACACATTTGCCCTACGGTCCTCGAGTAGACACAAACCACCATCAACATCAAAGGGATCACAATTTAAGTCGCCATATTTGTTAAGCACGGGTGGGGTGTCATGTAAAGGAGTACAAGCAAAATCATTTTTCAAAGATATGTCAAGCACATGATTAACCCTATGAGCCAAGCAAACATTATAATTTTTACAACAACATAGGCTCACGGGTTCACTCCTTTGTCCTTGACCAACATCTTCAAAATTATTCACACACTTGAGATTCATTAATCACATCACACATATTCTCAAGTGGTGGGCACGTTTTACACACAAGTTGATCAACACAATTTTCACACGACGATGTACTTTCATTCAACACAATAGCTTCAACACTAGGTGGACACAAATCAATCATACTAAAAGAGTCGATTCGGTCATCTATAGGATCAACTAGTGTATCCACTCGCACAACATGTACATCATCCACAAGTGGTAAGAAATCAATATACTCATATGTAGGTTAGCTACTACTCACACTCAACGGTTTATTAGTCACATGTTCACCATTCACATGTACCAAAGTATAAGAGTTAGCTATTTTTCCTTGACGTTCATGAGTATGTTCATCTTTACCTCGGTGTGAAAGTCCTTCACAAGTTTGGGCAGCAACTTCTTTCGGGAAGCTCTCACTGCAAGATGTTTGGACCTTGGGTTTTGAATTTATTAGGATAAGTGTGGATACCAATTGGCGTAGCCTTTCAACGTGCCCTTTCATGTCTTCAATATCGTCAGTGATGTAGTCAAACATGGCATAGAGATTGGTGACAGTCATGGCACCTAAAAGAAACGACAACAACGAACAACAAAACAATAAACTTGTAAGCTCAAAAATGCCTCACCACACTCTTACTCTCGATTTTTACCTCACACTTGGTTTCACAAGTGTTGAAAGTCGGCTTGTACTTCACGAGTGATTGAGGGTCTAGTCTACTCTTGCTCGGAATAGATTTTTGTTTGAGTTGACTCAAAGAAAATTTGTTTACAAACTTGAACCAACAAGATACAACGAATTCACAAAAGATAAAAGCACACAACAAACGTAGACACGAACAAACGAACTCTACAACTAACTTACAATCTAGTAGGAGATTACTAGTTTGTTAATTAGTGTTCGAACCAATAAACGAAACTAGGAAACAATAAAATGAAACTAAGAAATCTAAAATTTGAGCTTAAAATTTATCGGTGAACAGTAAAAACGTGATGTGGCAACCACGTATTGGTTGCGGTTGTTATCAAATTTTATTTTCTAATTGAAGTCTTGGTCCAATTATAATTTGGAATTGGTGGGAATTGGTTAAGGAGAGAAAATAAGTCTTGAAATCCTCTTTCAAATTCAAAAAGCAAGAATTGACTTTTCTCCTCAAGACATGGTCCTTAAATCATGGAAGGTTGTTGGAAAAGTGGTTGTTAAAGTCCTTGAGTGGTTGGAATTGGTTGTAAAAGTCTTGAGAGGTCTTAAATTTTGGAAATATGTCTTTCAAGACTAACAAAATACACACTTTCTTTCTTCAACTATCAAGATCAAACATCCACTTTTTCTTCAACAATAGATGAAGATGTGAAGAACACCAAGAACACATTTTTTTGAATCTTGAAGTTCTAAGGTTCAAGTTGGACCCCAAATATCAACAACACCTTTCCAAGCTTAAAAATACAACACAATAACCACCATACACATTCAAACCTTGAACCAACAACACACCGCACGTCCAAGCTTTGAATTCGCAACAACAATACCAACAACAATCATATGGTCAAAGTTTAGGTTCACAACAATAACATCAACAATTAAAGCTCAAATCTAGATCTAAACTTCTTTAGTGTTAGAGGTGAAGAAGCTAACACTAGAAACAACAAAATAAATAAAATGACTCCTAGATCTAGACTCAAAACAAGAAAAATCTCGGCCAAGACACAACAAGAACACAATTTTAGCCAAGACACAAAAATGGACAGATTTGGTTCTTTTTGGAATTTTCAGATTTCAACTTTTTTTTTTTGAATTTTCTAACAAGAAAGCCCAATATTGATCTTGTAGGAACAAGATCTAGCCATGCTCTGATACCAAATGATACACGAAAGACAAGAGAAACACGAAACAAACACCAAAATCAGTCCACTAGCCAAGAAACTGAGGACCTCTTTTGGTGATCCTTTTCGATTTCGCTACCAACAAGAAGAAAACAAGGCACAATGGCGTAATAACACCAAAACAGTAGCAACACAACAAGAACAAGATGAACAATATACTAACACACGGTTACAACATCAACACTACTACACGATTATAAAGAAATAAAAGGATAGATAGTTAGACAAATTGGAGGAATAATATTAACAACCCAAAAACCTATTCCACTCTTGGACCTTTAACATCACACACATCAAATACCTAACTCTTACACATCACACACATCAAATACCTAACTCTTACGTTGGCACAAGAGTGGCCTCGATCTCCCAAGCATCCAACGTTTCTAAGCTTGAATCCAGCACGAGCGATTCCACACTCAAGTTGATTTCCCTAGTTACAATTTCGGGTTGGTGGCCTTCTCTCCTTAGAGAGGAAATGTTTCAAGTGTTATAAACTCATAATATTCATAAAAATCTCTCTAATGAAACCCTACATTATTCTATTTATAGTGTATTACAAATAATAGGTAAAATGACCAAAAGACCCCTTAGTGAAGGGGCACCCCTCTAGTATATGTAGTGGACTGATTTGACCCATTTAGTGTATGAAGTGGACTGTTTTGGTGTCCATTTAGGTGGTCCTTTGCACTTCATTGTACACACCAAGCCTCGGGTCTAATGTACGCCCTCATAAGTCCATCTACGTGATCGTACTCGTATCAGAAGAAGTGACAATCACTCTTTTTAAAGAAGCTTATGAGAAAATCAATATATATATATATATATATATATATATATATATATATATATATATATATATATATATATATATCGTATGTGGCATGACTTAGAAGCATCTAATGATATATTTTTTTTTTATGGTTTCTTTGGACATTAGTTGAGTTTTTACCTCATTTTAAATATTTATGTGTTCAAAGAAAACTCAAAAGTCACTGTATTTAACTTTATTAATTATATAATAAAAGAAAAAGTTTATTTATATATTTGGAGAAAATTCAAAAGTCACTATATTTAACTTTATTAATCATATAATAAAAGAAAAAAATATTTATGTAATTTAAAGCAAACTCAAAAGTCACTATATTTAACTTTATTAATTATATAATAAAAGAAAAAATATTTGATCCATTTAATTTGATTTGTTGGATGAAGAACCCAGGTGGAATTATCAATTAATACCATTTGCTTTCTTATATTCATCTCTTCTTTATTTGTCTTTTTCACCAATTTTGCTTTAATATGTATATATCCACAACTCACTAATTAATTTATACTCTTAATAATATTTATATCTCTCAAGCTATTCATATTTTTATATTTTTAACCCCTAAATATTTAATATAAAAATTAAGATACCTTATGGTATTCCTTCATTTTTATGCATATAAGTTCTATCAAAGGCCTTTTTATTTTTTTACTATTATATTCATGTTTTTGTCTGACTTGTAAAAAAAGAAAAAGACTCTTGAATTGTGACAGGCTTGTCGAAATAGATACCGATAAGAGTTTGAATAATTAAATATTCATTTCATTTTTTTTCTATACAAGTTCATAATTTTTATTTCATGTAATTCTAATCAAGGTTATCTTTTATTTTCACTATGATGTTCGTGTTTTTATTTCACTAAAAAAACAAAGAAAAAATGTTCTTAAATGATGATAGCCTTGTGAAAGTGGATATCAACACGAGCATATACAATTATGCATTGATTAATTTGCCCTTTTTATATTTTTCAACTCTAAGATTACCCTTCATTTTCACTATTATATTCATATTTTTGTTTGACTTGAAAAAGAAAAAAAAAAACTCTTGAATGGTAATAGGCTTGTAGAAGTAAATATCGACAAGATTTTGGACAATCTTGTAATCATTTCATTTTTCCTTTTATAGAAATTCATATTTTTTGTTTTATGCGATTTTATCCAATGTTATCTTTCATTTTTTATTATGATGTTTGTGTTTTTATTTCACTTGAAAAAAGAAGAAGATGTTCTTAGCTGGTGAAAGACTTGTGGAAGTGAACTTCTACAAGAGCGCGAACAATTATGCATTGATTTCATTTTTCTTTCTAGTTTTCAACTAATGATTACAAACGTAATGATAGGTGTATTGTCTTATTTCTATCTCTATATATGATTTGTAGTTGGAAATTTGCAAATTATTAAGTTTCTTAATTTATAATTAATTTTTGTAGGTAACTAACTTATTTTAATTATTCATCCGTGAAGTAATACTCCCTCCGTTCTAAATTATTCGTCGCAAATTGAGATGTCATATTGATTAAGAAAAATAATTAATAGTATGACTAGTTTACTAGAGCACCCTTATTAAATGATGTTTACATTTTAATTTAAAGAAAAAGTAATTAATACAAAGGGTAAAACATGAATTTTTTTTTTGTTTCTTCTTGATTAATGAAAAAAAACAAGTAAACTGAGAAATTAAATTAGAAAATTTGGGATGAATAATTTGAGACGAAGGAAGTACAAAGCAGCCAACATCCACTATTAGCTAATTTTAATGATTGAAATATATTCGTTATTTGGTCTTTGCTATATTTGAGTTTTAGGGCGATCAATAAATATGCATGACATGCAATTTGAGAAATACAAAGGAACATGGAGGTTAGACTATCAATAAATATGCATGACATGCAATTTGAGAAATACAAAGGAACATCGAGATAGGAAGGAAAATAAAGTAATTAATTCTAAAAAATTTATATACACAATGAAGTAATTTTAAAAACTTTTTATATACATGAAAAAGAACCCTTTATATTTTATTTTTTTCTTCTTTTCCTCTCTTTTTAACTTTGAAAAATAATGTATTTATTTGATTTATTTTTAAATCATTATAAATTGTACAAATAATATGCTGCTCTTCAACTTCTACGTAGATGATTATAAGTTGTTAGCATTTATGTATTTAAGAAGTGGTTGAGTAGATGTAATTATTCTTATTTTTTTTATAATTTTAAATTTTATATCCTTTTCATATAAAGATCTATCTATTTGTATTTTTATGCCACCCGAAGCATGAAGAAATTTACTAGTATAATATAATATTATATGTCCTAAAAATAAAAGAATTAAATCGTATTACTTAAAACTTATATTTATTACAGATTAGTCCCCAAAGTAAGTGAAATGAGCAATTTGCACTCTGTTCAGTGTCCGGGGACTGTGACACTTGTTGAGACCGTTTCTCTTTAGCTTTGTAAGTAAAATCTGAGACAATGGGGCATTGAAAACGCCTAAACCCCAATTAACCTTAATCTAAATTTACCCATTTAAATACTTCTAGTGTTTTTCACTTGCTTGATTATCAATTGCAGTAAGAATTTGATTAGTGGAATTTCCAGTGGAGTTGTTGTTAAACATGATGAGATGGGAAAGGGTAGGTGTCAATGGGGGTGGTGGGCCTGGGAAGAGGTGGGGACACACATGTAACGCTGTACAAGGAGGGAGGTTTTTCTATGTTTTTGGGGGTTTTGGTGATGACAATAGACATACAAATAAAATTCATGTCTTTGATACTGGTATGCTGTTTTTTGTTTAGTTTTTTTTGTTTTTTCATGTAAAATTCTTTACTTGCATTCTTGATGCTTTTCTTGTTTGTGGGGTTGCTTCAATTTGTTGTTTTGTTGCTTATTTAGACTTTTCTTGAATGGACTTTTGTATTGAAGTTTTTTGGGATTTATGTTCTTGTTGGTTTTTGAAGGGGAGCCTTGGAGGAACTCGTAAAACTGCTGCCATGTGACCAGGAGGTCACGGGTTCAAGCCTTGGAAATAGCCCCTTGCATAAATGTAAGGTGAGGCTGCGTACTATAGGTCCTTGTGGTCCGGCCCTTCCCCGGACCCTCCGCATAGCGGGAGCTTAGTGCACCGGGTTGCCCTATTTTTTTAATGTTCTTGTTGGTTTACAATTTCAGTGTTAGTTCTTGATAGGATTTCAGGAATTTTACTTTCCTATCGTTGTCAATGATAAATGTGCCTTTCGAATTCATTTATTAGTTCTTGTTATTGGTGTTGATCATCTCAGTGCATTTACAAGTTCTGTTGCATTGGGGAAAGGAGAGATGTTTTGTATATCTGTACTTACATTGTTCTGTTATTTTTCAGTTAATAGAATTTGGAGCGAGCCATTGACGAAGGGAGCTTTGCCTTCACCCAGGGATAGCCACAGTTGTACAACCATTGGAGATAAGCTGTTTGTGTTTGGGGGCACAAATGGGAGAGTGCCGCTTAATGATTTGCATATTTTCGACACTTGTTAGTGCTTTTGATCTTAACCATCATTTGTTTTATTGCTTAATCTTTAATGGTTGCCTCTGTTGTCTGTGTGATGGTAATTACAATTTTCAAATGTTCTGAGGTGATATATAGTCTAATGGTATGAGGAAAACCCTTAAGTCATTACACTTTGAGCTGCTTTATCTGCATTTCTCTTTGCTGCTGTGTAGTAAAAAAATGTGGACCAAAACAACTGTGTGAATAATAAAACCCACGAGATGTAGAAATTCTGGTTACTAGGAAGTTATGTATGCTGTGGTTTAGAACCGAGATAGTTCTTATTCCATAGATCTGGGGTTATTTACAAGATTTAGGGTGGTCTTTCATATTAGAAACCATGTAAGAGCTTCAAGATAACTTGTTATTTTCAAATGTGCAATGTTTTCCGGAGAAATGATACCCTGAGATGAAAAATGTTCTGCTGTTTTCGTTGTTTTAATGTTGAAAGTTACCAAATACAAGTAATTCTATCTGTTGTTCCCAATGATTTATACAGTACCTAATAATTTGCTGAATCTACATTCTCTTAGCTTCGAATACATGGATATCACCCAGCCTAAGAGGAGATCGCCCTAATCCAAGGGAAGGCCACAGTGCAGCATTTATTGGTAAACGGCTTTTCATATTTGGCGGATGCGGAAAATTTGATGACGCTGAAATATTCTATGATGATGTTTATGTATTGAATACAGGTTTCCCTCGCTCTCTCTCTCTCTTTGTGTGTTTGTTATTATTAAGGTGGGCAGTGGTAGACTGCAGTTAGCTAGTATGGTACGTGCAAGTATGGAAGATTTTGTCATTATACTTGTGCTTAACAACATGATAGTGTGAAACTTTTAAAAATCGTGGAACTACGGATAAAAATATGATGGTGTTGGGGAAGGTAGGATTACAAATTTTAACTTGTGGTGGTAATGGAAGAAGAAGTGAAGAAAAACAGGATTTATCTTAGGAATTGACACTAGCCACTGGAACTTCTTGTAGACAAAACCTGCCCCTGTTAATAGCTCATATTCTGAGAGGAAATCGGTGGTTGAGAAGATGATCTCTTCTAAGGTGAACTCATGTGTTTTTTTTGTCTTTTTTTTTTTTTTTTTTTAAATCTTATTGTGTTTATATGCATTTTCTATTCTATTGCTATATAAATCCAAAAGTCTTGCGCAATAGTGACAAATCAAGTTTCAAGATCTCACATAGCTTTCTTTTCTATTAAGTTTATGGCTTTGAACATTTTATAGATATCATATCATATACTTTATAAAGATGGATATATCTATCCTTGTTGGTGGCCATTACATAAGCAAGTTGTTTTAATACTTCTTGTCCTTTTTCAGAGACATTGGTTTGGAAACGCATTGTGCCATCAGGCATTCCGCCAAGTAAGCGTGAGAGCCATTCCTGTTCCTCTTGGAACAGTAAGATTATAATTATAGGTGGTCAAGACACATCTAACTATTATCAGTCAGATGTTCATATATTTGATGCAGGTATTAAGAAACTCACTCTTGATGTTATATTCAGAAAAAGTTACAATTGTATCATAGTTATTTTTCTAGTACTAGATCTATATTTTATGACTATTTTGGCATCCTGTTTCCATAGATACCCTTTCTTGGTGTAAGTTGAACACTACGGGCCAGATCTTGCCACCGCGAGGTGGGCATACAGCCGTATCATTGGGCAAGAATATTTTTATCTTTGGGGGTTTCACTGATGATCAGAGCCTATTTGATGACGTTTACATGCTTGATGTTGGTATGTTATCTGGTATATTGGTCATGCCTTACTATTTTTTGTGGTCAGAGTGCTTTCTCTTTTTTCTATTTCTTGCTCTTCTTCAATCAACATTTATCATTTCTTACGCGGAAGCCTCACAAAATGAGTTTGTTTTTGTGGTTCTTCATGTACATTTTTTCCCCTATTGACGGGACTTCTATGAATCTGGAATGTCCCATGTTTTTTCCCCTTCAATTTTCAAGTGCATTATTTTCCATGGAACCCTCTTTTTGTTTTTTGGTAATACTCGACGAGGGATAGAGCATTTGAGGAGGAAGAAATGCAGTTACTTTCTTCTAACCAAATACCTGGGCAAATTTTTGCCTAAATTTCTCTTTGTCTCTCCTCCTCTGGAGAGGTCTCTCTATGTATGGGGTAACATAACGTGTCTCAACATTTGGAAAGAGAAATAGGTGTGCTTTTAAAGGGATGGAGATGAGCTTTGCTCATTTGAGAAGTAGTCTCTAGTCCCTTATTTTCTTTTGGTGCAACCACGTGGTTCCTGTTTGTATAGAGGATTGGGTGTCTTTGGAGATAACATCTTGTAGGTTTTTTCACTTCTTTGGTTTACATCTTGTGTACGGCCAAGATGGCCTTGTTATTATTGATGAAATCTTTTACTTGATTAAAAAAACGTGTCTCCACATCAACAGGATACTTGTTAATAAAGAAATTATTATTTTAAAATCATAGTGTTTCTACATTGTTTTGAAAAATTTAGCAAGTGACAATTGGTGGATCTTAGTTAGCACTTATCATTGAGAATCACAGAAGCTATGTATGATTTATATTCAGGAAAATATAGGCCAGTCAACCTCTAAACTGAGAGTTTCTACGACTTCTGTGTTGTTTGTCATGATTGTTATGTATTGAAGAGACACATGATGTTCAATTGACTGTATACTGTTGTATCTTCCTAATGTCCATTCAGCTGCTGGCATATGGAGTGAGGTCATTCCCACCGGTGAGGGCCCATCTGCCAGATTTGCAGTTGCTGGGGATTGTTTAGATCCACACATTGGAGGTACTCTTGTGTTCATAGGTGGTTGTGATAAGAACCTTAAAGCCTTGGAAGACATGCATTTTCTACATACAGGTCTATCATCGAATCCTCCGACAAACACACATTACTTTCCATTGACTTTTACTTATTTTGGTTACACCATTTATTTTGAACTCTCTAGATACCCCTTTGATAAATATCTAAATCTTGTTTTATATTCACATGACTAGGCCTTGCTAGAGGGGATGAGCGAGACGAAAGAAGGCTAGAGAAGCTGTCTCTGAGGAAGCAGTTGAAGTTGAAATGCCAGGAGCAACAAGCTTTATCTTCTCCCTACAGTAATGCTCTTACTGGATTTAATAGTAATGCTAATGTTCATCACCAACATACACAGCCATGTGAGGAATTTTTTCATATCTTGTTGATTTTACGTTGTAGTAACCTACCTTTGAGAGTTCTCTCGCTTCCTGCGAGATAGGCTTGGTGGTCATACTTTGACCTTCCTTCTTACCAGTAGTATTAGCACTTTTCTTGTAGTTTGTTGTTCTTTGATTTCGGAGTGGTGTTCTTTGTGCATTATCGCATTATCCTTCTTTCGTTACTATTCTTTCGCCTGTTTGTTGTTGTCATCGCTTCCATATGTGTGTCCCCTTTTTTTCCAAACTGTTTGGCAGGCCTTATTTTAGCTGAGGGTCTATCAGGAACAGCCTCTCTACCCTTACGAGGTAGGGGTACGGTCTGTACATTCTGCCCTCCCCAGACCCTACTTGTGCGATTACACTAGTTATGTTGTAGTTAGTTTCCCACCTTGTTACTTCCGGAGAACTGTCTTACTGAAGCCGCTTCTTCTTAATGCATTCATGAGTTACTTTAATCTTTTTCAATGTGATTGTGTTAATTGGTTTGTAGCCAGCCATTCTTTAATCATCTTATATTTACAATATGTTTGGTAAGAGGAGACCTAAAAGAAGGGAATAACTTGGGAGAGGAATGATGAGATGTGTGGGATTATGCTGGGTGTGTTGTTGTATATATATACACACAACAAAAAAGATTTCTTGCTGTTTCTTGCACTAAATTATGGGCAAAGTTTAATGTGGTTGGGCAAGTTGATACTGGCCATGGTCACTTTTCTTTGAGTCTTCTTTTTTCCAGGAAAATAAAGTGTGCTAGCATGTCATATGTTGTCTGATAGATAGTATCTTTTTGTGTAATGCCCTGTACATGTGATACAATATCAAGTGCCATCAATGCTTGAAGCAGGGAAACAGAGGTGTCACTGGTGTTGAACTGACTTCTGAAGGTGCACTGGTATTGTGGCAGGTCGGCAGAATGTTTATTTGAACGAGTACCAGACTCCTCTGGGGAAGAAGACTTTTCAAGCCAAGGTCACAAAGAATTTTCCAGATGGCTATACCGTTGAAACTGTTATAGATGGAAAATGTCTTCGTGGAATACTATTTTCCAACAAACCAAGGCCTAATCAGACTCCCTGTAATGATTCTATCAGGTGCATGATCATCTGCTTTCTACATTTGATAGATAAGAGTAGCGGAATTTCAGTATTTGCAAAATTTTGATTCACTTATTGCCTTTTGGATGATGTTATTGTATTTTCAATATCAGGAATATGGGAAGTGGTGAAACTGATAGAGAAAAGCAGAATGGCGACCATGATTCTGTTAGAGAAGTTACAAGACCTTCAGAAGCAAATGCAAATGACTTCCAGCAAGCAGATGTCTCTGGTGGGAATTCTCTCAGAAATGAGGCCCCAGTTGAAGATGCTACAGCTGAAACCACCCATGAGGTTATAGCTTCTTTCTGTGGAATAAATCGTTTAATTGTGTTATACCATCTTAAAGAAGAATGTGTACTAGTACCTGCTTGGCTGCACATGAACACGGAATCTTCTTTCTGATTAGCTTGTACAGATCATTTTTCTTACCCCACCTTGCAGCATTTCCTATATTATGGAATTTATTTAGCATTTGACATGCAACCATGGGTGGTTGCAGCTTTTACGCAACGATTTTCGGGCTTGCCACTTCCATTCCAAAAAGTCAATCTTCATACTCTTCTTCAGTTATAATGCAGTCATGAGGACATGACACATGCCAAAAATTCAATCTTCATATACAAAGCTTAGGAGGTAGCAACAAATCTGGATAGTTTCAAGTTTGGTTAATGACGTAGGCTTTTATGACCAAGCTCAGATGTATTGTCTTCTTGGCAATTTGAGACATCAATCCACATGTAGCAGTCCTGTTCAATCACATGCTTAAGTTTGCTTCTAGCCTACAATTACAACTGCACCCTCATCCCAAACAAGTTGGAGTCGGCTATATGAACCGTCACATGTCCATTTAAGCTCAACTCGTGTCATCATCATACAAACAAGTAATAGTGTTAATGATAATATTAAAAGTTCTCTAACAATACTAAAACATATTTCAACTAGTAGATAAAACCCTATATAGATTTTTTTTTCTTTCTTCCATTGTGCCCTATAGCCTGTATTGATTCCAAAAACTTGTAGGTCTTTCGGGAGACCTTCCTTCTATGTGATTCTAGATCTATGCTCTCCCTTTTTAACACCTTCACATGCCATACTACCACAGGTAGGCCTGTGCGTATGTAGGTCGATGAATACCTGTAGGATATGATCAAACCATCTCAAGCAAAACCTCTCTCATTTTATTATCAATGCGTGCTACTTGCACCCTTTGGCATGGTTATTTTTAATCTTATTGACCACACATCTGTTTTAACATCCACATATCTGCAACATTCATCTTATGGATATATGTTGAACTTTAGCGGCCCATATTCACTTCCATATTACGTTGTCAGTCTTATAGCTGTTTAATATACCTTTCACATTGGTAGGCATCCTTCTTTAATACCCCGATAGCACCTCTCCATTTCAACCATCCAATGTTAGTTCTATTAGCAACAACCTCATCTATCATTCCATTCTCTTGAAGCTACAAGCCTAGATATCTAAAATGTTTGGATTTTGGACTGACAATCCCGTCTAGTTTCACCTTAACTTCACTCTTCTCATGTTAACTAAACTTGATGTACATGTATACTTATCCTAATACTCTTGCTCTCTTAAGTGCTCTATAGTTCAAGCTTTTAATCGACACCCTCACTGATTTCATTAATTAACATACTATCCCATGGTAGGTGGGGTTGCATAAGAAATATAACAAGTTTTTCTCTATATCGATCCTTCGATATCACACTCAACCCTACAAGTAAGGAAGAAGGCCTTGAGTTGATATTTAAAAGGAGTTCGTCTTGCTGTGTTGCTTCCTTTCCTGTTACTTCTTTTTTAGTCCAAAACTCCTTTATTCTATTGGTTTAATTCATATTAAATTTTCTCCAGCGGAACTATACTTCCATTTCTATTTCTTCAAATCCAGCGCGACATGTGTCACGACATGTGTCAGGAAGCGATATCAGCAAATAACACACACCATGTTCAATCTTTTGGTTCTCTCTCTTCAAAGAAGTCGATTTTCCCTCTCTATTCGTGAAACAAAAAAGGAAGCATTTCTATCAAGTTGAGAATTTTAAAGTTCGGATTACTTTTCTAAACTCCGTGCTTCTTTTCCTTTTTATAACTGGCCTTTATAAGTATCTGCTCTACACACGGGGTTTGGTATCCGAGTGAATCACCCAAAGAATTATAATTACTATTAGAGCTACATATCTTCCATTGCTGCTGCTTTCTTGTCTTGCGTGATTCACTATATGTACCTTTACTTTAGCAAAGCGGGTTATTTCTGAACTTTTATTTGACATGATTTCTGATTAAGTGCCTCTATAGCAGGTTCATGGCGTGCCCCATGATGTGAATTTGGAAAGCAGTATGCTGACTGATGCAGTAGATCGTGGTACTAAAGTCTCCAAGGAGAATGCTACTGCAACAACTGACTCGTGAATCCTCTATTGAAGGTACATCTTATACTCCCATGCTTGTCTTGTAAGATTTGGTGATTTTGAACCATGCACCAGTGGCATTGGGGATTTCTTGGGAGAAAAAAAGAAGTGATACAACTTTTTGAAGTAAGAAAAATACTATTTTAAACCTCTGTTGTTAGTTTTCAGACCTCATTTGTAGTAAAAGACAAAATGTTACTGATTTTACTTCTATCATTTTCTGATCATCGTGATTTGTATATGAAATTATTTTTTCAAACACTTAGTTTACTGAAGGAACTGTTTGATTGTTACTTAGAAATATTTAACTTATAGAATCCAGAGCAATGTTCTTTTTTATTTGAACTTTCCTCTGCTTTTAATTCTATCTCTAATGAGGTGTTTTTTTCCCTCCATGTGGAGGATACATTTTGTAATAATATTCATGTTGGCTGACCTCTTTTCTTTAGAAACAAAAACAAAAAGAGAAATTCGGAATTGGTGCTCAGAGGGGGAGACTTGATAAAAGTTACATTCCCTCTTTGTTGTCTAATCAGAATTGAGTTACTTGAATAAAAACTAGAAAATATTATGGAAGCAAAAATACGAAGATTAAAGATTAGAATTTAATGATATGCGAAATTCGAGAATAACATCCCCAAATTTTAAAATTAAGTGTTAAAAATCCTAATGGACCTTAGTATTTAAAAATTTAACGGGTTAAAGCTTATTATGATGCTAATAGAATCAATTTTAAAAACTTAGATCATAAAACGTATAGCACTTGGACTTGGACTTAGATTATAGAATTTAGTTTTCTTCCTCTTGGATTTGGACTTGGACGACAGAAAACGTATAGATCTTAGCCCACTCTTTGCCATAATATTTGGGCTTATCTTCCACGATAAGCACCTTCTCGATCTCTCTCTAGCTTCCATAGCTTTATTGAAGTTCTTTAATGTAAGTATGTCACCGTGGATGCTAGCACCGTCTCTATATTGGATAAATCTACACTATGTGGGTTCAGCAACCGTTTCCTTTCGTGGCCCCAGCTACTTAGTGGCATGAAGATGAAGTTGCCTTTCTTCTTTAAGCAAATATTCACAAAGATCTATTGTACTCTGATATCCAATTCTTCTTGTATTTGTTACCCTTTATGTGCTAGATGATTTCCCTTATTTCCAATTACGTGCTGTCTCTTGCAATATGTTATCTAGTCTGCTGAGGCAAATCTGTCTCCGTAAAGCAGAAAAAGGCTGCTGTTTGCCTATTTTCACTGAAATAACAAAAACACTTTGTATAGATTTTTACATATGATAGAGGAGCTTGATGTTCATTGTGAGTAATGAGATTACGTGCTTTCTACCCTTCAGCATCTCTATCTCTGTTGGTTTCCCTTGGGATTGGAGCTTGACTGTCTGCTTCAGTTCTAATCTTTCTGCTTTCTGCACTCGCAAACAACTAGACCTCTGGTTTCTTTAGGCCCCACTCTTGGGACAAAGTGGCTTTGACATCCTCTTCCTGATGATTTCTCATTTATTTAAATTGTTGACAGAACTTTACGTCGTACCTATAAGATAAGAACATGAATGACATTGAATTGATTACTGTTCCATTTATTGGAGTGGCATTATCAAACAGCTCAGGGAAAGATTGTCTCGATCAAATTCTTTTATCTTAAAGGTAGTCGTCTTGGTAATTTTACTACTAAACATTTAACAAAGAGATGTATTATCTAAAGATACACTATGTAGTATTGATTGCCACAATGTTACTTAAAGATGCTTGTTCCGAGTCCTCCTATCTCACCGTATCAGTTATGCTCCTATAACAGTGGTATTTCTCATTAAAAATTTGGTGCAGAGTTTGTTAAGTTCACTATAAATAGATAGCAACAGACTCTCTGCTCCGCAACTAATTGGTAATATTGGGTTATATTCTTGTTGCAACAACTATAGGGGTATTAAGCTGTTGAGTCACACTATGAAGATTTGGGGGAGAGTGGTTGAGCGGAGATTGAGGAGGGTCGTGTCTGTTTCGGAGAATCAGTTTGGATTTATGCCTGGTCGCTCAACGACAGAGGCAATCCATTTGGTGAGGAGATTGGTGGGGCAGTATAGAGAAAGGAACAGGGACTTACACTTGGTGTTCATCGACCTGAAAAAAGCGTATGATAAAGTCCCGAGGGAGGTTCTTTGGAGGTGAGAGGGGTCTTAGTGGCGTACATTAGAGTTATTAAGGACATGTACGATAGAGGAAAGACCAGGGTGAGGACGGCGGGAGGAGACTCAGACCATTTTTTGGTCGAGACTAGGTTGCATCAGGGATCGACTCTTAGTCCGTTCCTTTTTGCGTTGGTGATGTACGTGTTGACGTGGAGTATTCAAGGCGAGTTGCCTTGGTGTATGCTATTTGCGGATGATGTAGTGTTGATTGATGAGACGCGGAGGGGCGTGAATGACAAATTGGAGGTTTGGAGGCAAACCCTTGAGCCGAAGGGGTTCAGGTTGAGTGGGTCCAAGACGGAGTATTTGGAATGCAAGTTTAGTGACTTAAGGCAGAAAGACGATGTGGTGGTGAGGTTGGACTCCCAGGATGTTTGTAAGAGGGCTAGTTTTAAGTATCTTGGGTCTATGATCCAGGAGAATGGTGAGATTGATGAGGATGTCACTAATCGTATTGGAGCAGGTTGGATGAAGTGGAGGCTCGCCTCGGGAGTGATGTGTGATAAGAAAGTGCCCCTTAAGCTTATAGGCAAATTCTATAGTGTGGCAGTCCGTCCGGCCATGTTGTATGACGCGGAGTGTTGGTCAGTCAAGCACTCCCACATCCAAAAAGTGAGGGTGGCAGAAATGAGGATGTTGCGTTGGATGTGTGGGCTTACTAGAGGGGAAAGGGTTAGGAATGAGATTATTCGGGAGAAGATGAGAGTGGCTTCGGTGGAGGACAAGATGCGGGAAGGAAGACTGAGATGGTTTGGACATGTGATGAGGAGAGACGCGGATGTCCCAGTTCGTAGGTGTGAGAGGCTAGCGTTGAATTACTTCAGGAGGAGCAGAGGTAGGTCGAAGAAATACTGGAGGGAGGTGATCAAACATGACATGGAGCAGCTGCAACTTACTGAGGACATGACCCTAAATAGGAAGATGTGGAGGGTGTGGGTTGTAGTAGCAAGCCATCAGGAGAGATCTTGTGTAGTCGGGTTAGTAATTTTAGGACTGAGTTCATAGGTGTCTATGGCTGTGAGTATTTGTTACTTATACGTGGGTGCCCCATTCATGATTTCTCAGTTGCTATTTTCTTATTTCGTGTTGCTTTATCTCTCGTATTTTCGTATTGCTCTGATTTACCTTTTATTATTCCTTACGCCTTTTCTGTTATGTAATCCATCTCCTGGTCTACTATTCTTTATCTTGAGCCGGGGGTTTATCGGAAACAACCTCTCTACTTCTTTGGGGGTAGCGGTATGGACTGTGTACATCTTACCCTCCCCAGATCCCACTTTGTGGGAACACACCGGGTTTGTTGTTGGGTTATATTCTTGTTGGAATGTTCCCCAGACCCCACTTTGTGGGAATACACCGGGTATGTTGTTACTGTATTCTTGTTGGAGTGTTAGTTTACTTTTGCTTTATTCCTTTTTTGCAGATAAGAATCAATAGAACACTGATCAGCCTTGTGCAATTTTGACTTCAAGATGGTGGGTATTTCCTAGAATCCCCTCTTCTTTACGGCCCCAAGACGGTTTGTCAATATAAGAACCATTTGTGAAGATGGCGGAGGGAGCTGAACCGCTTTATCTCTACAGGTTTGCTTGAGGATATCACAATTTCATTTTCCTCGAGTTTCATAGTTTTGGGTGAAGATTCCCAATGGATCATATATGATATGATTTTATAAGCAACAAAGAATCATATGTAGTGTGTTGTCACTAGCTAAGCTAATAGTAGAAGCAGGAGACGATTTATCAATTTCCAGTCACGTTGTTTCTATTAACTATGAAGTGCTATCTGTCTCCCTGGCCTGTTTCATAATCATTTTTTTTTTT